>NC_051290.1:20697680-21297680 GCF_015220745.1 Sebastes umbrosus
TTTTAAATGCTGCATACATTACAGTAAAATTATGTAATTTTCTGAACTTATCAAACTGTTCTAGCTGTTTTATTATTTGCCTTTAGTTATTATATCCACTTTACTGATTATTATTATTATTATTATTATTATTATTATTATAATAAAAAATCTCATATTTTAAATATTAAATATTTTTGTGAAATCACCAATGGTCAACCTTACAGTATCGTCGCATATCAATATCGAGGTATGTGGTCAAAAATATTGCGATATTTGATTTTCTCTATATCGCCCAGCCCTAATAGATAGATAGATAGATAGATAGATGAAAGATTATATAGGCCTAGGTAAAATATATGAAAAAAATAGATAGATAACCTGTGTAAGTATGATAAGCCCAGACAAATCCAAATAAATCCAAATAATGTTGCCTCCTATAATGAAATTTATTTGAAAACTGTACATTTTTTATATTGTTGAAACACATAGATGTAATTCAGTTTGGCCACAAAAATATATTTTTGAATAAATGTCAGCATTTTGTATTCAAATAGGCCTGCAAGCCTAATATTTGAGCCGTAGAGGGATAACCTGTTGGCCTATGTGATTTTTCCCCCCATGTATTAGCACTATGGCTGGGCCATATGGAGAAAATATCACAACATTTTTGTCCAAACACCTCAATATCTATAGGCTTATTGCGACGATATTGTTGTGCTGACCATTGGTGCTTTTACAAAATGATTACACAATGAGAGTTTTGATAAATAATCATCAGTAATGTGGATATAATGACTAAGTGGGTAAAGTCAAATAATAGAACAGCTAGAACAGTCTGGTAACTTATGCCATATTACGTGATCCAAAATCTAAGATGATATCTAGTCTCATATCATGATACCAATATAATATTGATATATTGCCCAGCAATTATTAGCACACGCTATCAACACATAACACCCACATTAGAATTTCCACATATACATTATTTATCAGTGAGTTGTGTGTGCTTTATTCAGCGTGAGTTCCCTTTCTCTTGTCAGTTTCCCCATGCAGTGACAGCTACGGCAGTCCAAGAGTGCCATCCTTAAGTCTAATCTAGTGGTTAACAGCTTTCGTTTTCATTGCTCAGTGTTCATATTTTATGCAGCTTTTCCGCTGGCTTTGAAAAGCTAATCTGTCCCTGATATAAGCGCATTGGCTGGTTTGCCATCTGGGCTGTATTATAGTAGAGAGGACAGGGCATTTGAATAATTGATATTTAGCTATTTATAGTAGGATTATTCTCTTCATGTTGCACCGGGGGGACCTAGCACTGGTCTGTCAATCTATCTATCTATCTATCTACGTATCTATCTATCTATCTATCTATCTATCTATCTATCTACGTATCTATCTATCTATCTATCTATCTATCTATCTATCTATCTATCTACGTATCTATCTATCTATCTATCTATCTATCTACGTATCTATCTATCTATCTATCTATCTATCTATCAATCTGTCTATCTATCTATCTATCTATCTATCTATCTATCTATCAATCTGTCTATCTATCTATCTATCTATCTGTCTATGGTGTAATCATTTTTAATTCTGTCTGTGTTCACTACTATTCTGTCCTCACATCTGTCCATTTATCATCCATCCATCTTTCTGTTCGGTGAGCGGTAGTGTATCCATCTGAAGTGGATTATAGGGGTGTTATCAATGCTAAGTAGGACTGCTGTTCACACACACTCTCGCATACACACACTCACACAGACACACATATACATGCCGCTCTCACTCTATTTCACTCCCCAAGGACCATTGACCATTGTGAGCCCTCTCTCAAGCCTCTTTTCTCTTTTGTGTGAACGTGTAATGCGTGTGTGTGAGTGTGTTTGACGGTAAACACTCTGATCAAACAGTGCTTAACAAGCTGCCTGCACTGATAACAGAGAGGGGAGAGGAAGAGAGGATGAGAGAGGAATAGAGAGGAAGGAAAAAAGGGGAAAGGGGGCGACGGGACGGAGAGGTTACATACTGAAAAAAAAATGGGGGTGTGTGTTTTTGATCTCGATTAAATAGTGAGATGCACTGTTATTCATAAGCCCAGCGTTCGCTGTTCTGTTTTACAAGCTTTTCCAGGTATTGTATAGAGGCCATGCAGAACTACTTAGCTATAATAAATCAACATTTTCCAGCAAAACAGCTCAGTAATATTTTAGTTTTAGACAGGAAGGCAATCCAGGCACTCCGGGATACTAAAAAAAGTGGCAACGAGGACGGAAATATATTAAAAAGCCTTTACTGTAGTGGCTAAATCATTAAAAAGCCAACATGTTTCGACCGCTGTAGGTCTTCGTCAGGGCTTAAAACAAACAGACAAAGCGGATGTGGCCTCACCTATCAACTACCAATGGGAGGCAATCACAAGATCATCATAGTATTACAAAATATCACAAAGAAATAACACAGAAACAAGTCATTTATGTCCATCATCAATGAAACTACTCTATTCAACAGAGGCTGCAAAACAAACATGGGAGCCAACATAGAGAGAAGAAAAATATATAGAAATATTTCTTATTCTCAGAAAGCATGTAAAGTCTATATCCTCGTTAAGACCAGGATACTTTAACGCATCCAATAGATGGATCCAAAAAGTCTCCCTCTGGTAAGGCTTTTGTAACCTGTCTCCCCCTCCTGAATATTTTAGTTTTGTTATTGTGCTCAACGGCATGATCCATGTCCAAACACAGTTATCTCCCTCCATTTTGTCATATGTACTTTTATGTTTGTGCTTTCTTAGACAGCACACAGTTGAGAGAAACAGGAAAGATATTGTGAAGAGAGGTGGGTGATATGTGACAAAGATCATGAGCCAGATGTTAGCCTGTCCCCCAGTCTGTTGACCTGCATTGACACCCTCTTTCTCTCTGTCTTCCATGGTCAGTTCTGCAGTGTGCCGTTTCCTCCTATGACATATTAGAAAGCCACAGAGGGAATATCAACCTTTTTGAATAACTGTCTTCTCTGTGCATCACTAAAATGTATTCAAAACTGGTCACATTGTTTGTATTTTGCAGCTCTATGCGAGGACGTTGCAGCTCATTGTTATTACAAGTGGAAGTGGCTGTGTCCTGTGATAGGCCGGCGACCTGTTTTGCTGTCCAGGTAAGCAGAAGTCATGTGCCAGTCGCATTGTGATGTGCATCTATTCATTTGTCGACATGGCGTAGTCATGAGTGCCATGCAGAAACATTATTTGGCTTTATTTCTAAGTGATGGTCCGTTCATTCAAATTACAAAAGAGCAGTGGTGGAGGAAGTAATCAGATCATTTACTTAAGTAAAAGTACTAATACTACACTGTAAAATACAAGTAAAAATCCTGTATTGAAAATTTTACTAAAGTAAAAGTATGTAACTATAATCAGAAAACTGTACCCTTTCCGCATCCACTCTCTCTCTTTCCCCCCTTTCCGAGACTCTATCCACTGTCAATAAAAATGGTTAAAAATGCCCCCAAAAAATAACTTAAAAAAAGAAAACTGTACTTAAAGTATTAACAGACAGACTACTTAAAGGGACTATTTGTAACTTTCAGAAATGCTTCTTAACAGCGACACCTGTGGCCGTGAAATCAACGAAAATCAGCGTCGGGCTCGCGCTTGCTCGCTCTCAATATACCTGAACGAGCATCACTCAAAACAGTGAGGCGACACACGTCAGCTAAAACCACAATATCACTCTATATTTCAGCTGCTTGGCAGTAATGTTAGCTGACCAGACGAAGGTCTCTCCATGAACATGATTTAGATCTGATCCTAGTGTTGGCTTTTCCTGCCTAAGTGCAGGTTGAAGCAGCGGGGCTCTCCAGCGTGTCTCCCTGCTCTCTCTGCCCGCAGCCGGAGAGAGCAGAGGAGACACCGGCACCCGGTCGGTAATAAGAAGACAATGTAACTCTCTGTAGAGCTCCGTAACTTCACAAGACACGGAAAACCTCTGTTGGTCTGGAGGAGCTGCAGCAGTTATTTCTGCACAAACGTCCCCTGTACATTCACTAGATATTCTCAGAGCTAAACTAACTCTTCTTCAGTGTGTAGTGAGCGCGCGTTCACGTCTAGAGGTGGAGCGAGCTGAGCTGTCTGAGTGAAGGCGAGCAGGCAGAGGAGGAGGGTACAGCGGCTACACACGAACGCGCATATGCAAGCGCGCATGTGTGCCGACCTGCTACATTTATGCGCGTACAAAGTTACAAATAGTCCCTTTAATGCACAAAAATGCCCTTGTGATTGTTGTACTATTATATTATATTTAGGACTGTCAAAGTTAATGCGATAACTACGCATTATTCGTCTTAATGCCACTAATTTCTTTAACACATTAACGCACCTTACAATTTTTTGGGTTGTCACAGGCAACCCATGAAGCAATCCATTGGTGTCAACCATGTCATACTAGCTTGTTACAAAGGAGGCTAAATAACGCTCCAAAGTTACAGTAAATTTTGACAAGGAAAAACTGTCATGGCCATTTTCAAAGGGATCCCTTGACCTCTGACCTCAAGATATGTGAATGTAAATGGGTTCTATGGGTACCCATGAGTCTCCCCTTTACAGACATGCCCACTTTATGATAATCACATGCAGTTTTGGGGCAAGTCAAGTCAGCACACTGACACACTGACAGCTGTTTTTGCCTGTTGGGCTGCAGTTTGCCATGTTATGCATATTTCTTATGCTAAATGCAGTACCTGTGAGGGTTTCTGGACAATATTTGTCATTGTTTTGAGTTGTTAATTGATTTCCAATAATAAATATATACATACATTTGCATTAAGCAGCATATTTACCCACTCCCATGTTGATAAGAGTATTAAATACCTGACAAATCTCCCTTTAAAAATGTGCAATTAGTCACGATTAACTATTTTAATTGATTGACAGCCCTAATTATATCATTAGTTTATTACTATGTCTCATGCATTAATATAAAAGCAGGATTTTACTGTTATTGGTGGAGGTGGAGCTCATTTTTAACTACTCTGTACAGGACTGCAACTAATGAATATTTTCATTCTAGATTAATTGGATGATTATTTTCCGATTAGTAGATTGATTGCTTGTTTTGTAAAAGATCTGTAATAGTGAGAAATATCCATCACAATTACCCAGAGCCAAAGTGACCCCCAATTTGTCCTACCAATATGACCCCAAATGAACCCAGCTAAATCAATGTATTGGTAAATCTTTGATTTACATCCCCCTTTCTCTCTGGTCCATCCCCTCCTTCTCTGTCTCTCTCTCCAGTGATGGATTCCCCCACAGATCTTTTCGATGACTCTGCTCCTCAGATACACGCATTTGCTCCAACCCACAGCTCCACAGATCTCCCTGGGGTTCACCCTCAGCCCAGCGGAGGTCGCCCTCCTCCCGCCTTTAGACCCCCAGGTTTCCCCCTCATCCACCACCTCCTACAGCCGGGTGGAGCCCCCAGGAGGATTGGAGGGCAACTCAACACAAACCTGAGCGCACACAGACACCTGGAAGACAGACATTTGGAGGAAGACAGAGGAGAGAGGGGCGGACAGGTGGAGCAAGAGATGGATGGAGGAGAAGAAGGAGTGATGGAGGGAGAGGACAGCTTGTTGGGGGTCAAGAAGAGGCACAGCGACGCCGCCCTCGCGGCCGAGTGGAGTCAAGACGTCTTGAAAGTGAAGAGGATGAAGCTGGAGAGCCGACCAAGAGATGGAGAGGCAGAGGAGGGAGGCAGGAGGCGCGAGGGAGGGAGGGAGGGGAAAAGAAGGGAGAGGGAGGAGCTGAAAGAACAGCTGGAGGAGGCGAGAGAGAGACTCCAGGCCCTGCAGGAGAAAGTATGGAGGGCTTTTGGGGAAAAGCACATGGCAGAGGAGGAGAAGAACAGGAGGTGCAGAAACAGAGGAGGAGGAGATGCTGGGATGATGGAGGAGGAGGACATCACAGAAGGGATGTATGATGAAGAGGACATTGATGGTGGAGAGATGGAAAAGGAGACTTTCTCCCTTCTTTCTGTTTCCCCTTTTGACAACTTCCACAAACAGAGAGAGGAGAGGCAAAAAGACAGAGAAGGGAGGATGGAGAGAGGAAGAGGAGGAGGGTTGCACTTGGAGGGCGTGATGGAGGGAGCGGGGTTGTGGTTGGATTGCGGAGGGCTGGTGAGAGGAGACTGGCATGGAGGGATAGAAGATGAGGGAGAGGAGGGAGGGCAGAAGTTCGCCCAGGCGCTGAAGGTGGAGCTGGGCAGCGCCGTGGCTCGAGTCATCGACCGAGTTCTCCGCCTCTACACTGAGATGACAGACGTCGCTCCTTCCTCTCCTCCCGCCGCCATCTCTTTCCTCCCGTCTGACGTAGGAAATGACGGCGGGAGGGAGAGGGGAGTGTGGATGGGACTGTTGACGAGAGGAAGAGGGGAGGAGAAAGTGAGAGGTAAGGAGGAAAAGACGGGAAGGCAGGATGGAGAAAGTGAGAAGCAGCTCCAGAAAAGGAGCAACGGGAGCACCCTGCCTCCAGGACAGCCTCATCACAACGAACCAACAGATCTGGCGATGCCATTGATTGTTCAAAGGTCACCTGATATACGGAAAGCCCACCCGCTCCTCGGCCCACCTCTCTCTGCCCACCTAAACCCCTCTCACCCGAGCCTCTCCCTCCATCACCCTTCTCTACCTCGCCCTCCTCCTCTTTCTCACCCTCCCCTCCTGCCTCCATCTTCACAACCCAAGGACCTCTCCTTCCACCCATCCTCCTCCTCCTCTTCTTCATCTTCATCTTCCTTCCCCGCGCCTCCCCCTCCTCCTCCTCCACCTCCTCCACCCCTCCCTCTCCCCCTTCTCCACTACTCCATGCAGCAGCTCTTCTCTCGCTCCCTTCACCACCCTCAGCTCCCCCACCTCCCCCCGTCCCGCAAGGACTATTTGAACTCTGACCCGTTCTTGGACTTCTCGTCTCACCCCTCGTCTCACCCCTCTTTCCCGCCGCTCCCCTTGCTCGGCCACCTGGACCCCTCCCTGGCGCGTCACGCTCACGGAGGCAGGGAGAGAGGGATGAGGGGAGACGGGGGGATGAGAGGAGGAGGGATGGACGGAGCAGAAATGTACCTGACTGCTGGGGGAATATCCTTTTGTCAGCAAGGAGGGGGGGGCGGGGGGGGGGGGGGGGGGGGGGGGGGGGGGGTGATATGTGTTTGTTCATGAGTGTGCGTGTAAACATGTGTATCTCCTTAACTGGCCTCATGTATACACCCAGGAGGGCTTGTCTCCCTGCCATCTGAAGAAAGCCAAGCTCATGTTCTTCCACGCTCGCTATCCCAGCTCCAACACGCTCAAGACTTACTTCCCCGATGTCAAGGTGTGTGTTCACCAGCACAGTGCTGGAGCAAGATTACTGATCTTTTAATAATGACATAAATGCAGATATTGATGTTTTTACAAAAGTGATATTACCATTGAAATGGAATTATTTTATGGAAACAATTAGTTAAATTTGGCCATTAAAAGTTATGACAAAATTATACTGAGGGAGAATATTTTACAGTTGAACAATATACTATAATGTTGAGTGGTTTAATTGACTCCAATGGATTCTTTTACTTTTTTATTCACTCTTGTGATCGGTCAACCGAAAAATAACCTCTAACTAGCTTTGTTTGAGGGCGTGCAAAACTAGCTGCTAGACAGATATAATGCAGTGTGTTACTCTGTGACATCACCACGTTACGGAAGAAAAAGGCGGGACTTCAAGCGAGGCGTTTCAGGCAGTTCAGGAACAGTGTTTCTGTTGGGGAGAGTAACTCCCTTTGGCGAGGACTTTGTGACTTTGCTGATCTTTTAAATGCACAAAAAACTATATAACACACTAAAGGAAAGGGAAAAAGCACAAAAGCATAATAGGTCCTCTTTAAAATCTTCATCTGCAAAGTAACAAATAACTATAGCTAAAGAAGTGAAATGAAAAGTACAATATTTCCGTCTGAAATTAAGTGGAGAGAAAATAGTATAAAATGTACATAGTCAAGTAGCTCAGCATTGTACTTGAGTATTGAGTAAATGTACAAATTAATTTCCAACAAATGGGATATTTGTTTCACATAAACTGATAGTTTGGAAATTGTTTTTCAAGGTACAGGTTATGAGTGCATGCATACTACTGTTTTCTGTCATTTCGTGGACACTTGATTATTATTAAACAGTTAGAATGCGAGCTGCTAACGCTTAGTGCTCCCCTAAAAGGTGGATGGCCCGTACGGGGATCGAACCCGTGACCTTGGCGTTATTAGCACCACGCTCTAACCAGCTGAGCTAACCGGCCATGTTTATGTAACTGTATGCTTTGAGCCAAGTCCATCTTTTTTTGAACATTAAAGCATGTAAACATGTTCTAGTATAAACCCCAAAATACAGTATGCACCTGAAAATAGGCATAATAGGTCCTCTTTAAGGTGTTATGATATTAGTATGTGAGTATTAACACTTTCCATTATGAAGCACCAAAACAATGTCTCTCTTTCTCTGAACTACTGGCTCTTTGAAGTCAAACGTTTTATATAATTATTTATACTGAGTGAAATCATCTAATAAGCACCCCTCTCTTGCTGTCCCCGCCTGCTCACTTCCTGTCCTGCTGTCTCCCTGTCCACTGTCTAGTTTAACCGCTGTGTGACCTCCCAGATGATTAAATGGTTCAGTAACTTCAGAGAGTTCTTCTACATCCAGATGGAGCGCTTTGCACGACAGGCTGTCCGCGAGGCTCTCACCCGGTTGGTTTGAGTTGGCACTGGTTCACTCATTTTGCTGCAGAACTTCCATTGTTTGACTACTGGCTTTTATAGGAGCTAGGATGTTGTCACTGAATTAGTGGAGACTTATGCATATGCTGCCCTGCATATTTGGTCATTTGTAGAAAAAAAGAATTACAAATAGCAGAATGACAACACTTTGTTGTATCGTGCTCCAGGCTTTCTTGTTTTATGCAACAGTGTGAAGGATCATGGCTTCCTCTCTGACAGTCATGCATGTTGCTTGTCTGTCTGTGTAACCCAGGGATGGTGCATCTCGTCTGGGCAGAGAGACTCAGCTGCGAGTTGGCCGTGATACGGAGCTTTACCGCATACTGAACATGCACTACAATAAAAGCAACGTCTATCA
Organism: Sebastes umbrosus; assembly: GCF_015220745.1. NCBI lineage: Eukaryota > Metazoa > Chordata > Actinopteri > Perciformes > Sebastidae > Sebastes > Sebastes umbrosus. The sequence continues at coordinate 20,706,837 of NC_051290.1, forward strand.
GGTAAGGAGAGTGTGTCACTATGCAGCATGTCCATAGTGCTTCAGTGGATGCTTTAATACCTTATGGTGCTGTCAGTGCAGTGGAAGCTCAATTCTTTTATTTTTCTATGTATTGGGGACCTTGAATCTGATTAGCTCTAAGTTTTCTTTCATGGCATTTTTTTTGTAAACACAAGAGTACCCCAAGGTTACATGCATGTTATGTTATCACTGTTGCATAATGCATAGAATAATATACAAATAGGATGCACCTCTCAAACTCTCAACTGCTGTCTGTAATGACATGGCCTTGGTCTGTCCAATGCAGGATGACTTGTGCTCGGTCTGTCAGATAGAGAGCTGTTATAGCTTTACCATATGGAGTAGCTGATGTCAGGGAATGCCTTGGTAAAGATTGTAACACCAACAAGATGAAAAAAGTGGTAATCAGTTTTATTGTAGCCTACTTTTATTATTATTTATGTTTATATTGTGAGGATTTATTTCAAAAAGTGCTTTTCTCCAATATTATTTTCATTGAATGGAATGGAAACTTAAGTTATATTGAATTAATTCTCCCTCGGCTTGGTTATCAGTTGTCTTAGAGGAACAGTGTGTAGGATCTGGCGGTATTTAGCGGTAAGGTTGCAGATTACAACTTCAGAGAATGTAGGATTGCTACGGTGGCCCTCTCTAGGTGGAAATGGACTTGCAGATGTTATTAACACTATGCGCAAATGGAGGGGCAGGTATGCAATTTGTTTATCTTTGTTAAAAGTTCACTGGCCAGTACGGGGATCGAACCCGCGACCTTGGCGTTATTAGCACCACGCTCTAACCAGCTGAGCTAACCGGCCATATGATCATGAAGAGTATGATAGTAATTCGGTCAGTAATCAGTATGATATTAGACTTCAATATTATTATCTTTGCTTATATGGGCATCCCATAAGCAGGGCTGACCCTTTCGATAAGCAGAGCTCTAAATTGGATATGGAGCCTGTTGGAAATTAAAACAGTCCAGTTAACCACCGTAAGGATTTTCATTATTCACTCATTATCAATCACAATGTATGGGTCATATTGAATGATCATTTGGGGATATTAACTCCAAACAACTTGGCTTAGATGGATAACCCCTCCATAGCTAGTCGGCTATTAACGCTCTCAATAAGTCATACGTTAGAGGAAATAGGAATGTAATAATAGTAGTATAATAATTATAATATCAAAAATTTCCACCAAGGTTAAAATTGTTAATTCCTTGTCCATTTTTGCTAAGCCTCAGTTTACTTTAAACATGGGTGTGACAATATTTAAGGGATTTTACATAACATATGAGTCTACCATTGAGGGATTTACCTTCTCAGAAATAAATAAAGTATGAGCTAATCATAAATTTAGAGGTATGCTATTCGTTTCAGTTAACAGAAGAACGAAATCATGCATTTCTTTCCATGAACATGATTACATTTGTCTTGTAATAAGTGCTGTAATCACCTCATGTTGCTACTGAAAAACTACCATGGCCAGTACGGGGATCGAACCCGCGACCTTGGCGTTATTAGCACCACGCTCTAACCAACTGAGCTAACCGGCCACATTTACAACATCTTAATATCAAGATTAATACGGGAATAATTATGATATATTATTGTTTTACAAGACTAGATTTCATGCTTGGAATGACATTGAGCATGAATGGCTTTGTCTTCAGTGGCCTCACATTTCTTTTAAATGAGTGAAGGTGTAAAGAAGAAAAAAAGCTGGAGTAGAAGTAGTGGTGGACAAGGCAGATGAGGAAACTCCTACAGGTTTGATTAGGCTTTGAAAATTGAATGGAAATGCTTTAGCTGTAAAACCAATCGTAATATCTTTCACAGCGTCAAGGCTATGCCACAGTTGTAATCATCTCTATAGTGTTAGAAACAAAATTCACTCAACTCATTATATGAGTTAGAAAAAGTGCAGCTGTTACTGTTAGAGGGCCTGCTCACCTCCACACTGAGTTTACTGGCTGATTAGACTCTTGCTCAGGTTGAAACTGGGAGCTACATGTTGCAGATATGTTGACATGTTGCACAGGTGTATTTAATAACCTTAATCATCATGCCCATGCTCCATTAACTGTACTGGGGCCAAGGTATTATACATGGTTTCTCACACACACGGCTTACTGGGATGCCATCATTAATGTTATTCTTCACACCTGTGCTTTTTCTTGCTACAGTATGAGTTGTCAAATCCTATTAGGTCTTTGTAAGGTCACCAAACTCCATGCATTTTTATATGAATTCTTAATAATTCCCATGGGCCTACGTTAGGTCACCAAACTCCATGCATTTTTATGTGAATTCTTAATAATTTCCATGTGTGTCTAGAATTTTTAAAGCCCTAATTCTGTTGACTTGAAGTATTTTATCTTTTGACATTCCCATTTGTGTCTGCAGGTCCCAGAGAGGTTTATCGAGATATCAGAAGTGGCTCTGAGGGAGTTTTACTCGGCCATTTGGACTGGGAGAGACAGCGACCCCTGCTGGAAGAAAGGCATATATAAAATCATCTGTAAGCTTGACAGTCCTGTACCAGATGCCTTCAGACTGCCTGGTTGTCCTGTTGGCTGATGCTCAAACCACTTTCCCCTGGTACATGAAATGCATGCATAAAACGCAAACTCACCGAGAAAAAAAAGGGAATTTTATTGAAGCATTCACACACTGTGAGAACTGGTATGAGGTAATCCATTCAAGTCTGCTATTCAGTTCATTCATAATTCATTCATTTTCGAAAAAAAAAGATAATTGTTGAAGATAATAGTGTGCAGGGACAGACACATACATGCTTAAACGGGGTGAATAGTAGACTGACACCCTCCGTGCTGTGATAAGAGTCTTGTGACTGCACTTATCGAGGAACGTGACCATACCGTTGAATTAAAACAGGACTGAACAGGAATTCCCTTTCCAAACATTCTCCATCGGTCAGCTGACTTGTGAAATCACAGTGCTGCTACACAGGTTTGATAAAACTCTTGTGAAAAGTAAGAGTTGCTGAAGCCACAGAGTTGGAATAGACTGACTGACTGGTTTTAATAACAATGCCATGGACATATGCGATGGCTACTGTTTGTGAGCATCATGGCTACACATCATTCATTCACTTGAAAATAGAATATGCATTCCCTGGCAGTCCCTTGCTAATTCACAAAAAAATGCCATCCTATGCATACACTCAGTAATCAAATGTACTGCTGACAACTGTTTACCAAGCATGGGCACTGCACAAATACAGGATTCAGATACTCTCAGACAAAGAGCCCACAACCTGAGCTCATACCACGTTCCTCAGACTAGGTGCCCCCATTTTCCTCGTCGTCACTTTCACTGTGAGCAGAGAGCAGTGTTCCATACTCCTGATAAAGAAAGAAAAAGCAGTAATATTTCTGTGTAGTCATTAGCAATTTTGCACAAACAGCACCCAACTATCACATTTCAATGCTGCTCTCCCTCAGGGGTGTTCACAGTTTTACATTAGAGACTTGACAAAACATCAAATATGATTGTTTGCTAGAAATTAATTGCTGCCTTGTGTGTGGGCTTCTCTGGAGTGTCAGAGGTACATGTTTATGTGTTCAGTGTGCCCCACAGCTTTTACATTTTAGATGCATTTTCCACGGCTGTGAGGATACTTTCCTTTTCTTTTTTTTTGCCTTAACAACACAAGGCTGTTACATTCATCCGGAGTTTTTTTTATGTCCACACCGATTAGACTGTTGTCAGGCTATTAAATAGGTGTTCCTGGTCGCTATAAGCACCATAGATGTGGGTCAATAGGGCCCACTACACCCACTAGTAGGTTTTATCATCTATTCACATGGTAGATCACAGAAAATAGGTATAAAAGAACACGACAGTGACCTCTAGCGACCCTAGTAATTATGACAAGAGCAGAAGCACAAGTCAGGCGCTGTAGTATAGACAGCATAATACTCCATATGGGGTGGAGGTCGGTAGTGATAGATGGGACACAAAACAAGGTTATACAAAGGAGACCGGGGTTTGCATACGTTTGAAGCCAACAAACATGTAGTTGTGTTCACAAGCATTTCACTTTCACTTTTGAAACATAGTTATTTTTAACCAAAATGGGATCTTTTTTCCTAAACTTAAGTTTTTGTTGCCTAAACTTAAAGAAGCCTTTTAGTTTGTGTACAAAACGTAACGTTTCATTAAATTTTACGTGTTAGAAAGTGTTGCTTTTAAGTTTTGCTTTCACTTTTCCAAGGTAGTAGGCCCCTACTGACCCACATCTATGGTGCTTATAGCGACTGATAACGCTTATTTAATGGCCCGATAACAGTCACAAGAGAAATCAGGCTTGGAAATCTTTAAAGAAAACGTGAGGACCAATCGTAATTAATGTTACATAACATATTGGAACTGTTTGGTTAATTGTACAATTTTAAAACATAAATTTTCCCTTGAGAATTATCAGGGCAGTGTTTTGGATTTTGCTTGTATATCCATCTCTTTGTTCAATATTGAATTATTATATAGCTTTTGTACATGATGGCACATTGTAATCAAAATGTAATTAAAATTCTGCCCAGAGGGACAATATATTGAATTTAAAATAGTCAAATTAATGTTTTGTTGTTTCCTTGGTGTACTCTTTATTGTTGAAGTATTCTGTTTTTGTATTCCTTTAATGTGATGCTAAACTAAATAGGCCGGTTGCACAGTTAGTATATATATCGACATTTGTTTCCCAAAGATATTGCGGAAACTTTCACTCTATCTACTGTATATCATGACTCTTATCTGGAGGAAACTTGCTCCAGATAAAGGCCTCCTCAACTCTGTGAAACCGAGCCCATATGTAAACTATTTGTGACGTGTTTTTTCGAGTGCATGTTTCCTATATTCGCATTACATTTTGTATTTGTAACCTCTTCTGTTTCTCTCGTTGCTTTTAATGGTCTCTCTTTTATATTGTACATACTGTATCTTTAGATCCGTGCCTCATTCAGACTTTGGTGAATTTTCGGTGTTTAAACTTATCAGTGGATTAAAGTGATACCAGGCTTGTGTTGTGATGTCTGGATTCACACCACACACACACACACACACACACACATAGATAACGCACACTCTCTCTCTCTTTTTGGTGTTCAGGTCCTGGTAGCCAACACTAATACCATCATACTTTAAGCTTTTAATCTAACAACATTAAAACACACACACATACACATCCTCACTGACACTAATACTTGGATGATGGCTTTGTAAGAGGCTCAACCCTGGACTAAGTCTAGCCACCTGAGAGAGCACCACACACCCACGCACACACACAGTTTCTCTGGAATGCTAGCAATGTATCCAAACCACAGAAGTCTTGCAGAAAAAGCTCCTGTTTTTAGACTAACAAGCTGAACAATGGGTCTTGTCACAGTGCATGCATGCTCCACATACTAGTTTTAGTTTGGCATTTTGAAGGAAGAGGTCACACTAATAGACACAGAACACACGTACAAATGCAAATGTTCCCTAACCAACTTCTTTTTTGGATTATCTTTTATCAGATTTCAGCCATTCAAAATCAACATTTCTAAATGATGTTAGGATCTGTGAAGGCATTGTGACACCAATTGTACGGCTGTTACTGACACTTTCAAATAAAATGGGCCTCTTTGAATATTACTGTGGCTTCCCCTTTAGACAAATCAATCACGGGCTGTGGAATCGGGAATGCACCACAACTTTTCACACTTTTCATAGAGCTCCTCACAGCACAAAACGTCTAAAAAAGTCTATAGAGGCCTGATACAGACATTGGCACACAATCTTAACTTAAAACCCAACTACAGACTGTATACAGGCTTATTTGAAGCTAGTTAGTGATTAGCTCGGAAGGGAACTCAACATCAGTGTAGTAGCTTTTTAACCGACTTGCAGAACCCTTTTTCATCATATGACGAGTCTTTTTTTAAAACAAACCAATAAAACACCTTGTTTCATTTGTGCAATCTAAGGTTATACATATTTTAAACTTGAATAATGTAACACGTTAAACCATGTGTCAGGAATTAGTATTTCTACTGCAGAAGTGAATCTAACAGACATGAAAATCGTGCTACATGTATCAGAATAGGCTGGCATGGTCATATGACATATGTCACAAGGTTTGATTAAGCATTCTGGGGATGTAATGCCTCTTGCACGCACACACACACACACACACACACAGGCCTGCATACCAGAATGACATGCTTTTAAATCCTCTAGTAGCTCAACATTTGTTTTACCACCTAATTTGGAGGTAACACATAAAGTACATGTGCATAACACTGCCATTAGTCAGTCAGTAGTAGTGCATCAGATTACAGGATTTACAGTGTAAACTTTTTTACATTTATATAAATAAAAAGCAGATTCCTCCTCCATTCATCATCCCTCCCTTCTTTGTGGTTCCCACAGCTGTTAGTGTATCTCTCAGGGTGATCAGTTGCCCCTGAGCCGAGGAGAATTGCTCTGTATGACAGCCAGTGTTGAAGTTCCTCAACCCATCAGTGTGACAAATACATGATTTTTTACGCATTTATAAGCGGACGTGCCATCTGGTGCAGAGCTCCGGAGAAGAAGCATTGAAACTAAAACCAGGAGGAGATGTTGAGGGCATGTCTGTCGCTTCTTCTTGCAGCTGGATTATGAGTGAGAAGTGAGTGAAGTCGACGTAAAAGAGCCAAAAAGAGCCGGAAATCAAAGTTTCATCTTCAAAATTGAAGCGTGGCCTATTGCGTAAAGAAGAGGCAGGTGAGTTGTGGGGATCAAAATCTCAATATATATTTTTTTCATTTTGCAACATGTCAAGCTAAGTCAGTAAGATATTTCTTGAGTTTTTCCATTTTCCTTTATGGAAATCGCATATTCCTGGCTGCCTTCTTACTTGCTTTTTTTTTTTTTTTTTTTTTTTCTTGTTTTGGGGTTAAATAGTTTTTTTTTTCCAATATTATATTTATTGTTTTTTGTTCATTTTGAAACAACAGAACAAACATTCACAATCGTCCCCAATAATAACATTCTCGGTACAAAGAAACTTAATAAACCTAATATTAATATAAAATAAGCCAGTACATGAAATACAGGAAAAACATATGTACAAAAAATAGATACAAGTAAAAAAATATATACACAAGTAAAAGAAATAAAATCTAAAAACAATAAAATCTATTTATATATACATACATATACTGTATACATATATACATACATACACATATACGCGTCTGCTTGCTTTCTTACTATGAAAATGTCATTGGATATTTATCAAGTCGTACTTGACACTGATCTGTCCTGTTTCTACCACTCATTCACCAATAAATGCTAATTATTCTCACTTTGTGCGCTTCATCCAGGGTTTTATTTTGAAACCTTTTACCGGATGCTCGTTTTATCTCATTGTGTGTGTCTTTCCTTGTCTTTCCTCCAGACGGGAGCCCTGTGGCCGACGGGACGATGGCGTTAACGGGTCTGCTGCTGCTGGAGCTGGCTCTGTGCGCCTGCTCCTTCGTCTGTGGGATCGTTACCGCTGCATCCATCACCATAGTCCAGGTGACTTTAACCACAAACTAATAATAAAACTATATTAATGCTTCTTCTAGCTCCATCTTCTTCCGGGTAGACGCACTTTTTCAGTGAGTGCGTCGCTGCTGGAAAGTTTGAAAGTTCACCAAAGAGACGAGAAATCACTTCAGAGGTTGTATTTGTATTTGTTGCCTAATTCTACAGTTAATAATTATCTTTTTGAGTCATTTGTGTTGTCTGTTCCAACATGAGCATCTTAGTAAACACTTTACTGGTCATTTTTACTGCTTTCAACATTTCAAGAATAATTTATTTTATAGGCCTACAGCATAATATCTTTCTACATATTATGTATCAGGGGGTGTAATTGTCAAAACCAGAGCAAAAAGAAAAAAAGAAGAAGACGCGCTTTCACTTTCATCTGATTTGCTGCCAACTGCGTGGACACATCTCTCTCTGAATGGGTTATTAGGTTAAAACATCACTATGTATTGTATTGTACAGTATCCTAGCCTATAGGGGGGACTACTTATTCTTTATCAAACACACTATAGAAACACTATTTCCACCAGCAGTGGCTGTATATCACTCATTCCTTTCCACTTCATTTCATTAGCTGTGCTCATTATACGCTGCTGGCTAAAGGCACTGTGAAAAACAACATTTATTTTGAGGCTTTAAACGCAACTTTCTCTTTTCTTTCACTCATCGGGAAAGCTGTGAAAGTGCGCGTGGATGTGCGTGCGCGCGCGGGTAATAACCGAGTCATGTGTCCAGATACTGTTCATCATCATGTGACCTGATGGTCCTCGTGCCCAATTATTCTCTTTATAGGAGTCAGATGCTGCAGTTTATGGGTTTATTTGGGTGTGTGTGTGTGTGTGTGTGTGTGTGTGTGTGTGTGTGTGTGTGTGTTTGTGTGTGTTCTCTGTTGTTGTTGCAATTCTAACAATATGAAAACAAAGTAAGAAAACTGAGACTGTTGAATGAAACAAAATAAAGAAAAAATCAAATGTCTTTGTGTCTCTTGTCTCTCAGGGTAACTTTGGAGGACGGTGTCTCCTTTATGGACTGGTCAGGTACAATGTGACAGCGGGCGTCATCGGGATCCAGTCATCCAGTGCCTCGTCTCTGTGCTATTTCGTGTCGGCCATATCAGTCCTGGTAGCAGTGGTGTGTTTCTCACTGTCTATGTACTGGGCTTACACGTTCTGCATCGACGGGGAGATCAGAAGGTAATGGCACATGTGTTTGTGTGTTTGTGTGTGTGTCATCATACTGGTTGTCAGTGCCATGTTAGATCAAACAAACCTTTTAAAGGGACTTTGTCTTTTGGTCTACTTTTGCTGTTTGCTCTGTTGGAATCCTTGACATCATCATTGTATTGTCCTCTGTTTAAACTGATACTGGCTCTATAATGGTACATGTTTATCGCGAGGGATCGCCTCGCTTCCCAGCATTGGACGCTTGATAGGCTGCCATTAGACACAAGGCTCCTGATTGGACGAACGCCTCCTCATGGGCTGCTGCTCCCAGCTTTCAAACCGGAACCAACATGGCAGCTCGTTTGGAAACTTTCTCCTCTTATATCACGAAAGTAGTTCATCGAAAAGTGTCTTCTGAAAACATTTTATGCGAGAATTAATCCATGCAGTTGCTGAATCTGTTTTTATTTTGGATAAATAACATTTAGTTTAAAAGTTTCTCGAGAGTTTCCAGAGGCGGCGAGTCGTGTCGGACGCCCCTGATTTGCATTAAGTAGCCTAGACCTCAATTTTATGCAAATGAGGAGCGGGTCAACGTGACGGTTCGTCTCTCAAATCGCGCCGCCACGCTACCAGAATGCATTACACGGCTGCTTACATAGACAATGAATTGAAGCGTGTAAAGGACGGAGGCTGTGGATGTGTACCATAATGGTACAGGCTACTTTATGCAAATCAGGGTGCAACTCGCCGCCTCTGGAACTCCCTAGAAAGTTTTAAACTAAACAAATCTGTCTTTATCTAAAATAAAGACAGATTCAGCAACTGCAACTGCAACTGAAAGCGTTCGTCCAATCAGGTGTCTAGTGGCAGCCCACCAAGCGTCCAATGCTGGGAAACGAGGTGATCCCTCTCGAGAAAAACGCCCCTGTGGACACGTACCATTATTCTGTAATCACCTTATTCAATACTTTACTATTTGGCAACCATGTGAAAGCTAACTTTACACAGCTTGAAGACAACTTTAATTCACTTGTTCAACTAGGATTTAACAGATATCAATGATTGAAGGCTACCTTTTAGATTGAAAGTATAAGATAAACTTTATTGATCGCACACAGGGATATCTAAGCTGATAAAAATTAAAAATTTGGCACTATGTTTCCACTCAAAATAGGGATGTGTAATCAATATGAAGTGTTAAAGCTGATACCAATATCCCATCCAGTATTTTCCCTCCCATTTCAGCCATCACAGGCATTCATATGTGAAAGAACTTTATTACAAATGAGCATGCAGCCCAGAACACTCAACCCAGACTTATTAAATTCTTTTGGGCGGATTAGCAGGATGGCTTTATTTGGTTTTACTGCGAGTTTCACAGATTGAATAGCTTCCCTGAAGCTGGTCTAACAGTACAGGCTGCAGAACTGGTGAGGAGAGGAAAAAAACATTTAGTAGAAATAAAAAACTGATCAAAAAGAGGACATAGGTCATAGGTATGTTATTGTAACACAGTCATATGTTACATACAGTAGTTTGACGTCATTTCCTCATTTGTCTAGCAGTTGAAATAACACTTTAATGTTCTTCTATTTCTCTTTTCCATGGCGTGCTCACGCTCTCTCTGTTTGTTCTGTCCTCCACAGGGAGCGCATGTGGATGAACCTGATTATAGTTGTGAGCGGCGTCTTCCTGTTCTTCCTGCTCATCACGGGGTGCATGTTGAAGATCGGACGCGACTCGCTCTGCAACTCGGTCATACAGAGCGTTCCCAACATCACCAGGTGGCACACACACACACACACACACACACCCTCCACACAATGCGACCAGACACATGCATGTACAGGCACGTCTACAGAAAACCAGAATCTCTCACAAACAAGTCAGAAATGAAACTCAAAACAACATTTTGAACCCAGTGAGCTTTACTGCATGTTTGCTTGCTCATTCATCATTATGATATTATTACACTTTCAGTTGTTCTTTCAATAAAAAACTCCACTTTTATTTCCCCTTGGCATATGAAAGCAGATACCAGTGGATAACTTACTGTATAACGTTTTAATCAAAGTGGATATGTTCAATGTTTTATGATGATTTTGAAGGAAGTTTGGCAGCTAAACTATCGCCTGTTAACACCTATTTGATAGGACACAAAATATGCGTTGAAACTTGATTATCTGTAACTTTCTAACTTGTCATCTCTTTCTGTCTCAAGATGTGAAGACGCCCAGGCTAGAAAATGGGCCAGTCCAATTAGAGGGGAGAGGTTCTACACCAGTCTATACAAAGCCGAGGTCAGTAGGCTTCATTCAGTTTCTTTTTTATTTCATGTCTAGAATGGATACAAACCTAGTTCTTGTAACTCCTTGCATTATGCTGACAAAGGGACCAACTAAATGAATGTACTAGCCAACACACCCATACATCTACTCTGATTGTAAACTAGGAAAATACATTTTACAAGATTTTTTTGCCCCACATTATGAGTAAAGGATCGAGCTCAAGCTGAAAACTCCAAATGTCCTTTTATTTATATATACAAAAGATTTACATAACACTCACGCTAGATAGTTAGTTGTAGGGATGCACCTATAGCGGATCGGATATCTGGCCGCCGCTGACTCAAATAGCTGGATCGGGTATCGTGACAATGGGGCCGATCTATCCAATTCAATTCTATGTTTATGTACTATATACATTATATACTGGAATTATAATTCCGGTTTTGACCAATTTATTGCTGCATTAAAATGGTTTACACTTGAATTGTAATTCTTGTTAATTTTGAAGATTTTTTTACCAAGTTGCTGGATTTATTATTTTAATAATAAATAACAATTCAGTAAATTTATATCTATGTATTTTATTTGTTACATTTTGTTTTACAAAGTTAGGAAAGCGATGTTTAAGTCAATAAAGCACTGGTACCGGGTTGGTACTCGGTACCCAGATATTGCTGTCGGTATCGGGACTGACAAAGTCGGATCGGTGCATCTCTAGTTAGTTGCTTAAAGAGGAACTAATGTGCTCATTTCAGGTGAATACTTGTATTTTGGGTTTCTACTAGAACATGTTTACATGCTTTAATGTTCAAAAAGCACTTTACTTTTCTCATACCGGCTGTGCTGCAGCTCCTCTTTTCACCCTCTGTCTGAAATGTTGTGTTTGAGCTTCTGCCCCGCCCTCCAGAAAAGCCCAGTACTTGGTGACATCACCACGTTACAGAAGAAAAGGCGGGACTTTAAGGAAGGCGTTTCAGGCAGTTCAGGAGCAGTGCTTCTGTGGGGGAGAGTAACTCCCTTTGGCGTGGACTTTGGACATACTAAAGGAAAGGGGAAAAGCACAAAAGCGTAATAGGTCCTCTTTAAAGTTGCAATACGGTCATGGTTCTTCAGTTTAGTGATTGGAAACTTGTCCTAACGTTCGCAGGAACAAGAGGTTTTAAAAGAAACGTGACCAGAAGGATTTTTTTTTACAAGATGTGTGAATATATTGTGAACGGCCGCTAAAGCTGCTTATGGAGAGCAATCAGTACTATTAACTCTTTAAATAGTTATAAAGAACCTTTAGTGCCTCAAAGTGCTCCCTTATATAGTGGCAGCTGCTATCATGTAGTCAATATCTATATATACATATATGTAGAGGGTCTGTCCATCACTAACTGTTGAGATCCAGATGAAAGAGCTTCACGTTCATGTCGTGTGTCGTGTGTCGCCTCCTCCCTGACTCTCCCTCTCAGACGGCGGTGTGGGTCAACTTCTTCTTCTGGCTCATCATCGGGATTCTGATGATTGTCCAGAGGCGTCAGAGTTTCGGGTCCAAGCTGATCGTAGGAGGCTACGGAGGGTACGGCGGGCCGGCCGGAGGGCTCTTCGGCGATCCCGGGGTGACGGCGGCGGAGACGGAGCCGTTTTTCAATCGTCCTGCAAGGCCACAGTGAGGACGGGTGTCACAGACGACTCACAAAAACACATACATTAGCACAGCATGATAATGTGGGAGTAGATGTGGAAAAAAGGGTAAATATACATTTAGTGCACGCTGCCCCTCAGGTATTCCAGTGAATACTAACCCCTCTTGTGAGATAACACATGAAACTAATCACAGTCATTTGTGATTACTGTACGTCTGTTTGCTTCAGGGTGTTGCGGCACGTAGATTCAATAGAAGCATTGCCCCTCGACGAGGATGGGATTCGAACCCACGCGTGCAGAGCACAATGGATTAGCAGTCCATCGCCTTAACCACTCGGCCACCTCGTCAGGCTTGTCTGGATCTCTAAAACCAACAACCCCGTAGAGCCGGTTTGAGTCTGTCTGACGCAGACTGACTGCATAAGCCAAAGATTGAACTGCTGATATGTGTGTTTACCCATTTACCCACATCTACTCATGTCTAATGTCTGACTACTGGATCACACAGAAATGTGGATTTGTTCATTCAGAAAGTGTTTCTGTTTACATAACAAGAACTGGGAGAATGTTTATTGCAGGCATTCATTTTTTTTTTATTTAATCAAATTTTGTATTTTTTAAAGTGACAGGCAGATGTGTCCTGTAGTATGTAAAACACGTTTTCACTCATTTAAAACATTATTAACTACACCGTTCTCAAAAGCTTAAAGTCACATTCTTTTTTTTTAACCCTTTGAGAATTTTGTATTTTGAGTTTTTGCCAACCAGTTTTGTTTCTGTAAGTTGTGTTTATTCTTTATTTATGATGAATCATTTCATTTGACATTGAGGCCAATAATATTGTGTCTTCTCTTCATTTTGTCTTAAAGTTGTGATTTTGCATTGTTCAGTCTCATCATGTGAACAAAACCACCGCTTAAAGAAACACTTGCTACAGCTCGAAACAACGGGAATAACATTATATTACATTATGCGACAAATAATTCATATGGGTTTTTTACTTTTAGGTATGACACATGTTTCTACATCAAATATCCAGTCTACTTTCACTCACAGGTGCTCATCAAATACTTCAATCTGAACCTGTGTTTTGGATATTGCTCCCTACAGTATGAGTTACTGTACCTAAAAAGGCTGCATGTCAACATATGAACCACTTGGTTTGTATTGATGCTACTTGATACATGGTGTGCTATTTTTTAAACCAATAAACCAAAGAGTTAAACCACAAATGTGTGTTCTGCTGATGTATCTGAGAGGGAATGGAGTCGCGGAAATAGATCTGCTGAAGTGTGTCTCCCTCTGCTGGTTGATTACAAGTACTCACTAGTACCAGAGATGCATTTGTATTGTCTGTGTTAAATGGAGTATAGTTTAATGATTACAAAGGTCATTTTTTTGTGAGTAACCTAACGGGAAAAAGTTGTATATTATACAATGAGTCATAATCTTACTATTGTGGCTATGAAGTGATGTAATGAGTGATCTCTACAGACCTGAAGCCTATAAACGTAATCTCTTGATATCCTTGTTATGCTCCTCCATTGCAATGAAACTGTGGTCCTTCGGCTAATTTTTTTAACTTTTTTCAAGTACAAATAAAACAAGAATAATATCTTTATTCTGCCATTCCATCCCAGTAATAAACAGCAGGGATTTAAGACTAAACAAGACATTTCTTCCCAAAAACTTATGTAGCATACTCACTTTTGCTATTCCCCTGTTTCTGCTGGAGCCTCACAAAACCAATAGGAGCCTAACAGTTTTGCAAAGTTTATTAATTTTGTCCGATTCACCTAACAGATCACTGCCTGGCTGTGATTTATATTATTTATTAGTATCCAATCAGTTTCACCACACCTGGTAAGATCGGTCTATATCGGCAAGCCCAAAAATACCTTCAGACTTTATAATTATATCAGTATTATTATTGTTCAAAATGCACATTATAAAATATGCATATCGTAAGTCAATCTGTGCACTGGTAGTGAATTAAGACATACTGTTGCTGCATACCCTAAAATGTAGAACCATTATTTGGCCATCAGACTCGAGAGATTTCTTATTTTGAAATTGAAAGGAGGTGTGACTGAATGCAGCTGCCTGCCAGACAGATGAAAAATAGACGGCTTACTCCTGCTATTACAACATGACTCCTACTTTCTTACCTTGACTGTCTAATCTGTGTGGATTACCTGACCTATCTTGAGCCCTGAGGTTGAAGATAACATTCACTGAAGAGGGAGAGAGGAGAGACGGGAGACGCATGGAGAACAGAGAGAGATAATAAAAGAATATAGGAGAAGACACAGCGGCACTTTGAAGGAAGAACTTCCCTGGTTCTGTAAGTCAATTTGCCACTTCCACCATTAAAGTAGAATGCAGACCTAGATTTATTGTCTGTTTCATATTTATATATGTATACTCACAGGAAGTCTGAAAAGGACGACTGTCTCACACTCGAGGATCACAAGAAACCCACGAAGCTTGTGATAAATCTGACTTTGGAGTGCATGGTAAGACTTTTTCACATCCTATCTGGCTGTTATATTGGGCTACTGATACATGTCTGAGAGAGAAAAAAATAAGAGTAGAGTGAAAAAATGACAGAGACCGATGGTAGGGTAGGGATGAAAGAGAAGCACAGACGAGAGCAGTGGCCACTGTAGACTGAGCTAAGCCGTGATAAGCCTCTTTAAGCTACTTCACTCTCTACAGATCAGATGTTCTGTTTAAAACCTGTTGATCTGTGCTGGACTTCTGACTGCCAGCTATTTATTCACTTCATCAGATTTTTTTTGGCAGGATAGCTGAAGTTTACTGCCAGATCAGACAGGACAAAATCTATAGAGAACAAGTCCTTACAGCTCAAAATTGAAGAGTATTTCAACTGGACAAACATCTGTTATCAAGCATCTGACTGCTCCTGTTTTGACCTCTGACCTCCACCCATCCTTCCGTCTCTATCTAGAACATGGCCGAAAGTCAGTGTGAGTCCGTGGCAGTGAGCGTGGAGTCCCTCCTGAACGACGCCAAGAGGATGCAGATGCAGTGCCGAGAGCGCAGCGAGCAGCTCTCCATGGCCACCATTCAGCTGAGGGTGGAGTCGGCCGCCCTGAGGGAGCAGTGCGAGTCCACCCAGCTCGACATGGCCCGAATCCGCCATCAGCTGGATGAGCTGATGGACACCAAAGCGGCATTCGAAGCCAGGGAGAGGCAGGCGCGTAAACTCAGCAAGCACCTGTGAGGAAATATTGAACTGTTATGCAGGTTACCATGGAAACCACTTGATTTGCACTCAGGAGAAGGGAGGAGAGATTAGAGATTTCTAAAAGAAAACAACTATATTTCTTATTTTGAGTGTTGGGAAAGAGAGTCAGAGAAAGGAATAAGATGTTATTTGAAACCAACACCAACTTAAAATGTGTACTTGCAAGTTAGCGACAACGTCTCCAGAATGTAGTTTAGGGTAGAATATTGTTTAGGATAGCAAATTGATACTCAGTACTTTAAACCAGCAGTTTGCACGTCACATGCAATCCATACAGAGGATAGTTCTGGCAGGTTTAATTAGAAAAAGGACAAATTAGGCAAATTAATTAAGACACACATTAAAATAAAAAAAAGATTAAAGTTTATGTTCTATATAATTATTGCTCCAAAAACACATTTATATAACAAACAAGTGTTCCTAAGGATGCAGTGAGATCTGTAGATTCATATTTAGATTTGGATTTGATCTCAGGCTGATTGGATAAAACTTTAGATCCCAGATGTGACTGTGAGAACAGATGTGTACAAATTGGCCGCCAAGGATCCCATGGTTGCTATGGTTATCTCAGCGGCATCATTTGAACATAAACAAGCCCTCAAACGGTCCAGAAAAGTTTGCTCTCAAGTCTTGTCTCAACAGTTTCTCAGATATTATCTCTTCAACTGAGGACGTTTTACATCCTGACGAGAACCAAAGACTCCCAGAGACTAACGACAGAGACACGACCAACTTCTATCACGGAAAATGGGAGATTTGAACACTTTCTATGTATTTTACCATGGACACAAAGGGCTCTGCCATGAACAGGCCCACACACCTGTAGAGCTGTGCAATATGGAAATATAGGCTATATAAAATGTAATTTACCACATATATAATATTATAGAATAAAACGGTGATTTGAAATATTATATTAATCCACAGTGCACATAGAAACAGCAGAATTACACACATTGTGTTGACATATAATAAATAAAGGTATAAATAAAGGTTTGTCTTATTGTGTTATTGTCTTATTGTTCCTGAATGTGACATTTTGATTAGGTAAATATACTGCAGTAAATATATTTCAGTAAGTATCATATTATTTCATAGAAATTCTTAAGAACCTGGCTAGTCATAATCACAGCTATTATCATAATATATATTGTATATTAGAGAGACTTTTCCTCCCTCAGAATCAGACTGAGAGTCAGTATGATTCAGCACTTGCCATATGTTGATTTGTCAGATAGGGAACTTAAATCCAACCCTTCAAGAAGTACACTATACTATTGATGTTGGGCTTAAACCCGAAGTGTGTGAAGGAGCGCTATAGCAGGTCCTTCCTTCCTGCAGCTGTCAGACTCCACAACCAGCACTGCTCACAGTAGACCACACACACACACACACCAAAAACTGACAACAACTGCACTATACTTTACAATGATTGTTCAATATCACTACTACTCAGGTGTAACACAATTCATACTGTGCAATACTTTCTTAAATTTCATTCCAATCACTGCAAATTCATATTTCCACTTGTACAATTGTGTTAATAGTCTATTTATTGTCTGTATATATTGTTCCTATTTTTATTATTGCCCCTTGTTTATATTGTTCCTATTTTTATATTTCCTTCTATTTAAATTGCTCATATTTTGTTTCACTTTTGTTTTGTTTTTTTGATTTTTATTTACTGTGATGTATCTTGATTTTTGTTTTTACTGATGCTTCTTGTTTCTGCACTATCCTCTCTGCTGCTTTACACTGCAGATTTCCCCACTGTGGGATTAATAAAGGAATATCTTATCTTATCTCATCTTACCTTACCTTATCTTATCTTATCTTAAACTGGTAGTTAAATCATCAAATCAATGTACAAAGTTGCTACAGTCATCTTACTGCCTGTGTTCCCAGTGACTTCAGTTATTTAAGGGCATTGGGCCTTTGTTTGATGGCTTTACTGCTTTCCTACATGTTTCACTCTGTCTCACATTTATTGATTTTGTTTAAGAAAAACTGTTCCTCTGGTCATCAGAGTGTGAAGGATTTCTCCTCTCTTCCTGTTTGTCTCTTTCTCTTCTTAACTAGCAATCCTACTACCACCTCAGTAAAGCAATAACACACAGTGAAGTAGCCGTACCAATGTGACCATTGTGGGAAGAGTTTTAGCCGAGAACTGCAGCTGAGGACACACCAGCAGCCACAAGGGGGAGAAACCCTACAACTGCAGCTACTGCAAGAAGAGCTTCAGTCTGCTGTCTCAACTGAATCCACACCAGTTCTCTCACACCGTAGAGAGAAACCATACCAATGCAACCTGTTTGAGAAAAGCTTTCCAGTCTTGATACCTGGTACAACAACAGTAAACTCGCTCTTAAAGGTCCTATATTATGCTCATTTTCAGGTTCATACTTGTATTTTGTGTTTCTACCAGAACATGTTTACATGCTGTAATGTTATAAAACATGTTATTTTCCTCATTCTGTCTGCTTGAATATACCTGAATACCTGAATATACCCTCTGTCTGAAATGCTCCGTTTTAGTGCATTTCAACGGAATTGCAACAGAATTGCGTTGCCTGGCAACAGTTTGGGTCCATGTTTACTTCCTGTAAGCTGATGTCATTAACATACACTGCCACCAGGAATAAACTGGGACACATTTAAAATGTTTACGTTTAAAACCGTGTGATGATCTATATATTTTATATTTGTGACATCACAAATGGATAGAAATCTTAACGGCTTGTTTCAAACACACAATTTCTGAATACGGGCTGTGTGTATTTCTCTGTATATTGAGCGCTTCGATACTTTCACAGTATTTATAAAGCACTTAAACCTGCATTATAATATAAAAGACATGAAAATCTTATTTTTTACAATATGGGACCTTTAATGAATTCAATATATATTCAATATATACATTCAAATATATACACATACACAATTTATTCTAAACACACTCATTTGCATATTCCGGAAAGAACTTGGCTGTGATGCCCTTATTACATCATGATGACATCATACCACCAAACATTCTGAACCTCAGAATACACACATAGTATCACATTCTGACACATTCTGACACTCTTAGTCTCAACCAGTCACATTCAGACGCATCTCGTTGCTCTGAAAGTTTTGGTGTTTGAAACGTCTTAGACATTCATTGACAGACTCTGCAGAGGACACTAACTCTCTCTCTTCTCCAGCCCTTGGAACAAGTTGAGGTAAGTGAAAAATCCAGTCACTCATGTTAATATGACTTATGTAAGAGTAAGCACTAATTCAGAGTTAATACCTTGAAATACATTTTAAAAAATTGCAATTTCAATTTGTTCCACAGTGTTTTTCTAATTTGTAGAGCCCCATAGCAGCACGTCAGAACTAAATTCAGCGCCTGCAATGGATAGGACTAGGACGACTAGGGTCTCTGAAGGTGAACACCCAGACACCTCTCAGGAAGATGTCCCTGTGAGACGATTGAGGAGTAAAACCAGAGAAGACGGAGCAGGACCGTCCTCTTCAGTGGACGTTCACAGAGGTAAGCTGATCATGTGAAACTGCTGTTGGGAGTGTTTACCATCATCATTTACTGAACACCAGGTTCAGACAGTAGTGGAAGTTGTACTCAGATCTTTCACAGAAATACCCATTAACTGGGTTTTTGGTATATTGATCTAAATAGACTTCAGTTCACCTCAATTACAAAGAAAAACAAATCCTCACTTCCCTCTAGTGGTATCTATTTATGCAGATAGTTTGGGACTTTAACCCTCCAGGTTTTTAAATGTCTGTCTCTGAGATTTTTGCATTCACCCCAGTGCAACAGAGGTAAACGGTATTTAATTTGCTCACAGCATCGACAAATGATATTTGAAAATTTAAAAGCAACATCTCTTTCCAAAAATAGTGTCCTGGATGGAATAGATGATCCACTGAACACACTATAGTTTCTATTTCTTTGGTAGAAGGTTGTTCCAGTAGAAATGTTCACAGTAAGGCTTGTGGATTATCCAGAGTAACAAAGACCCTGTTTATGGAAATAGATGTTGCTGTTAATTGCTTCAATGCTGTGAGCACCACAAACTAAATTGCATTCACTTCCATTGTATCACGATGGAGACAGATATATCTGCATGGATAGATACCACCAGAGGACAGTGAGAAATATTAGTTTTAATTGGATGGCATATTTTTATTTTACTTTGGACAGAGCCAGGCTAACTGTTTCCCCCAGCCTCAAGAGTCTTTATGCTAAATTAGGCTAAGTTAGGCTTAGGCTAAGTTAGGCTAAGTTAGGCTAGGGGGGACATTGAGGCTTTACAGTTGCTCTGGTATAAACATAAGAAATGTGAGAAAATAAATACAAAGGAGTATGTAACATGTAAATTATGTACATAATTCTACAATATAAACATATATATAGGTAAAGAAATATAAGTAGGCTACTACAATTAAGAATAAGAAAATGAGATGGATGGATGGATGGATGGATGGACAGATAGATAGACAGATAGATAGATAGATAGATAGACAAATAGATAGAAAGACAGACAGATAGCCTCTTCATGCTTTAAAATTACCAGAAAAAAGTAATTTAGTGTCATGTATAAAAGCGTGCTAGGAATATTACACGGCCCACACGTACACAGTCGGGGAACACTGGTGTACACAATCTAAACCTTGACATATCTAGTCAATTCAGGGATTTTCTTTAGTAACTAATTCAGAGTTAATACCTTGAAATAACTGCATAAAAATTACAATTTCAATTTGTTCCACTGTGTTTTTCTAATTTGTAGAGCTCCGCAGCAGCACATCAGAACTAAGTTCAGCGCCTGCAATATATAGGACTAGGACGACTAGGAGGCTTCAAAGGAGGGCCAGTCCTTACTCCCTCGGACAGCACAGGACAAGGGTCTCTGAAGGTGAACACCCAGACACCTCTCAAAAGGATCTCCGTGTGAGACTATTGGAGTGGAAAGCCAGAGAAGACGGAGCAGGACCGTCCTCTTCAGTGGACGTTCACAGAGGTAAGCTGATCCTGTGAAACTGCTGTTGGGAGTGTTTACCATCATCATTTACTGAACACCAGGTTCAGACAGTAGTGGAAGTTGTACTTAGATCTTTCACAGAAATACCCATCAACTGGGTTTTTGGTATATTGATCTAAATAGACTTCAGTTCACCTCAATTACAAAGAAAAACAAATCCTCACTTCCCTCTAGTGGTATCTATTTATGCAGATAGTTTGGGACTTTAACCCTCTGGTTTTTAAATGTCTGTCTCTGAGATTTTTGCATTCACCCCAGTTCAACAGAGGTAAAATGGTATTTAATTTTGGTGCTCACAGCATCGACAAATGATATTTGAAAATTTAAAAGCAACATCTCTTTCCAAAAATAGTGTCCTGGATGGAATAGATGATCCACTGAACACACTATAGTTTCTATTTCTTTGGTAGAAGGTTGTTCCAATAGAAAGTGTTCACAGTGAGGCTCGTGGATTATCCAGAGTAACAAGGACCCTGTTTTTGGAAATAGATATTGCTGTTAATTGCTTCAATGCTGTGAGCACCATAAACTAAATTGCATTCACTTCCATTGTATTAGGATGGAGACAAATATCTCTGCTGGGATAGATACCACCAGAGGACAGTGAGAAACATTAGTTTTAATTGGAGGGCATATTTTTTTTTTTCACTTTGGACAGAGCTAGGCTAACTGTTTCCCCCAGCCTCAAGAGTCTTTATGCTAAATTAGGCTAAATTAGGCTAAGTTAGGCTTAAGTTAAGTTAGGCTAAATTAAGCTAAATTAGGCTAGCCACAGCTCAACTCCAGCTTCAGAATCAGAAATACTTTATTGATCCCCGGGGGAGACATTGGGGCTTTACAGTTGCTCTGGTATAAACATAAGAAATGTGAGAAAATAGATATAAAGGAGTATGTAACATGTAAATGATGTACATAATGCTACAATATGAACAAATATATATGTAAAGAAATATAAGTACAACAATTAAGAATAAGTAAATGAGATGGATGGATGGATGGATGGATGGACAGATAGATAGACAGATAGATAGATAGATAGATAGACAAATAGATAGATAGACAGACAGATAGATAGATAGATGTTGTCATTTAGTTTGGAGGACTTATTGTCCACGTTAGTGCCTGTGACATCAACAAGCTGATGTTCCTCTGTTTTTTTCTCATCTGTAGGAAAACTCATCTCATCTGCGGAGGATGTGAGCAAAGGGAAGAAGAGGAGGCCTGACCTGGACTTAACAGAGACCAAAGACGAGACCAAACTCTGCACTGCACAAAAGTTGCCCGCACATGTGCAAAGACGTGAGTAGATAGTGATATATGTCGGGTTTGGCTTTATGTTAAGTGTAAAATTCATATTAGAGCTTAAGGAGTGGCGGATTAAAGTGGTCAGAGGCTCCTGGGCTACTATTTGTATGCCCCCCCCCACCCACCTTACTCTTCATGCTTTAAAATTACACGGCCCACACGTACACAGTCGGGGAACACTGGTGTATACAATCTAAACCTTGACATATCTAGTCAATTCAGGGATTTTCTTTAGTAACTAATTCAGAGTTAATACCTTGAAATAACTGCATAAAAATTACAATTTCAATTTGTTCCACTTTGTTTTTCTAATTTGTAGAGCTCAGCAGCAGCACATCAGAACTAAGTTCAGCGCCTGCAATATATAGGACTAGGACGACTAGGAGGCTTCAAAGGAGGGCCAGTCCTTACTCCCTCGGGCAGCACAGGACAAAGGTCTCTGAAGGTGAACACCCAGACACCTCTCAAGAGGATCTCCGTGTGAGACTATTGGAGAGGAAAGCCAGAGAAGACGGAGCAGGACCGTCCTCTTCAGTGGATGTTCACAGAGGTAAGCTGATCATGTGAAACTGCTGTTGGGAGTGTTTACCATCATCATTTACTGAACACCAGGTTCAGACAGTAGTGGAAGTTGTACTTAGATCTTTCACAGAAATACCCATCAACTGGGTTTTTGGTATATTGATCTAAATAGACTTCAGTTCACCTCAATTACAAAGAAAAACAAATCCTCACTTCCCTCTAGTGGTATCTATTTATGTAGATAGTTTGGGACTTTAACCCTCTGGTTTTTAAATATCGGTCTCTGAGATTTTTGCATTCAGCTCTGTGCAACAGAGGTAACGGTATTTAATTTTGGTGCTTGCTATATGTAAAGAAATATAAGTACTAAGATTAAGAATAAGAAAATGACATGGATGGATGGATGGATGGATAGACAGATTGACTGTTTTTTTCTCATCTGTAGAAAACCTCATCTCATCTGCGGAGGATGTGAGCAAGGGGAGGAAGAGGAGGCCTGACCTGGACTTAACAGAGATGAAGGACGAGAGCGAACTCTGCACTGCAAACATTTTGCCCGCACATGTGCAAAAAGGTCAGTAGATAGTGATACATGTCGGGTTTGGCTTTATGTTAAGTGTAAAATTCATATTAGAGTTTAAACAGTGGTGGATTAAGGTGGTCAAGGGCTCCTGGGCTACTCTTTGTATGCCCCCCCCCCCCAACCTTACTCATCATGCTTTAATGTTACCAGAAAAAAGTAATTTAGTGTCATGTATAAAAGCATGCTAGGAATATTACAAGGCCCACACGTACACAGTCGGGGAACACTGGCGTATACAATCTAAACCTTGAAATATCTAGTCAATTTAAGGATTTTATTTAGTAGATCCTTGTCACGGTGTTCTTTCTGTTCGTTTTTGTGCTCAGTGATCATATTTTCTTTTTGACATTTTGCCACTATTCTGTCCAGTAGTGACGTATTATTTGAAAATCAAATTGAGTTTATGAACCTGGTCACATCATCGGACCAGGCTCATAAGGTCAGCTGATTGGGTAGATATGTCCCACTTCATTTATTTTATGTTTCTTGTGGGCCAATAGGGGTAGGGTTGTTTTTTTTCTCTGAAGTACATTTAAATAATTCAAAATAATCTGGCCAATCTGGGGCTCTTGTAAATACGGCTGCAGCCTAGGCCAGTCTGTGCATTAATCCACCCCAGAGCTTAAGTAACATGTAATTAGTGTTCCTCACAACTGTATTAAAACTAAATGTTGTTTGTCTTTTTAGCTGCATTTGAGGCCAAATATAAACAGCAAAAAAAGCTCGGCGTAGGAGGGTGTGCATCTGTGTTTGCTGGCTATCGCAAAGCAGATCATTTGCCTGTAAGTATTACACACACATTTTTGCACACACACACACACACACACAGAGTATGGACAGGAAGTGCTAATAAAGTTTGTATCTCGTAGGTTGCCATCAAACGCGTCCCAAGCGACAAGCAGTGCATCAAACACGTGGTGAGTTAAGATCTGCTGTATTCAACACGGTAGTCTCTTAATGAACGTATTATGGATGAATCCTGCTTCTCTGTTGAGCTTCTCTCCCTCATCCTCCACTTTGTTGTGATGTTTCAGGAGAAGAATGGGAAAACGCTCCCCATGGAGGTCGCCATCATGTTGAAACTCGTGGCCAAAACAAGTGGCTCAGCGGCTTCATCGGCACCTGTGTCCCTACTGGACTGGTATGATCTGGAACAGGAGCTGATCCTGGTGCTGGAGAGACCAGACCCCTGCGTGGACTTGGCCATGTACATGTTTTCAAAGGGAGGCTTACAAGAGAAAGAGGCCAAGGTATGCTGCTGGAGGATCCTTGTGTGTGTTTTAAACGTTGTACAGGAACTGGAGGACTTATTTTTTTTGCAATTTAGAACTTATTTTGACCATCGTTTATATTCTTCATTGTACATTGTACTCACCAAAGTAATTACACTTCCATGTTGGCATCACTTCTCAGACACGGAGGTAGCCCGCTGAGTAACAGACATGAAGAAATGTCAAAGCACCCTCCTCTCCGAGGATTATTAATATTAATATTAATTAATATTAATTATTAATAATAATAATAATAGATTTTATTTTTGTTAAGGACACCTTACAAAGATCAAATCAAACATAGACAGATAAAAACAACTGGACATGACAGAGACACAGTTATGCAGACACGTATGATGAACTGATGGACATTACAGAGAGTAGGCCAGTTTGAACAGGTTGGTTTTGAGGAGGGATTTGAATGTTGTAACAGTGTCAGACTGCCGGATGTGAGGGGGGAGTGAGTTCCAGAGCCTGGGAGCAGAGCAGCTGAACGCCATAGCTCCCATGCTGATGAGGCATGAGGTGGGGGTGGTCAGAAGACCAGCTGATGATGAGCGGAGGGAACGGGAGGGGTGTACTCCTGAAGGAGGTCAGTGAGGTAGGTGGGGGCCAGGTTGTGGAGGGCTTTGTACGTGAGCAGAAGGTTTTTGAAGTCAATCCGGTATTTAACAGGTAGCCAGTGTAGTTGGATGAGAATGGGGGTGATGTGGTCGGAGGATCTGGTGCGGGTGATGATCTGGGCGGCAGAGTTCTGAATGATTTGAAGTCTGTTGAGCAGTTTGATGGGAAGGTCAGAGAGGACAGCGTTGAGGTAGTCAATCCGGGATGTGACAAATGCGTGGACCAAGATTTCTGTTCTGGAGTAAGACAGGGATGGGCGGAGTCTGGATATGTTGCGTAGGTGGAAGAAAGCGGTCCGGGTGACATTTTTTATGTGGGGTGCAAAGGAGAGGGTGCTGTCTAGGGTGACCCCAAGGCTCTTGACATGGGTGGAGAACGGAACAGAGATGCCATCAATGATGAGGTTTGGAGCAGTTGTGCTTTGGAGATGTTGTTTTTGGAGCCGATGAGCAGGGCCTCTGTTTTATTGCCATTGAGTTTTAAATAGTTCCTGCTCATCCAGCTCCTGATGTGGTGTAGGCAGGTGGTGACGGAGGTGGGTGGCAGGGCAGTGGTGGGTTTTGTTGAAATGTAGGCCTGTGTGTCGTCGGCATAGCAGTGAAAAAGGACATTGTGATGACAGAGGATAGTGCCATGGGGAAGGAGGTAGATGATGAACAGTAGTAGAACACCTTGACCTGTGGTTGCCCAGTTGTACAAATTGTTGTCTGTCGGTGAGGTATGAGGAAAACCATGTGAGTGCAACACCAGTGATACCAATCTCTCTCTTTTTGTTTCTCAGATCATCCTGAAACAGCTGGTTGATGCATTAATTGAGCTTCAGGATAAGCACATCTTTCACCGGGACATCAAGGTGGAAAATATCTTGATCGAGACCGGCTTGGACTTCCCGCGAGTTCGCATCATTGACTTTGGACTGAGCTGCTTCGTGAAGAAAGGAGCCAGTTACCAACACTTCTATGGTAAGATGTCTAGCTTCTACTCCTGTTCTTCACTAACTTACCCATCTGTGACTTTTACGTTTAAAGAAAGCTCCTCCTCCTCCTCACTGTCTTATCATTATGTCTGTATATTCCAGGTACCCCTAGTCACGCCCCCCCGGAGATGTACAACTGTCAACGCTACAGGGCCGGCCCCACCACAGTGTGGCAGATGGGAGTGGTCCTGTTTGAAGCGCTCCACAAGAACACATCTTTTGAGACCCTCAAGTACTTCAAAAACGGTCTGACATTCAGCAAGATGCTGTCCAAAGGTAACCATAACATACACAAACATGTCAACAGACCCTAATCTCTTCATTTTAGTTCACATTCTGATGGATCTCTGTAGCCATCACCTTCATCTTTCTTCTCCTTTTTTCTCTCCAGATTGCAAGGATTTCTTGCAAATGTGTTTGACTGAAGACCCCAAACAGCGCCAGACCCTGGAGCAGCTCAAGCATCACCCATGGCTCGGATTAACCAACAATGACCACACTAGTCCCCGCCATACAATACTCAAGTCATCCAAGTTCTAATGCTGCTCTCTCTGTGACAGGAAGAACTTGAGGAATGGGGACGGCCAGCCTGTGATAGGCTGGCGAGGTCACCAGCCTGTGATAGGCTGGTGAGGTCACTGGCCTGTGATGACGATGACCTGGCGACCCGGTCACCAGCCCATGATGGCCTGGCGACCCGGTCACCAGCCCGTGATGGCCTGGCGACCCGATCACCAGCCCGTGATGGCCTGGCGACCCAGTCACCAGCCCGTGATGACCTGGCGACCCGGTCACCAGCCCGTGATGGCCTGGCGACCAGGAAGAACTTGAGGAATGGGGACGCCAGCCTGTGATAGGCTGGTGAGGTCATCAGCCTGTGATAGGCTGGTGAGGTCACTGGCCTGTGATGACGATGACCTGGCGACCTGGTCACCAGCCCGTGATGGCCTGGCGACCCGGTCACCAGCCTGTGATGACCTGGCGACCCGGTCACCAGTCCGTGATGGCCTGGCGACCCGGTCACCAGCCCGTGATGGCCTGGCGACCCGGTCACCAGCCCGTGATGGCCTGGCGACCAGGAAGAACTTGAGGAATGGGGACGGCCAGCCTGTGATAGGCTGGTGAGGTCACCAGCCTGTGATAGGCTGGTGAGGTCACCGGCCTGTGATGACGATGACCTGGCGACCTGGTCACCAGCCCGTGATGGCCTGGCGACCAGGAAGAACTTGAGGAATGGGGACGGCCAGCCTGTGATAGGCTGGTGAGGTCATCAGCCTGTGATAGGCTGGTGAGGTCACTGGCCTGTGATGACGATGACCTGGCGACCTGGTCACCAGCCCGTGATGGCCTGGCGACCCGGTCACCAGCCTGTGATGACCTGGCGACCCGGTCACCAGTCCGTGATGGCCTGGCGACCCGGTCACCAGCCCGTGATGGCCTGGCGGCCGGGAAGAACTTGAGTTCACATTCTGATGGATCTCTGTAGCCGTCACCTTCATCTTTCTTCTCCTTCTTTCTCTCCAGATTGCAAGGATTTCTTGCAAATGTGTTTGATTGAAGACCCCAAACAGCGCCTGACCCTGGAGCAGCTCAAGCGTCACCCATGGCTCAGAGTAACCAACAATGACCACACACGTCCCCGCCATACAATACTCAAGTCATCCAAGTACTAATGCTGCTCTCTCTTTGACAGGAAGAACTTGAGGAACCTGGACGGCTGGCCTGTGATAGGCTGGCGAGGTCACCAGCCTGTGATGGCCTGGCGACCCGGTCACCAGCCCGTGATGGCCTGGCGACCCGGTCACCAGCCTGTGATAGCCTGGCAACCAGGAAGAACTTGAGGAATGGGGACGGCCAGCCTGTGATAGGCTGGCGAGGTCACCAGCCTGTGATAGGCTGGTGAGGTCACCGGCCTGTGATGACGATGACCTGGCGACCTGGTCACCAGCCCGTGATGGCCTGGCGACCAGGAAGAACTTGAGGAATGGGGACGGCCAGCCTGTGATAGGCTGGTGAGGTCACCAGCCTGTGATAGGCTGGTGAGGTCACTGGCCTGTGATGACGATGACCTGGCGACCTGGTCACCAGCCCGTGATGGCCTGGCGACCCGGTCACCAGCCCGTGATGACCTGGCGACCCGGTCACCAGTCCGTGATGGCCTGGCGACCCGGTCACCAGCCCGTGATGGCCTGTCGACCGGGAAGAACTTGAGTTCACATTCTGATGGATCTCTTTAGCCGTCACCTTCATCTTTCTTCTCCTTCTTTCTCTCCAGATTGCAAGGATTTCTTGCAAATGTGTTTGATTGAAGACCCCAAACAGCGCCTGACCCTGGAGCAGCTCAAGCGTCACCCATGGCTCAGAGTAACCAACAATGACCACACACGTCCCCGCCATACAATACTCAAGTCATCCAAGTACTAATGCTGCTCTCTCTTTGACAGGAAGAACTTGAGGAACCTGGACGGCTGGCCTGTGATAGGCTGGCGAGGTCACCAGCCTGTGATAGGCCGGTGAGGTCACCGGCCTGTGATAGGCTGGCAAGGTCACCGGCCTGTGATAGGCTGGCGAGGTCACCGGCCTGTGATAGGCTTGTACCCCGCCTTTGTCTAATGTCAGCTGGGATCGGCTCCAGCCCCCCCGCGACCCTGTCATAGGATAAGCGGTAACAGATAATGGATGGATAATATTCATTGTTTGCCCTTTTTTTTGCAGATCCTGTAACACCCCCAGCCGTTCGAGGAGAGGGGATCTCTCTATGAATTGCCTTTCCCGAGGTTTCTTCCCATTTTCCATCTGGAGTTTTTCCTCGTCTTCTTAGAGAGCTTGGGCTGGGCAGGTTCTGCTCATATTCCAATTAGCCATTATTTAATGTGATATTTAATACTGAGCCATGAAAATAAACTTTAATCAAATTTAAACCCAATTAATTCATCTTTTCTTTAGACCACAGAGAATCAACACACTGTTTTTTCTAACTGCATTTTGAGTTAAATGAATATATAAAAAAAGTCAAAGTGTAGTATGTCATGAAAAAGTCATAAAAAGGTCATAGTATAGTATACCATCAAAGGTCATAAAAAAGTCATACTGTTGTATACCATAAAAAGTCATAGTATAGTATGCCATAAATGGTCATGGACAGACTGGTTATGCCTGGATACAGGAGTCAAATAGAATACATTTATGGTCAGAGACGAGGTCTATCAATGAGAGGGAGTTTATATTCAGGCCCAAAGTAAAGGTCAAGGGCGTGGCCTTGGTTATGAGTTGAACCAGAGATGTGCTGCATGTTTAGTGGCATAATGGTTTGATCGGTCATCAACATGGATATGCGGGTGTGGGGGGGGGGGGTACAGCAGAAAATTGTCAATGGTGATTTGTTTACAGTGAAATGGTTGCTGTAAACAACAGCAAGGCCTCCACCACGGTCCGTGCACCTCGGGGCACGGCTGGTTTAAGGCATAGGCCTTTATAGGCGGTTGCCTAGGGTACAACCTTCTGGGGGGCGCTGGTCATCCTCTAAAAAACAAAATGACATAAAAAGATATAGAAAAAGAATAGAAAAATGCCAGATGCCCTTCCTCATTTTCTGCATTTAGGTAACAAATGTACAAATAAATAAATAAATACACTTTTCAGCCCTGTAACTCTTGTTATAGTGAAACTGACTAAACACTTTTAAATCAACAATATCAGCGACCAATTGCTTATTTATGTTATAATAAATAGTTATTTATGAAAAATCTTAATTTTTGCCTTAAAGCCATTGTGATGTGTGTTGCGGTTTCCAAATCTGAATTTCGTCTAGGGCACCAAAAGGGCTAGAGCCGGCCCTGCCTCGGGGTGTTCAATTAACTGCAGTGGAGTTTGACTAAATGGCATCAGTCCCCAGTCTTCAGACAGGTCTCAGTCAGAATTTAAAAAATCCAGATCATGGGAAGTGATCAAATCATTCAGGATAAAGGTTTTGTTTGACAGAGACCCAGCATTAAGTAGAGCAAATTTAGCTGGAGTGAGGGCTTTTAGAGGTGCAGTTTATGTACTAATTGTTTTTATTAACCTGCTTAGTGATGCAAAGTGGGACAGAAACCCTTAGTGTTAAAATAGTGTTACAGTTTTTCTCAGTCGCTTTGGTTCAATTCTTAAATGAGAATTATTTTTTTCAAAACAATAAACTCAAATCTCTGAACAATTAGTTTGTTGTTCACAACTGATTTGAATTTATCATTCTTTCAAGCAAGTTGCACGTGTTTTGCCATGTGTGCAAAAGAGTCTATTGTTTACAATTAGGCACAATAACCACTTGCACATGTCTTGCTGATCAAAACTGATGAATTGATTCTCAGGGAAATTGTTATTTTTGTCCTGGTTGGACACCCTCACCCTCACCCTGAACCCCACCCACACCCACACCCACAGCACTCACCTTCAGTAAGAGGAAATCTAAATAAAAGAAAATCAAACAAAAAAAATAAATATAGGATTAACATTTTGTACACTTAGTGAGGTTTATGTTGTCTAACTGTATTTGCAATTTGTTACCAAGTGACAGAGGCGTGGCGGGCTCCTTTTGTATGTGGGGGTTTATTTTGTCCTGAGCCTTATATGGAAGACAGGGGTGACACTTTGAATCTCAACCGCCTTAAATACCAATGAAGAAGAAGAAGAAGTTGACTGGCCGAGGGTCTAGCAGTTAGTGAACAACAGTACAAAACCTGAACAACAATACAGTCAAATTAAGGACACGTCATTATGGTTATAGTTAGAGTTAGCATTATTATACCTCGGAACAGTTAAAAAAAGGCTACATCTGCCTTAATTAATCACTAATGAATCACCTGGGGAGGAGCTACACCCACATCACACACACCTACGTCACCAACAGGTGTGTCTAGCTAACATACTAACATGCTTACCTGGGTTTGGTTCTACTGGGACCAGAGAGGCTGAGAGGACTGGTTATGTTATGTATTAAGAATGAAGGAGCAGAGAAGTTGAACCTGGAGCACAAGACTCACAGAATGACCTTCAGACAGGTGAGTAACCTCCAACACTCATTGAACTCTCTCCAGGTAATGCTAACAACCTGCCAGGTAAGTAGCATTGTGTAAAAACAGTTTTGTTGTTGTTGATACAGTGTTCGACAATTTATTTTTTTATGCTTTTCATTGTATGTAAATACTACTTCTTTCTGGCTGTCCACTTGTTGGTATGATCATTCTCGTTTTCTTTATTTTTTTTTTATTTCTTTTTTGAATTGAAATGAAAAAAAATGAATGAAAATACATCTCTGTTTTATTCTGCTGTTGCTTCTATAAAAAGTGTCTGGTTATTTAATTTATGTGGCTTAGTAATACTTTTTGCTACCTTTTATTCATTATGGGTTGTTTGTGTTGAATAGTCTTGAGTTTGTCTCTTCTCTGGTTAATTCTAGTGAGGCTGAACTGAGGAAGGCTGTTGTATATTTATAACTGATAATAAGCACAGGCTACAAGGTGCTGTCTTCTAGTAACGGAATTTACAATAGGTTTGGACATGAGGGCTCTGTGTGTGATTCCAAGTAGTGTATGGGTTGCCATTGAATGCATTTTATTTAGTAGCCTGAAGGTGTTCTTTATAGCCTCTTACTTAGTGTACAGTAGGGGTGTAAGAAAATATAGAAAGAAATTGAATATTGCAATATTATGTTTTGTGATACTGTTTCTATTCTCAAAAACACTGTATTGCATGCAAATATGTACTCAGTCAATATACTTTATTTAATTTGCAAAGATATGTGCCCACTCAAAGTAGTGCTGTGATGCGTTACAGGGACTGTGATAAATGCAAATCCCACTGTTCTGATTGCATAAAAAAGTAAACTTTTTTTACTCAGATTTTATGAATATGGTGGTGTTTTTTATACTATGAAAGTTCTCCCAAAATTAGATTTAAAGGGACTGTTTGTAAGAATCAGAAATTGATTGTAACAGCGACATCTGTGACCGTTAAGTTAACGTACGTACAGATACTTGCAGTATCGCAATACATCGCAATATATTGAATCGTAATTTCAATACGACTATGCAAGTGTTAATATACTGATAATAAAATAAAGAGATGTTAATAGTAGGGATACTACTAGACTTAAGAAAGGAGATGGTGGTGTAAAATATGGCAAGTACAGTTATAAATGTCTGTCTATATATCTATGACCTACTAGTTGTCTCTTTTGTTGTGGCAGGAAGTGACTGGCACATTCCTTATTTCCCTTCCAGAAAAAGAGGTAATTTCTCCCTTTCTGTTAGACTTCGGGGCAATTTTTAAAAATGTTGCTAAGAATTCCCCCGTAATATTTCTGTAGTTTTGTCATCACAATGACGGCCCAGCCTGTCCTCTCTGGGCAGCCAGGTCTGTCTGTGTCTGTGACTATGATCACTCAGTCTGTACGTTGTCAATGTCTCTCTCAGTTTCTTATCAGTTACTGTCACAGTATACTGTCTGTTTAGGGCCAAATATGTTTGTAGTTTGTGTTTGTGAGCGTGTAATATTGTTCCAATAAGTTATGTATTCTTCTTTAGTTATAATTAGGTGAGGTCTTATCTTCTGATTGATAGTGTAACTGCTCTGAGGCTGCTGGATGGGGTCTGTGATGTCAGAAGGTGAAAAGTCAGCCAGGACCAATTTGCTGAGGGAACTCCTTTCTATGTTCAACTCTTGGCACACAAAGGCTTTATGAGTAAATATAGTGTGATTTTTAAAAAAAATTTTAATTTACAGATATGTTTTCTTGGTGTCTGTTTAAACATGTCTTAGTTGGGTGATGTTCTGGGGAATTTGGAGTCAGGACACCTGGCTGTGGCCCTGTTTTTACAGTACTTCTCTGTGTTCATTGTTGCTGGCTCAAAATAGATGGATTATAAAGATGAGTAGAAAATGTTGGGATCCAAACTTTCGTCACTCATATTCAACCTATCAAGGCAAAGATTTTGTCTATTATAGTAATACTACAACATATTATTATTGCAGTAATGATATGATGTAGTATTAGAGCCACTGTTCTTGAAATAGTAAAACATTTTCTCCCACATCTTAATTCTTGAAATATTTAGACATTATTCTCAAAATCTCATTATTTTTTTCTCCAAACAGTGGCCCTAATACTCCCTCATACTGTAGGTAAAATGCCATCAAAGAGAATATTTTGGTTACAGTTACCTAAAGATAAATTTCCATCATTTTTGTAAAAACCCTAAATTTGTGTGTGTGTGGAGTCATAAACACGGAAGTAGGAGTTGATCGCATGAACACACAAAAACTTGTCACAAAAGATTACAATTTTAATCACCGTTATAAATCATTCTATAAATACATGGTTGTCATATCATTAAGAAAACTTATTTTAAATAGCAATAGATAACACACAAGCAGTCGGGCGGGGGTCAAAGGTGCGGAGAAAAACAACACAGCAGTCATCTGGGTTTGGAGGAGACAGAAACCGTTAGTGGAAGTAGCTGAGAATGTGTGTGTGAAGTTTGGTTTCTTTGCTGCTGGTCTTCAATAAGATCCCCCTATTATCACCGCTCTGAAAGACAAAATAAGAATGTCTTACAGGAAGAAATCTCCCAACAGTATGGTGTTTGTATGCAAATAGGTGACTTACTCTCAACTTTCTTCTTTAGTGGCGCCAGTGCTGCTTTGGCCTGAAAAGCACACAGAGACAAAGTTACCAAAACACATCAGTAACCATGATACATTTAGCTGCTTTATTTGTTGGAGTGTAGGTAGTGTAACGTTGTGATGTCGAGGAATATATTCACCTTCATTTAGTGTGATGTCAACACTGAAATTACATGGTAGTGCAACAGCTGAGACATTTGGGAGCTGAAGAAAAGGAGCTACTCCTTTTTTACCTTCTTGATAGCGGTCCAGTCTTCAAGGATGTCAATGTCTCTCAACATGTAGACGATGAAAGGTCCTGCGAGACAGAGAGGGAGGAGGCAAATCAACTTAAATATACTGTTTGTGTCAGAATAAAAGGTAAAGGGAGGATGATGAGGTTGGCAGGTGACAAATTTTTACCTGAAACCAGAGCCACTTTCTTTTTCCTCTCCGACCGACCCAGCACGTTCTTTCTTTTACACTTCTTTCCCCTCAGCTCATCACTCCACTCTGGAATGAGAAAATATAGCATTCATCACATAACTCGGTTAAGATTTATTTCTTCTGACACGAGAAGTCTTCAGAGAGTAGTGATTATTATCTTGTAACTTTGCATAATATATATAAACACAGTTTTAGTTTTCATTAAGGAATTAGCAGGTTTTTGTCCGAACATTAGTAACAGCAGCAAAAGTACAGTAGATAGATTTACTTCCCTGAATCAACAAGACCAATAATGATGATGATAATGTATAGTGATATGTTTGGGATTGATATTTTGGCTTTACCTGAGGTGAGGTCTATATTCTGTCTGTCCTCCTCCAGTCGTCTTATCTTCTCCAGCAGTTCAGTCTTCATGGCATCAAACAGCAACGTCCGCTCGCTCTGTAACACACATAAATACATACACAGTTTTAGGTTTGTAGTAATTTTGTTCAATAGCATTAGCTGAAGTGTCCCTATGCAGTATATCAGTCTGTTCTCCTAACCCATTCGTAGCTATACCTGCGAAAAGTAATGCACTGTAATTCATATATATATCCCATGAAATCAATTCGTATTTAATCCTCATGAACCAGGAAGTATAAAGAGCAATAAACGCAGCGCAGAGAGGAGGTTGGGTTGGATGGGTGGGTCAAAAAACACCAGACTTTCACCCAGGAGACTGGTGTTTGAAACCAGAAGTCAACGTTGATTTATTTGTCACGTAACTTCCGTACTTAAGTTGCACCACTTCCGTAGTTATTTTAACCCAAACTTTTTCGTTGCCTAGACTGAAACCAAGTTGTTTCCTGTGAAGACAGAAGTTTATTTTGAAAGGACTCTATGCATGTAACGAGCGGAAATTGACACGTGTTGCCGGACATTCGTCACGTGTTGTTGAACATTTGCACAAAAAATGAGGAATAACTTATCATTGTATGAGAGGATACGTTGAGTATATAGTGTGTGTGTGTGTGTGTGTATTACCTCCAGGTGCTGCTTTGCTCCTTGTTGTTCACACTCGTACTTGTGTCGGATCACCTGTAGACACAGCTCTCTGTACACTCCTGTAGTTAAAGACAGAGATTGGCTACTTTTAGATTTTTTGTGTTCTTGGTAACTTTAGACAGAAACAGATAGTGACACCATACATCTTATTAATATAATACAGCTCATTTCACTTTCATGTTTTCAGTGTAACTGCATGCAAGTCTTTTACAACAACATTCATGATGCTAGCTGTAATATAAAACCCACTCACTAATCCAAGCAAAGATTTCAAGCTGCCAAAGAAACTGCAAATGGGCAGAAAAGGAAACATTACAACAAGACATTGTTATAGGTGTAGAAATAAGAAATTCCCTAAGAGCTGCCTTATATCGCATTCATTAAATCCTATTTTAGGCCACGACCACCCTTCAGTCTGTAGATTATATTGAGCACAGTCCTTCCCTTCAACCTGCCAGAGAGATTAATGTTTGTTAAACAGCCCCACCTAGTGGCCAGGTGTTGTATTGTGCTACTTTAGACCTGAGAAAACACACATTGACACCCTTCAAAAGACGCAAGGTCCAATTATGTGTGCTGGAAAAGAAATGACAAATAATATGTTGCAAATTATACCACGTCTTATTAAATTTTTCAGACGTGTTTGGGATGCATTTTGTGTGCAGGTTAGATTACAAATTACCAAACAAAGTCACATTTTTAACTTACAAAAAAATCCATGCTCATTTTCTGTTTACCTTGTGTGTTTTACTTACCAGTAGGGATTGGCAATACCAAACTTTTTTAAATCGATACAATACCGATACTTTTTGTTACAATTTTACCAATACCGATATTAATCATTTCTTAAATTAAATGTGATTTTTTTAAATTATAGTCATTTTTAAATAAAAAAAAAGATCATTACACTCAAAGGCCAAACGCATGACACATATTGGCCGTAAATAGCAAATTTATTACAAAAGCAAATATACGTACAATTAAATAAAAGTTTGTTCCACTAATTGTGAAAACAAATAGTCCAGTATTTTACAGAAATACTATCATTCTATAATAAGCCTCCTTATATGTTGTCTTTAAATGTTTGAAGAGGGACTTGTGTTTCTGTGTGTGGCGCTTCTTGCTGTATTGTTATCAGCAGGTGACAACTAGCACCACTGCGTGCTACGTCTCCTTTCTACCGTTCCTCTCACATGTTTGATGTGGAAGTGTTCGACTATGCGCCGCTGTGCGCCTTAGGTTCTGATGTCACATAGTTTCCACACTTATGTGACACAGGCCGGCTAAATATGTGAGCGCTGCTTTGGCACAAACATGATACAAAAGTAGTGAAAACATTTGGAAGTGATGCAGCCACCCACGTTTTGTATTTATATAATTTTATCATCGATTAATGAGTAGCTTGTGAGTTTCAAAGTATTGATACCACCAGTATTGATCCAACCATCTCTACTTACCAGCTACTTGTGTTTGTATCTGCATGCTGTCCTGTAGTCCAACCAGTGGTTCTCTGTATTCTCCAGCCTTCCCTGTCAGCACCTCGTCCAGCTTCACTTTCACCTGGTTCTGCCGCTCGCGAAACAACCTGCGACCACACGGTGAAGTCAGTCTTTCCTTATTTACGACTGACATTATCTCAAATCGCACCAAAGGGACACAGTGTCACTTTTCTTCCCCTACTCCTGTTTCAACTTACTTCTCTTTCAGCTCCTGAAATTGTTTTTCCAAATCCAACATCTCGTCTAGACATTCCCCTCTCCTCCGCTCACAGTCTTCATCATCCATCTCTTCACAGAGGAGACAGAAACAGTGAGAAACATTGCATTCAATCGGGCAACAAGAATTCACAGCAGAGCATTCAGATTTTACCTGAACTCTCCTCTTCCTCCTCCTCTTCCTCATCTTCACTATCATCCAAGTCGCTGTCCCTCTCCTCCGTGCTCTCCTCCATGGTCTCCTCTCCTCCTCCACCTCCTCTTTCATCCTCTCTGGGTTGCTCCACCTCTCCGTTGGCCTCAGGGAGTTGTGATTCTCCTTCTGCCTCCATCTCCTCTTCTGGCTCCCTCACAGGGGGTTGAGCTGGCATGGCTGGCTGAGAAACACGCACACACACACACACACACACAGAGACTATAGCACAATGTGTTTGGCTGAAGGTTTAAAAGTCAACCACATCTTGTCTTGTCATTCTCTTGTTGAGCCACAACAAAGAGTACAGAAAGCAGACAAAAGGGATAAATCATACTACTCTGTGGTTTTATAGTGAACTGTAGCTTACTGTGCAGATAGAACATAATGTAAATAGAATAACACAATGTTAGTTCTTATAATACATCCATGTATAACAGTGGGAAGCCCGCGGGACATCGAGCTACCGTATGGCTTCCGTATCTCTGTCAAGTCTGATAGAAAAACGCAGCACAGGACCGGAAGTTACTCGATTTTGCTCGTCGAAAAAATAAAATAATTGTATCAAACACTGACTTAGGAACACTTTATGAAAAATAATTAAAAATACAACACAAACTTGTTTATTTCTTCCAAAACGTTTGCTACATCTATTAATACGACTGATCTTCTGCTAAGTTCTGGACCATCCAGACCTCTCAGGTCATCTGGATCAGGTCTGCTAGAGTCCCCAGAGTCACAACTAAACATGCAGAAGCAGCGTTCAGTTTTTATGCACCAAATATCTGGAACAAGCTCCCAGAAACTTGCAGGACCGCTACAACTCGGAGTTCTTTTAAATCAAAGATTAAAACTTTCCTGTTTGCTGCTGCTGCCTTTTATTAAACCAGATAATGATCTTATTCTGTACTAGAGCTTTTACTCTTGTGTGTTATACTCTATTTTAGCTTCTATCCTAGCTTTTATTTTTAGCTTGTTTTTATTTTCTAATCGTTAATGTTTTTATAACTGTTTTAATTATGTCTTAATGTTCTTTTGTTTCAAATATTTTTATTTTATTATTTTATTTACAAGCATGTGCATGTCAGTGATACAGACTTCTGTGGGGTGTGTATCATGCCTCATTTTTTATATATATCAACAAAAACAGACAATACTAGGAACTAAGGGCAAACAAAAATGGAGACAAGCAAATACAAATAACATAAGTACTTAAAGGATAAAAAAACAAAATAAATCAATTAAAATTAATAAATAAGTAAAACACAGACAACACCCTAAGGCACACAAATCAGGGAGACATTGTCTTAATGTTCTTTTTCACTTTGTCGCAATGTTCTTGAATGTTAATATAAAGCACTTTGAATTGCCCTGTTGCTGAAATGTGCTCTACAAATAAAGCTGCCTTGAACTTGCCTTTTATTTTGTTACCTAACCGGATGTCGCGTATCAATCAGCCTAACTTGACAGCTGGTAGCTTCCGTGATGTCATCCAGTATAAACGGTGAACGTTATGAACTCCACGGCGGTATTTAGAGTAAAATAACGACCTTGAACTGAGCTTGAAGCCGGTTATACTGCCGGTATATTTACCTACAACCTCCAAGACATTAACAGAGACTCGTTGTTGCATCTTCATGCCAAATTAGTGGTAAATAAACCTCACACAGTGAAGTCAAGTGCAACACTAGCTAACAGCTGAAACACAGCGAGATAATGACTGTCTACACATCCTACTGTCAAGTTAATATGTTGGCACTATTTAGATAGTATAAGCGTTTGATATTAAACAATAAAAGCAGCGTTTTAATGGCATTAAGTGCGTTGAATCATCCCCAGTAGAGTCGCTTTCATCCTCCAGCTGTACACGGATTAACTGGTCTTCGTCCATGCAGGCAGGCGATGCTGTAAACACATAAAACCCTTCACGTTCATAGACACTAGACTAGACAGTCTGCTCACCTTCTCCCTCTGCTCCGCTGCAAAAAGTTAAAGTAGCATTTTCTATATTTCCTTTTCTTTATAAAAGTACTTCCTCTTCACTTCTTCAGGCTTCACTTCGACACTTTGCCGGACTCTACAACCAGGAGAATCAACCAATCAGCGCCGAGCCGTGATGTCGGACTGACCAATAGGAGCGTTCATCCTCAGACGTCGCTTGTCCAATCAGAGTGCTAGAGCAGGTTTAGTGGGCCAATCACAAGCCAGTTTGGTGCTGTAAACCATCAGAATTAGCCAATAGGATGGATCATATAGAAATACCGCGCATCTCCCTTTTTTCAATATCCTCCTGAGACCCAGCCCTTTGACATGTGTCCTCTGTAGTGGACATTTTGTCCACATGCATATCCTTTTAATCTTTTGACCTACTCGGTCAACCCCTGGTGTATTGTAAAGAGGACCTCCTAGGCTTTCCAGTGATATGGCATGTTGTTGTTTTTTTTAAATCGATTTGAATGTATTCTTGGTTTAATATCACTCTACAGCCATAATCTGTTCATTTTGTTTTAGTCTTTTCACACTGAAATAGTCCTGTAGTCCACTACAGTGGAAAATACAAATAAAGTTTAACAAGCCTAAATTGTTAAGATTTTCTTTTAACCCTAAATAGGAAGGAAATCACAAAGCAAAGTAATTGGAAGACACTTTTTTTAACTCGGTTCCCAGGAGCATATAATATCGTATAATATAAGATAAGATAAGATAAGATAAGATATTTGTGCAGTGTAAAGCAGCAAAGGGGATAGTGCAAAAAACAAGATGCATCAGCTAACACAGTAAAAAAAAGAGCTAAACAAAGTGTAACAAAATATGAACCATTTAAATAGAAGGAAGTATAAAAATAGGAGCAGTATATACAGTATTGACAATAAACAGACCATTAACAAAATTGCACAAGTGGAAAATGATATTGCACAGTGAGAATGAAATGAATTTCCACCTGAAATTCCACCTGAAAATATATGCATATAAGATAATATATAATGATGCTGGTCCAGACTTCTCAGGTGAGATTACACATGAATAATACAATAAATAAAATGATTACAGGCTTCAATAAAAAATAATAAAAATGAGCTTGCATCATTGTTTGTTTTATACCAATTACTCTCACTATTTCTATATTTATCAATATTAGTTTGCTGTCAATCTGACAGGGTGCTCTGTTTCCCTCCACATGGCACCCCAAATGTATGTAGGGTTCTTGAAAACATATTATGCTAGTATATTGTATTTTTTCCCTCTCTCTCCCTCTCCCTTTTTTAAATTAATTTATTTTATTTTTAATTTAATTCATTTCCCCCCCTTTATTTCAACATTGTGTGCAGCTCTCTCCCTCTCTGCTCCTCTAGGTGTGTACTCCATGAATAGGCGGGTGGGATGGGTGGGTGGACACAATATGTATATGTACACTACTACAAAAAAAATTGAAATACTCTTTTAGTACATGTTGCTCACTACATAATTCTGTGAACATGTACATCCCTTGAACATGTATAGTATTAATGTCTCCAAAAAAAAAATACAAATCTGTTAGATCAAAACAAAAACAATACATCTTCGAAGTTCGAAAAATGCCAGTCTTTTCAAATATATTGTTAGGAGTATTTTTTATTTATTTACATATAGTGGCACAACTGACTTGATATTGAGGAGAAGGGTGTATATTACTGTGAAACAGTTTTCTGATCTTTTTATGAAAAAAGCTAATGTACAGGAGATGTAGTAAATATTGTGTAAAGTATTTGTTGTGGTCGATACATTTTAATCCAAACATCAACACAAGGATACAACTGTGTCCTTTAACTCCTCCTGAGAAGATAGGAGTCATTAGCACAATGTGATGCAGCCATTATGCTACTGGTGTCAAGCATCATTCTCACTTGGGTTTCCATGAACTACCCTGAGATTAGAACAGAACATAATTCACAGACCCACTGTTGCTTCACACCAGGGTATAAATGCATACTGCAATTAACCACAAGATGGCACCACAGTAACGCAACATATCTAGAGAGCTAATGATAATGGTGGAATTCATTTGGACAATAGGTCTTCTTCATGGCAGACATTTTGGCATGTCATTGTAGGAAAAGTACAGGTGGAACTAATAATATGAATTATGTCTGCTGCTTTCCATTTCCTCATAATGTGTATGCTGGTCACTGACTTACAGGGACAGAGCCAATGTTATTTATTACATCTGTCATTTAAAATGTCTTCCATGAAAAAGCTCTAGGAAGAAGGGTTGATTTAAAAATTGATCTTTATAAGTGAATAAACTGCACACTAATGAATATCATTTATGCTTTGTTGGACTAATTACAAGCTAATATACTGTCGTATAATCATCTATAAGGCTTTTGCAGCAGAGGACCGACCCAATAAACAAAGACAAACAAGTCCATTTTACATGTTTTTATTAAAGTTGCATAAAAGTGTAACAAAATTGGGCAAAAACAAGACCTGTTGTTGATATTGCTACATTTGTTTGTTGGTTTGATCTAATCATTGTCCAAAAAACACCTCCGCTCCTTCAATCCGCATGGTTTAGCTCTTGTATTTAGCCTCAATGATGATAATCAGTATATATATTTTTTTTGCAATTTTCCCCAACAGTAAAAAAACAGACTTCTCAATAACAGTCTAAGAAGGTATAATCCAAACCCGGATTTAGAAATGAAAATCCACTCAAATTCACCTACTGATTGAGCTTGCCTGGTACAATCCGATGTCTCCAACAAATTTGGAAACCCTGCTAGGAAGGCAACAGCAATCGCACCAAAAGTGTATCTGAATGGATTTTTTTGTTCAACTAACATGTTATAATCCAAGGCCTGGCATCAAGAAGTGTCATGATCACAATAAAAACAGACCAGTATTCAAACGGTAAATGTAAAGAACATTGTTTCATCTAAACAAAATCACTGTATCAAGGCCTAAGTATTAAACACTCACTTCTAAAAAAAACCCAACAGAATCTCATTTTGTTTTTCAAAAAAAAAAAAAGGAGCGACAGAAGATCTAAGATTGATCTGAGTTCTGCTCGGTAACGCACGTGTTTAGCAGTTTGCGTTACCTCTTTAAAAATGAATGTCTCCCGTTTATTTGGTTTGTGTAACATAAATAATACCTAAGGCAACATCTGTTTTTTTTAAAAAAAGGAAAGGAAACTGAAGAAGGGATAAAGGGAGGGTGGACAAAAGGATGGAGGAGGAGAGAGGGGATGCCAGGGAGAAATGACAGAGCAGTAAAGATAGAAATGAGCCAATGTGTGTGTGTGTGTTGGCACTGAGAGAGAAAAGAGACAGACAGTGGAGGTCTGGTGTCACCGCAGGTGTTCACAATTGGTCACAGGAATCACAGCAAATGCTTCTCCGATTGGCCGACGGCCTTCTGCCTCTGATCTGATTGGCTCGGGATGAGAAACAGATGGCTTATTCTCGGACATGATTGGCAGCTGCAGCCGGGGAAACGCACAGATCTTGTGACAGCTATGGACCCGTCTCTGAATCCCTTTCTCTCTCAGCACTTTGTGTGTGTGTGTGTGTGTGCACATCTGTGTGAGAGGCAGCTGTGTTTGCTAATGCGTTTCCGTTTTCTCCGCCCCAAGGGGTGGCCCTTGTATGTGTGTGTGTGTGTATGTGTGTGTGAGTGAGTGAGAGAGAGAAGAAAAGGAAGGGTGAATGCATTTAGACAGCTTGGATGTAAAACAGCGGCCTCCGTCCCTCCCATTCAGACGTCTCGACACCAACATGGAGACACTGTCAGAGTTCCCATGTATGAGTGACTGCTCTGAACTGACAAACAATGTGGTGGACTGAATATTTTCTAGTGTTAAAGGAGAGAAGTGAGAAAGAGACACAAAGAGGGAGGGATGGAACAAAAAAACAAAAAAACAAGGCAGCTTTGTTCTGGGTCCCCCTGTCGGACTGTCAGTGTGTGTGTGACAAAATGCATCCAGAAAAGAAAAAAACAAAGAAAACAGGAACCAGTCCTATACTAAAAAATCTAAATTTGTCGTACAGAACAGCAGAATATACAGGCCAGGAAAAAAAACACTCCTATTATGAAAGTTGCTGTACATTATGTAGCAACATACCCACGTAGCATTTAGCAACACACAGACGTACATAATGCATGTGCAGGCTGGACAGCAGTGGCTTCTAAAGAGCCTCTCTTACGACTGCACTGCGCATTTGAGGAAAGAAAAACACTTTTTCCCCCCCAAGAATTTTCTATTCAAGCACACCCGACCTAAGAGAACCTACTTCTACTCTAACCTCAAAGGAAGATTTGTAGTCTAAAATTAGTTGGACCCTATGACCACCACAGCCAGCCAGTGACTTTTTTAAGGTTCAACCACTATTTTAAGGGATCAAATGTCCCTTTTTGTTGGACTAAAGATATACCACATTATTCTTCGTGGTCAGAGGTTCAGATTTTCTCCCCAAAATGACATAGTGCAGATTTTTCAACAGATCCACACAAAAAAAGAGTCTTTAAA
Source organism: Sebastes umbrosus (assembly GCF_015220745.1). Classification (NCBI taxonomy): domain Eukaryota; kingdom Metazoa; phylum Chordata; class Actinopteri; order Perciformes; family Sebastidae; genus Sebastes; species Sebastes umbrosus. Next base: position 20,750,678 of record NC_051290.1, read on the forward strand.
TGCACCACTGTAGCAAAATGCCTCTGATTAAGGGGGGATTATCTGTAAAGACTGTACTAACCCCCGTCAAAAACATGAAAAGTCAAGTGAATATCCCCGTGCCCTCAAACCGAACTAGGAAGTATCAAAAGAATCATAATTGGTAGCTGGATCATTGAAACCCCTTACAAATAACCAAATAAGGAATCTCATTGGTGGAGACATAATGATTAGGCCCTGCTTCAAGCTGATTGGCCGTTTCCGCCTTCGTCGTTCACCCTTTCCACTCTTTTCTTGGCTGTTGCAGACTCCTCTTCCCACTCTCTCAGTAATTATGGGACTCATCTCGTCTCTGCTCCTCTTCTCCTCCTCCTCAGACAGATGGAGGGTGGTGTGAGGGTGGGAGGAAGAAAAGCTGGGTGAGGAAGAGGAGTAAAGCCAAACAAAGGGTGAAGGAAGAGCAGGAGTGAGAAAGAGATGGATGGAGAGTGCTTGGGTTGAGACCAATGAATCGCTTGTTGTTCTTTTCGCCTGCTTATTATTATGCATTCTTTACTTTTACTTCTTCGCTGGTGTTTTTTAAGAAGAAAGTTGAACAACAAGGGAAGGATGAAAAATAAAAGCGATTCATGTGGTTGGATCCAGGCAAGGAAGAGACTAAAAGAAAGAGGTTTAAAGCGGAGGGTGTGGAGGAAGAGAGGAAACAAGGTTTAGTTAAAGTATTTCATGACATCGAATAAAAAAGATGGAAAGCACGGTAGGAAGAGGAGAGGTGAGGGCTGAGGTGGAAGGGAGGATGTGAGGGGGGGAAGAGGAGGAGGAGGAGGGACGCCATCATTTCTTCTGAGGCGTGGAGAGTTTCTGCATCCCTCGGATCTTGTCGAGCAGCTCTGAGACGAAGACCTACAGGGAGACAGGAGGGACAAAACACATGAGGGGGATTCATAAACAAAAAAATCCACAGTGCAGAGATACAGAGGGTGGGATGATCGAAGAGAGGAAGGAAGAAAGCTTTAAAAAAAATCTTACCTCGGTAGGTTTAAAGCACTCGACCAGTAAGTCCTGTAAAACAATAAGAGACAGTCTGAATATACTGTATACAGTGTCTTGCCTGTGTGCAGTGGTTGATGAAGTACACTTGAGTAAAAGTACAGATATCTAACCAGAAAATGACTTTAGTAGAAGTCATATATTAGAATGTTACTTGAGTAAAAGTCTTAAAGTGTCTGATATTTACTGCATTTAAGTATCAAAAGTAATTTTCTGGTATTAAATGTATTTAAGTATTGAAAGTAAAAGTACAAGTCAATGCTGTTAATAAAAAGGCAAGCAAGTCAGAATTTTGAGATTTATGAAGTTTATTCCTCTTAACATGTACGCCACCTTCAAACTGGAAGCAACATTACACTTAAAGAAAAACGAGCTGTCCACAACTTAAAGGATTTAAAGAACAAAATCCAGTTTTTCCTTCCCTCATAGTCGCGAATAGCATGTAGCATGATCGGACATGCAGCCTGGACTTGAACGGACATCAAGACTTAAGTACAACTTAGAGAGCACTTTGTTTTGCACTTGCCCATCACGTGAATGAAGTAACTTAAAAGCTAGGACCACTAGGGGTGTAAGAAAATATTGAATATCGCAATATTATGTTTTGTGATACTGTATCGATTCTCAAAAACACTGTATCGATTTTTAATTAATAGTTTACATCCAAAGATAACTCAGTCAACTCCGATTTGATGCATGTGATGGTGTTCTTTATTCTATGACAGTTTTCCAAAAAATCGCAATATATCGCCTTGCTTACAGTATCGCAATATATCGCAATATATTGCGATACTGTAAGCATGGCGATATATTGCGATTTTTTTAATCTAATTTTTGGAAAACTGTTATAGAATAAAGAACACCAACCGCCAATAGTAACGAAGATGCGTAGGGGAAATGTATCGGAGTAAAAGTACACATTTCATTTAGGAAATGTAGTAGAGTAAAAGTGAAAGTTGACAGAAATATAAAAACTCAGGTAAAGTAGATACTCCCAAAAAATATTTAACTACTGTGACAAAGTATTATTACTTCGTTACATTACACCACTGTCTCGTATGCTCTGTGTATATTCGTATCCTACCTTGACCCTGGCTCCCCGTTCTACGTCACTGGGCATATCCAGCAGCTCATCCACATCTATCTCAAGCTCTGGGATGGCCTCCTCCTGTAACACGTGGAACAAGAGAAGAAGAGAGGAGAGCACATTAAGAGACACAGTTCCAAGTGTAGTTACAAAAAAAGTAGTAAGTAGAGTCAGTCTCTTTTCATGGAAGCGTGGGTTAAGAATAGAAGGCATGATGAGGGCTTCTTTCCCTGTGTTTATGTTATGTGGTTGTCTGAAAATAGAGCAGCGCGGGCCATTTCTGTGTCTCTGTATGACGTGGTGCAGTGACTGATGAATGTCCGTTTGTGAACACTAGAGGGCGGTGTCCCTCCATTACCTCACGTGTTGTACATAAACAGAGAAAAGAGAGCAGAGACAAAAGAAACACGAAAGTCGACGGATAGTTTCAACTTATATTATTCAAGGATGCAAAACAGAAAAAAATTAAATTCTTGTTCTGCATACAGAAAGCAAACTTCACTTTTCATAAGCCACCAGTGTTCACAATAAAAATGTTTAAAATCCGACAGAACATAATGGAAATAAAGTAGTGGTGGTGACAGTGTTTCCACAGGGGCGCTACGCTGTAATTAAGTACTAAGGGCCGCAACTAACAATTATGATCATTATCGATTAATTTTCTGTCAGTTGACTAGTGGTTGCAGCTCTAAAGTACATAAAGGCATCACAAAGACGCAAAACTAAAACATTAAAGGTTTCAAATGGAAACGTCCACTCAGCCGTTACCAGATTACCAAAGTAAGCTTATCAATAAAGTTTTGAATAATGTGAACGCTAGCACTAGCTGAGTCAATGTTAGCTGTGCTAAGTTTGGTAATAACAAAGGGTTAGTTCAGATTTTTTGAAGTGGGGTTGTGTGTATACTCCCACGTTCTGCGAGGTAAAATTACTGCTTTTGTGAATGTAGTGTGGTGTCTTTGAAGAGAGCGGTATAATGGCTTCAGTTCCTCGTAGGAAAGGGCAACGGCGGCAAGGTAAAGCGGCTGTGGACGGGAGCAGCAGAAAAAAGCATTTAAGCCACCGAAAAAAAATAATTATCAGTTTAAGTGTACACTATATTTAGAATATTTTCACCACTTTACCTTGCCATCACACAGCCCTTATAGCTGAACTAACCTAACTAACGTTGCGTCCACACAGCAGTACATTAATCAGCTTCAGTGACGTACTCCTGTTGGCTTCTCCAAACAGGGAGCATACCAACCTACTGGTACTGTATGTAACGTTAATACACTGGACTATAAGGATGTATATATACTGTACATGTAGTAGCGTTGTCATGCAAAAAACCTAAGTCAGGTCACATGGGAAAACGTTTTTAGAAGGTCTCGGGAAAATAGCAGTTTGACGCCAAAATATATGTACTTTGACCAAAATTTAGAAGAGCACAGACATATGGCCAATACTGATACATTCAACTGTCTGGGGATGGGAAAATAAAGCATTTTTTGAACATTAAACATGTAAACATGTTCTAGTAGAAACCCCAAATACAAGTATGCACCTGAAAATGAGCACAATAGGTCCTCTTTATCACCAGGCAGGCAGGTAATATCTACAGCAAGTGCATTATTGAAAGCTCGCCTGTAAACTGCTGACTGTCACGCTGTTGCCTGAAGTGAAAACACGCTGCTGTAAACCTCAAAATCTGCTCCTTTGAATCATCGTAGATGTTTAGAAACTGCACAGAAAGTACATTTAAACAGAAATGGCTGCAACAAATGCACACTTTTAATTTCAGCAAAGCAATTATCGCCCGATACTGATAAGTAATGTGAAGGTTAAGAGCACCCCTTGCCTCCAGCGTAGAGATATTAAGCTTATTAAACAAGTAAAAGTGAAAACGGAGTTCGCTGTGAGTTCATCTTTGTCTCTTTTCTCGCCACGCCTTCTCCCTTAGGCCAATCAATCCCTTTATTCTGATTAATCTGTCGCTCTGTAAAAAGTGCTTTAATAGTCTCCCTCTCTTTCTCTGTTTCTCCATCTGTCTCACTCAAGCACACTAGCTCAGTGTGTGCTATCAAAGCGGCTCACCACTGGCAACAACACACACACACACACTCGTACACTCGTTTCCCCCTCTTTTGCAGCTCAATTGCCACCCTATATTCATGTCATTCTCTAGGAATCTCTCCCTCGCTCTCGTCCTCCCCCTCAGTTAGAGTTGCCCACACCAGCTGTCTCTGCACCTGCCCGACTGCCCCCTACTTCACCACACACACACACAGTCATGTACACTCTCAAACGCACAGACAGACAGGCACTGCATGCTGTGTGTGCACATTCGTGTGCCACATTAACCCAATGGCACTTTTTTTTTTTAAAGTACTCAACATCACACACATCCTTTCTGTTGCACACATCTAACACACACACACACACACACACACACACCTAACACACACACACACACACACACGTGGATTAAAGAATTATAAAAATGAGCATTAATAAGTCTGAGCTGGATGAAGAGTGTGAGTGTGTGAAGGGCGGGGTGTGAGGATTTAGCTCTGAGCAGGACAGCCTGTGTGTGTGAGATAGAGAGTGGAGGTGACAGACAGACTTACTGTCAGCAGAGTATAAAACACACACACACACACACACGGACAGACAAGCAAGTTGACTTTATTTTACAGACATGCTGTAAGTGGCAACGCAGACAAAAATGTGCAAAAATACTGACACACACACTCACACATACTGTACAGACACATAAGCTGGTATTCTTAAGGAATTTCAAAATTTAAGCTCCGAAAGACGGACACAAAGGTGCACACGTGCTTACTTTGCAGACATACTGACGCTATTAACACTCACACACACACACTCATGGGCTGTGAAGTCTGACACAAAGACTGATCTGCACAACATGTGGGCTCCATGTGCTGCTGCTGCTGCTACATGCAGTAAAAAAAAGCAAACAGAAAATGTGAGAAAGGCGAGAAGACAAAGGAAACAAATACAGAAACTCAATTCTGTACTGCAACTTTTGCTCAGATAAAAGAGAAAAACGACATTATTTTTAACCATTAACAGCATTTCTACTTTGTAGTAGGGCTGCACAATTAATCAAATATTAATCGTGATCATGATTTTGGCTTCCCACAATCAAGTAAGGGATAATGTACAGCGAGCCGGTCATTGTTGTGAAAGAAACCCCGACAGGGCGATGCCGCACCCCGAAGCGGGGCGCTAGCTGTACATTATCCCGCTTATTACACAGCTACTTACTTAAGAAATTAATAATTTGACACAAAAACAGTCCGCCAGAGTCCGACATCAGAACTGCGCCCCATAGCAACAATCTGTTATACATAGCAACAGTCTGCTATAAAGAAATAACGGAACGCCGTGATTAACCAATCAGAATTGAGTATTCAACAACGCCGTGTAATAAATAAACATGATCGACTGCTATATTGACGTTTAAAATGCTCCGCTCATCGAAAACTCTGCTGCATAAATCAAGTGCTTCCTAAAAGAACAGCTAGTCGTCGGTGTGAAAGTTCTTCAGCGTGAGTGAAGAAGACAAAAAGCTGCAGTTTGTCTCAACTGCAAGTCCAAAATAAGCCGTCAAGGAAAAACCTTAAAAACATATAGAGCACATAACTTAATCAGACTCTTATTATATTGTAATTCATTCCCATACAGTGAGCTACACAGCTCCGTTAACGGAGGTTCCACTGAGTTACATTATGATGCGTTCACAGTAAAAATGAGTATTGGGCCATTTTGGCCATAATCGTGCAGCCCTACTATGTATCTCTGTGGCGCACTCACAAGGTAAATGTAACTGCTGTTCCTGAAAAGCGTAAGCGATACACTTCCATTTAATACAGCTTACTTGAAAATGATTTGAGAGAGACTGTTAAATCTGCCGGAGGGGGGAGGGAACGCCAAGAGGAAGGAAGGCAAGAGGTTAAGGAGCACATCGAGAAGAGGGAGCAGCTGAGAGGGGGAGAGCGAGAGAGAGGGAGGGAGGGATGTTGAAAAAGGCCGGAAGACAGGCTTCAGAGAGGAGACACAAAGAAAGCAGGGAATCACGAGGGAGGATTTCCAAAACAATCTTCCAGACTGACTTACTGAACTAGTCTGGAGTCTGGAGGGGTTTTACTGTTAGCTGCAGACGTGATCTGGACTAGAAAGGTGCTTACAAGATATTGGCACACACTGCAGGGTTGTAAACAAAGCAGAGCAGTGTAGAGTTACTCAAAGAGGCAAATCTGATTTACCCTGAAACAGGAATCTATTCAGTAAGTCCACAAGACATCAGCACTTTGAGTGTTTGATGCATTAAAGAAGGCACAATACAATTTATAGTGATAGATGTGAAAGTAATAGATAGAGTGGGAGGTGTTACTCCAACATGATCCTCCAGACCACCTTCAGTGCTCCATGGCATATAGACTTTTAAGTTTCTGTACTTGAGGATGCAAAAGATATTCCACCATCTGCCATAGGTGTTCAACAGGGGGGGAGATTTGGGGCCTGTATCGTGAAGAAAGGTTGTGATCCGTCGGCCATGTTGAAAACAGTTAAGCCAAAACCAAGCACCGCCCACCGCCCACCGGCCGGGGCAAACTTTTATCATTTTACAGCTAAACAGTACACTAAAATTTCTTTACCTGGTTTTATTCATTCTAGTTTGTTCATCATATGACAAAAAAGCTACAAAATATCACTATGAAGGATTGTCCATGTATCTTATTATCATTATCTTATTTCCATACTTAATTCCCACATTTATTTAAAGAGGACCTATTATGCTCATTTTGAGGTTCATACTTGTATTTTGGGTTTCTACTAGAAAATGTTTTAATGTTTAATGCTTTAAAAAACACATTATTTTTCTCATACTGTCTGTCTGAATATACCTGTATTCATCCTCCGTTTTAGCGCCTGTCTCTTTAAGATCCCATCCTGAAAAAGCCAAGTCTGCTCTGATTGGCTTTCGGAAAAAATGTGGTGCACCTTTGCAAAGGTAGTTCTCAAGCTGGGTATTCCTGATAATTTTCCATCAACACTGATGCATATGATTTAACTGCAACAGGTTACTTTCTCAGAGCCCGATCAAGGCCTGCACTAATTATTTTGACTGCCAGGTGACGATCTCACACTAAACAATGAATGTTTTCAGCAGCTGATAAAGTTTGAGAGTTTGAAAAAACTTTATTAGTATACCACTTTTCAAAGCGGAATCAATAAACAGCAATAAATGAGAAAAACATTGGAAGCAATACAATCAAAGGTCAGATAATGACAAAATAAAGATAATATGATAAAAGTTTGATAATTAAAATGACAAAATAATGTTAAAACCCTTAAATGTGTAGTAAATTGTAATACTGTAGTAAGGTAGTAGTGTTTATTGGCCATCAACCTCGCGTTTACGCACGTATTATCGCAAAAATAGACTTCAGGTCACTGTTACACCCTTGAGACGCAGCTGAGACGCGAGCCTGCACGTATGCTGTGTAGACAGCTGCATAGATTAACATGAGATCTGTTGCGTCAGAGGCGCGAGTGAAAAAGACGTCTGATATGCGTCCGCTTGCGGTCTGGACACAGTCTCAGCCTTCAATCTAATATTTGTACAATATTCCTGATGTGTCTATTCTAGATGTGTGACTTCATTGTGTATATCTCCCCTCACTGTAAATCACTTTCCGTGGTTTCATCTTGTGTCATATTAAGTAACTCCCCCCGTGGTTCCGTTGATGTTGCATGCCCTTTTCATTCCGAACCACCAGCATCATCTGAGAAACAAACTGCTACTATAAATTATGGTCTTTAAATTTAATTATAGTCTTCCTGACAAGCTTACGAATGTGATTCACATAGGCCGAGATGGGGAGAGAGCAGCAGACAGACGCGCTGTCTGTCTGGAGGCCAGCCTGCTGAACAGAGCAGAATGAGATGTGACAGTATGAGAGCGTCTATGTGTGTGCCCGTGTAGGTCATACTACTATTTCTCTCGCAGGAGGGGCGGCTGTGCACAGCGGCTGCAAGCTTGGGACAAATCAAATGCCAGATACAGCTTCCTCACAGGAAAAACATAAGCTACAAACACAAGTAGGTCAGCGCCCTTGTATTACAACAAAAAAGGCCCATCAAGGCTACTGTAAGTATCTCTGGAAAAGGAAGTGATGAGAGAGAGCAATGAAGCAAAGTCAGAGCTTTCTCCAGGGGAGTTAGGCGAGAGACTGGATTGAGTTAAAAAACAACATCATGTGTCAACAGCTTTTATTTTAGACTGACTTGATTTCACAGTACTCTCACTGTGATTTACTTGTGAGATACACATACACTAATGCAGTTACACACAGTGAAAGATGAACTATGCAGATATAGAAAGAAAAACAAGACCCGGCCAAAACTGAGTATATGGCTGGACCGTGTGCGGTCAGTCTGTGAATTTGGGGCTAAATTATTATACATATAGTCAGTAATCATGTCTATAATGTTAAAATCCAGCGGTACATGTCCACCAGGTCCGATGAGGACACTAGGGGCCGCGCTGCTTCACTTAACTCAAGAACGTATATTGCCAAGAGGCGAAAGTCAATAGTTCGTTCCATTGCAACATCAGCGCCCAGCAGCAAAGCTACGCTTCCGCCATTTTGGACTGAAACTGACTACCAGACACCAGTAAAACGTCCGCCTAAAAAGTGCCGTACAAAAGTAAAACAAATTATTTCTATTCTATTGTCATATTCTACTAAAATGGCCTGTATGTTGAACAATAACATTTTGTAAATAAAATAAGTGTTTTCAGTCCAAAATGGCGGCACCGGAGTTTCGTCTCTTTAGGTGAGAAATAGGCGATGCCACTGCTGAATCTGGTTTCATTTTAGATCTAGATCGCCTAGTTTGATAGCAAGTTTCGAGCGTAAAAAATCTGAGAAACAGCCACTAGACAGATGCAGATAGGACCATGTAACTATCACACTGAGCACATGTAGGCACACGGCTGATGAAAAGATAATACGGGTCCATATCGAGTGTAATGAGGTGTATATAAAAGCTTCATGCGTAAGTAGGTCACAGAGGCTACCTGCGAGGATTTCACAGCATGTGATAACACACCACATAGCTGATTCCTGTGATAGGATCTGTGTAAACTGTGTAGGACCAGAGAGAGAGAGACCATGTAGAGGAAAGGCGTTTACCCAAACCTCTATAACGGGTGATAAATAGCCACTTTTGCTTTCCTACTGCCGCAGTAACAATCAAGGATAAAAATAGTCCGACTTCAGGATGGCCGATCGCCCGTTTCTGCTACAAAGACAACAACAACATTTTGGCCGGGTACAATGCAGGGATGAAGAGGGGGGTGGGGGGAGAGAAGGAAGTTGGAGACAGAGGGAAGTGATGGCTGGAGCAGGCAGGATTGAGGAAGGAGTAGGAAAAGTAGGCCGCGTGGCGTTGAACAATGTCGCCGCTCACTCCAATTTCCAGGTGTGTGCTTGTTTTGACTGAATAAACCAGACTCCTTTATACGCCATTTACTCCTTCTTTTATGTTCTTAATGCTTTTTATTGAATAGTTGTGGAGAGAATAGCGCGTCACATACAGTAGCATCGCACCGAAACAGGGTGAAAATGGCCGTGTCTATCCGGGGGTCATGTTTCCATCACTGCCGATCGGAGCTGGAGCCGATAACCTGTGACTACTGCAGAGTCATTTATCCCCGGATAAATGCTGATTGTAAACTTTCCCACTAAAGATAAAAGCCAGATGTTAGTGTTCTTTTTGTCCAGGGGGGAAAGGGGCTTTACACTGTGCGCCTTTCCTTTCCAATTCCACCCGTACTGTCTTACTGTATTGAGGTCAGTCCAAGCAGGAAAGTGCTTTCGCTGAGTGTTTATATGTGTTTGCATTACAGAGTGGGTGAGCGAGTGAGTGTTAATGTGTGAGCTCCATTAAAACTATTACCCCGAGCCGGTTGACTTGGCACTGTGACACAAGTACAAAATATGTGTGAACGCTGACAATGACAGGTTGCAGACACACAACCAACTCTGCAGGCAACGTGAGCACAGCCATAGCTGAGATTGTTCGGAGGTTAGTGTGCGTTCTCTCAAGTTGAAAGAACAAAGTGTCCACGCAACAGCTCCACATCACTAACACCAATTACTCAAGAAGGAGCTAGGAGTAAAAATGTCTGAAACCAAAGCATCTGGTTAGATTTTCTGCCTGTTTGAACTCAAAAAGCATGTTGATGGAGGAAACTGGATTGTGCTTTAATCATCTTTGTCTAATGGTCCAAATCAAAAGGCCTGAGCTATAAATCATTCAGCGCTTTGTCGATTACTAAAGCTCGGCTATCGCAATTAGTTGTTATTGTGAAAAAGGATTATTGGTGCGTCACGGACAGAGAGAACATCAAGTCACCCACTAAGGTGTGCTGGAGGACAGACAAAGGCGAGGCAGGGTGACAGAAATAAGAGAAGAGGTGAGGACAGAGGTGGAAAAACGGAGGCGAAGTTGAAGGCTCAGAACATGTTAGTGAAATATTTGGATGTTGACAACATCCAGGTAAAACAAAGATGAACAAAAGAGTAGCAGAACAGCTAATAATCACTCTTGAAATGCATTCTTAACAATCATACACTAATATAATATGTACGGAAAAAAAACTATATTCCTGTATTGCTCAAGTTCAAGATAGTGGTGGCTTAAGGATGAAACGTGCTTCTGCAAAGATTCATACGATTATATTTGAGGGTGCGGAGAAGGTTTTAAACTCACAGATGAGCCGATAAGCACACCTCCGAATTCACACGTCGTATCGTGCATGTGCAGGCCTGTTAGATAAATTAACACTGATTGATTGAGCCATAAATTACATGCAATAAAACTAGAGATGAGTCACTCCAAAAATGGAACTAAAACATAGAGACAAAAAAAAGCATCTTGTGATTTATTTGCAATTGTTCCAACTTCCTTTCCCCAAACTCAAAACGTAGTTTCCTAGGAAATTTTGGAGAAGTTATGTGGGCTGATGTTGTGCAAATATCTGCAGGCAATACCCGTGTATGGACATGGTATGCCAATATGGAAACATGTTATTTAATAAGAGGGCTGTCCTCGGCTCGACCCAAGAAATTCTTAGTCGAATAACACTCATATGATTTTGTTGACTGATGGATTAGTTAATTTAATCGACAGGTGTGAAACTGAGTTTCTCCTCAAACAATCACACAAAAGCACCACTTCAAATCTCGTGTTTACCAGACATTTGCTCATAAGCTTCTTAAAAATAAGTCATTCAGCATGAAAAACGCATAAAACCCAACTAATCGACTAAAGAAATCTTAGTCGACTAAGACCAAAACGACCAATTAGTCGACTAATCAACTAAGTGGGGACAGCCCTATATAATATGACTAAGTGGCCTATTTACAGAAGTTACCAAACCCCTTTCTTACCAAAATAACCACAAATATTTTAAGCTGAAAGCTGAAAAGATGCCTGTAAGCCATCTCAAGGTGGTAATTCGTGACATCCTTGTGACTGATCTGGTAATTTAGTCTACTGTCATCTGATTACCGCACACACACACACATAGGATAGGACCAGCATGGAAATAATGGAAAAATACTGGGCTTGAACCTGCTTCCTGTCATGCTCTCCCCCTCTGTCTCTCTATCTTTATGTCTCTTTTGATGCCCTTCCTGTCCGGTTGGCATTACTCTCTGCTCGCTCCGTGCTGCTCCCCTATAAATCACTCTCAGTGCGTCTGTAACAGGGCCATTCATAGCGTTTGGGCCACCTTGATGCTGGCACTTATACGAGAACGAGAGAGGGAAAACATAAGAGCGAGGGAGTCACAGAGGGGTCAACAAATGTCCGTCATCGCCTGCTGCTTTCCATCTTCTTTCTATCTCTCACACGACTGCTTATCAGGAATCTGCACCTCTTTCAATAACAGACATTGTTAGCTTCCCTCTAACACTTCTTTTCCTTCCTCCCTGTGTGACCCCCAGAAAATAAGACCGTTATAAAAGGTCTCTTCTCTATTCTTCTTTCATGCAAAGAAGGGGTTAAAACACCAGAGCACCCAGCTACTTCCTGTCTGGACACGTGACCTTGGGAGATAGCGGGGGAGGGGAGGGAATGTAGAGCGATATCTGTGGGAAGTGGCTGGCTGAGTGTGTGTTTGAGAGAATGTGTGTGTGTTAACAGTTTAAGAGGGCAGAGTTGACTGTGTGTGTGTGTGTGTGTGTGCACGCAATTAATGTAAGTGGCTGCTGTAATGAATATGTGGCCTCACACACAGCCATAGACCATAAACCACAACAATCCATAATCAATACGATGCAATGCACTTAATCTAGAGTCTAGAATGTGCATGTAACATCTCATGTGTGTGTGTGTTATTGTGCACCTTTTGTTTGTGCGTGGCTGATTTTCATCTCGATTGCACGTCTAATCAGTTGAATGTACTTCCTCCCAGGAAGAATATGATGTCCTGTTTTGAATCATATGAAAAGCAGAGAGAAAGCGCCGCAGGCAAAACGGTAGAGCTGAACTAACCTCTTTACAGCCAGGATGGAGACGAGGAAATAGAACGTAATTCTTTTATGAGAGTAGGGATTGAAATATCCAAGACTATCTGTGTCTCTTCATGCACCTCTGTGGGAGTAGGGACACTTGTAGCTCCTTAACTGTTCTATTAAAGATAGGGTTAGTAATTTTGATAAACTAGCTAGAGTACACTAGTTTTTTTAAAATGATCCAACCGAAAAACCCAGCCCAGTGTTGCCAACTCTTTTTCAATTAAAGTAGCTTTTACAATATAAAATACATCAGTAAATACCCCACAAGTGAATTCTGAAGCCTTTATGTGTATTAAAAAAGGTGGTTGCTAACAAGTGGCTAAATGAGACTACTAAACGCCATCATGCCGACTCATCCGCCTTTACAGCCTCGTTGTGTATACTCATGGGCACTCATGCGACCAACGCATAGTTCATTTATAGCCTAACATTACCTTTTACTTCTGGTGATTGCATTCACGGTTCAAAAATTGTAAAAGTGGTGTTCATTTGTGAAGATTATCTTGCTAAACAAAGCATGTAAGATTATAAACGTTTGTTTGCCGCAGAGCTTTTTTTCTGCAATAACCCAAAACCCAATGGAAAAAATGCCATTGGCTTTTTGTCGGGGGAACCCGGGGCGATGCTAACTTCCTGGTTGGCCTATAAAAATACCTCATCCCTGGAGCACTCTATTAACGTAAACATATCACAATTAACGTGAATGGCGAACACGGCTATTGTTAGTACTCACAGCTGTCAAGCTAGCAGCGGGTGGAAGACAAGCAAACAAAAAATATTTTTGAAGATTACCAACCCTAGCTTTAAAAACCCCTCTTAAAACAACATGTACCTCTCATCGAGCACATCCTACCAGAGCCTCCATATGTTTTGACTCTGCAGCCCCTGTCAGCCTTCCTGCTATCTCACTACTGATAAAACAGCTCTGTCGTGTCAAGTAAAAGGAACCAGAGCCTCCGGGGTCTGGTGGTGGTGATGTGGGCATGCCATTGTGTCCCAGTGTGTGTGTGTGGGTTGCTTCAGGCAGGAGAAAGCCAAACTAAACAGGCTCCAAGTACACAGAACGTATACTTCGTAGGATGCCAGGAAACATTCATCACTATAATTAGGATGCAAGCACAGTAGTTTTGGTAGTTTTGACACTGTAATTAGGCAACAATAGCATATATACTGTATATATAGCATTAGTAGAGTCAAAAGACATACATAACAGAGTAAAATGATATAGAGCTGAACTAAGAGCTCCTGATAGACATGGATTGGTCCGCTTGCACCCAAAGCACACACGCTGCTAAAAATCTATTTGTTGAGTTAAAATGTAGAGTGTCACCCAACCTTGACCCCCCACCCTCCAAAAGCTGCCCAAAGTCCTAGTTGCTGCCAGCACGGTTGAATGATTCACACATCAGCTTGTTTGGCCTGACTGAGCGGTTCAGTGGTTTGTGTGTGTTGACTGAACATGTCTGTGCTGCAGCAGCCTCTCTGGGGTAAACACTCTGGCTGGTCCCTCAGGGTCACAACCAGCCTCGGGAAGGTTTGTACTGGCAGCGGCGCGGTGCCACCAGGGGCTGGAGCTCTGCTGCTGTATCACGCTTACTAACTGCTACATGAGGGGTGACAGATTGTCACCGGTGCTGCCCAGTTTTCACCCAACTGCGAAGTCAAATTTAAATCAAAAATCTGCAAAATGTTGATAATTAATCATCGGTTATTTAACACAGTAGTGATTTAAAGGTACAGTGTGTAGGACATCTAGTGGTGTGGTTGCAGATTGCAACCAACTGAATACCCATTCGCTCACTCCTAAGACTAAGGTAACGTGAGCCACCGAGTGCAAAAACGTGATAACGCCATTCCCCTCGCTCTGAGACCATCCTTACCATAATAAGCAACAGGAGCAACAGGAGTCAGACAGCAGCTGGTGGTATCACGGTTTTTCACTCTGCGGCTCACGTTACCACAGTTTCACAAGCGTGTTGGAGAACTACGGTGGCCTTCAGGTAACGAAAAAACTCGAAAGACTCTCTCTAGAGCCAGTGTTTGGTTTGTCCGTTCTGGGCCACAGTAGTAACATGGCGGAGCAACATGGCGGACTCCGTGAAGAGGACCTGCTCCCTATGTAGATATAAACGGCTCATTATAAGCTAACGAAAACACAACAATTCTTATTTTTAGGTGATTATATATTAATGAAAACGGATGAATATTATATTCAATTTCGGCTAATAGATCCCCCAAAATCTTACACACTGTTCCTTTAAGCTACTACAAGTTCATGTTTTTTCCCCATCTACCATTCTAAATCCTCACAACAGTTTTACTTTTCCAGCCGCGGCAACAGTGGCACACTTAGAATTGATTGCTAACTTTTAACCTTTGCTTTCAATTTCCATGCAGCTTTTAATGATTTGCATAAACATATACAGCTTCTCTCTCTCTCACTTAAAAGGATATCCATCTCTCTCTCTCTTCAGCCCACTCTAATTACAAAATGCCCCGTGCATCCATCTGAAATATGCGATCCGGGCAGCATCTTCAAGTGCCCACTTTCACCCTCCACCTCCACTCTCCAGCTCCTCTTGAGCCTGTCATTTCTGCAGCAGAGGACAGATCCGAGGAGGAAATTATGATATCGATGTGTGTGCTTGTGTGCGTGCATCTTGGGGAACATTGAGAGAAAAGTAGCCTGAGGTGTTTTAACAAATTGATTTTCCCCCCATTCTTCCATCAATTACTAATTATCATGAGAGCAAACAAGTACAAATTAAAAAACTTGGAAAGAAATAGATACAGAAAAATAGCTCACTGGCTCCTCTATGAGCCGGTGAGTCATTACCACTACAATTGGACTGAAAGACGAGATTACGTGCAGATTAAATTAAGAATGCATACAAACAAGGATTACAGCAGATTATCATTACGTCACTCTTGGCAAATACTACTAACACAACAAAAGGGCCCAACATTCATTTGTTCATTAGTCATTCATTGAAAGACTTATCCTTTTATTCTTTTATCCTACAAGGTCATTCAGGTTCCATTCAAAGATGTTTTTTCCATTCATTTTTTACCCACTTTGCCACAGAAATGTTTATTTGTGGAGCCTTTTAATTCATTCTGTCATTATTGAGATGTAATCCCTGCGGATTTCAAAAGGGATTAGAGAACATTAAAATTCTTTCATACAGATCAATCATCAACACAACCTCTGACTTCTTGAACACTGGCAACACGCTGGGTAATCTAATAAATGAAATGCTTCGCTTAAATTCCATATTCATAATATCCATAATCAGTTACAGGATTTTCCAGCAGATTATCACGTAGAAACAAAAACAGACAAGACTAGACATGGTCTGAAACAACAACAACCCTAATAAGAACCTGTCTGTCACAACATGATCATTCATTAGCCGCCTGGCAGTTCATTTACTCAGAAGTTAGCTCAGTAGCAGGATCAGGAACTGTTTTGGTGGGTCTTATGGCATTTACAGAATCCAACTGTAAGTAGATTAAAGTAATTAATCTTTATGAACGTAAAACACACACCCCTGTAGGCTTGAGAAAGCGGGAAAGGAAGTTTCTATGAACGTGTTGGTCACTTTTTTTGTCATATTTTATAATATGGAACAGAAACAAGAGGTGAATGACTGAACACTTGTTGATTTGTTCACTCTTAATTCCAACATTATGAGAGGATGCGGGAGTGAGAGAGAGAAAGAGACTCCTTCCTGGTGAATCAATAATTTATTAATCAGACTCTTTGCCCAAATATGGTCAGTTGTTCCTTCCTGCTCAATGACTAAAAGCAAACTGCCGAAATAAAGTTAGTTCTCAAAGTTAAGACCACACATGTCACATGAAAAACTAAAAAGTAAACTGTCTATCTAAGAACAACATCAAACTATCATTAGAATTTCTTTTATTAGTAAATGACAGACGACTGTTAACATTATTCTTCCACCTCATTCATCAGCTTGTCTACCATCTCTATTGCCAGTCTGTTTGTCTATCTGCCTACCAGCTGTCTGTCCATCTGTCCACCACACATCTTTCAGCCATCCATTTCTTCCCAAAGCCATTTTAACCGGAGCAGTTTTCACAATCGCACAACAATCCTGCCGCATGACTTCCACGTTGCGATACCATGAAAGCTTAAGTTGGGTTTCACATGGCGGTGACATCATGGAGGATATATGAAGCCAACGTGGCACTGTTTGGTGCTCTCACTTGGCAAACTCTCCATCAGTGTCTGCTAACACCGGGCCACAGCTCTGAACACAGTCTGTTTCTGTAAACCCATCTGATCAAGTACTACCTGCTGAACATCCCATCCCATCAACTTCTCTAAATATCCTGTAGTCTGTTATTGGCGCATAAAAGGTACAATAAAGTAGGGCTGTCAAAGTTAATGCGATAATAAAGCGTATATTTGCTTTGAAGCCACTAATTTCTTTAATGCAATAACTTGCGATTATTTAGGTTGTAGTGGGCTCAGTTTTAAAGCCAGAGCAAATATACTGGTATCATATGAAACTAAAAAACCTAAGGAATCCATCGGTACCAACCATGTCATGCCAGCTTGTCGAGAAAGAGTCTAAATAATGCTCCAAACTTACGCTAAATTTTGGCGAGGAAAAACAGGCATGGCCATTTTCAAAGGGGTCCCTTGACCTCTGACCTCAAGATATGTGAATGTAAATGGGTTCTATGGGTACCCACGAGTCTCCCCTTTACAGACATGCCCACTTTATGATAATCACATGCAGTTTTGGGGCAAGTCATAATCAAGTCAGCACACTGACACACTGACAGCTGTTGTTGCCTGTTGGGCTGCAGTTTGCCATGTTATGATTTGAGCATATTTTTTATGCTAAATCCAGTACCCGTGAGGGTTTCTGGACAATATCTGTCATTGTTTTGTGTTGTTAACTGATTTCCAGTAATAAATATATACATACATTTGCATAAAGCAGCATATTTGCCCACTCCCATGTCGATAAGAGTATTAAATACTTGACAGATCACACTTTCAGGTACATTTTGAACAGATAAAAAATGTGTGATTAATTGTGATCAATTATTTAAAATGATTGACAGCCCTACAATAAACACATTATACACACACAACACATTCAGTGAGTAAAGCCATATACTAAACTTCCCTGCAGTTAACCAACAGCTCAACTGGCGTCTGCTCTAATGCACCTCCTGGGACTAAAATACACTCCTGAGTGGTGTTACCTCACTCAACCTGCGGGCAGTTGGCATTACTTACGCAGAGAGATTTCATGATTATAATGACTCCATACCAAAGATGTATGCCAGCTTCTTGTCGCAACTGTTAATAATGGAACAATGGGTTTGTCTGTTTCGTTGTTTTAGTATGGTTTCAATATGGAGGCCAATAAAAAAATCACCAAAAGCTCGTATTTATCTTTCATTTAAAAGCACTAAAACACCCTGGAGGCACATAACACTGGCCTGTGTACCAAACTATATCACTATTATACCCATGCTCACTTTAAAAAGCCTACTCAGAACTGCCATCAAAAGCATATGTACAGTTTTAAAATGCATTAATAAAAAGAAAAGGACAGTTAATAGCACTTTGGTTCAGACCAAGCAGAGTGCTTGTCTGAAACAAACTGTTGTAGCTCATTCAAAATAATGAGCAGGGACGCAAAGGGCTACTTTAATGCATCACAGTCATTATATTTATGGAAGCAAAGATCTTAACAGCCTGAGTATTTACTGGCCGCCTATTAAATGTGAACACACAATATACACAAGTGTTTAGCAGGAGGATGTGAATGAATAGCCGGCTTTCAAGTCTATAAACTGTCCCATGACATCAAACAAGTTACTGCCTGCTGTTAGATTTGCTGCAGGCAGCCGACTTTCGTAATCAAACTTCAAATGTGCCCTCGCTTCACTTGCGATCATTAAGGTAAAATGGTTTTGTTTAAACCTTTTACACTTGGCCACCAGCCCGACCTGTGTGACAGAGGATGGAATGACAAGCTCATCAGGCTTAGCTGCTGCTGAAACATAATACTGAAGGGTTTTGCAAGGTGTTAGACAATCAGTACTGTATGTGCAGGTTACGCTGTCTGACACATGACGGAGGATTGTGACAAACAACAACGAGACAAACCTTTAAGTAGTATATGTATACCCAAAGATATTCACAATATGTTACTGGGTCATAGCTTATTATTTACAGTCCTGTATGCTGACAAAATTGGCCAACAGACCTGTCCAGGCTGTTCTCATAAACCGTTCATAACCATACCTACGAAAAGTAATGCACTGTAATTCATATACAGTATATCCCACAAAATCAATTTGTATGAAATCAACATACGGTAACCAGGAAATATAAAGAGCGAAAAACGCCGCGTAGGGAGGAGGAGGTCGGGGTGGATGGGTGGGTCAAAAAACACAGGACTTTAGCCTAGGAGACTGGCGTTTGTGTCCTGTGTGAAACCAGAAGTCAAGTCAAGTACTTAAACTACGGCACTTTCATAGTTATTTTAACACAAATGTTGATTTATTTGTCACGTAACTTCCGTACTTAAGTTACGACACTTCCATAGTTATTTAACCCAAACTTTGATTTGTCACTTAACTTCCGTACTTAAGTAACGTCACTCCCGTAGTTATTTTAAACCAAACGTTGATTTGTCACGTAATTCTCTATTTAAGTTACGCCACTTCCGTAGTTATTTTAACCCAAACATTGAGTTATTTGTCACGTAACTTCCCTATTTAAGTTACCCCACTTCCGTAATTATTTTAATACAAACGTTGATTTATTTTTCACGTAACTTACGTTCTTAAGTAACGTCACTTACGTAGTTATTTTAAACCAAACTTTGATTTATTTGTAACATTCCTTTATCTCCTAACATTAAGCAAACGTTAAGCAAAATATCTTTTAGAAGTGATTCACAAAAAATTTGCAAATTTATTTGGTGAAACCAAGACGGACAGGTGAGTGTGTGTTTATGGGCATCAACAGGTGTGTGCATTGATTGTATTTTTGGGGGAAAGTGGTTTGTTAATATTGTCCATTTTCCTATGTACTGTATGTGTTTGTCTCACACACTTCCTATGACAACATGCATAAACATTCCCCTGGATGACTCACATCCCTCATTCTCCCTCCCTCTCTCTCTTTCTGTTTCTACATCCATGCCTCCTCTGGCCTGGCATTCTTAACTTCCTTCCGATCTTACTCACACGCTAACCAAAACATGCGCTTGGTCTCCCTCACTGACTTTCTAGCTTGGTTTGATTTGTGTCTTTGTCTTAGAAAACACTCACATGGTCCGTCAGTGGGTCAGGGCTACAGTACATGCTGACTCACCCGCAATTAAACAGGAAAAGAACTGTTCAACACGTAGTTCAACCACATGTGAGCTGTTAACACCATGTGTGCATGCCCATGTCTGTCTGTGTGTGTGTTTGTGTTGGTGTGTGGGGTATTCACAAAGACACACTGGAGTCTTTCACTCCCGCTGTGTAACAACCACTCTTTGTAGTCGCCCTCTTACGCACACAGAGTGAAACAGGGTAATGCTGATTGGTATTCAGACCTTAAAGTGCAAGGTTTAAGCAAATGTTGCACACTCTGCGTGTGTTTTTGTGCAGGTGTGTGTCGGAAGGTCAATCAGGAATCATCCATTTATCCTTTACTGTAATGTTCATTAGTATGTGTTTGAGTGATATTCATTTATTCAGCTGTCAGGAGTCACTGTGTTGTTTTCAGGGGACTTTAGGCTCTACTATTATATTTCAGCAGTAGCAGGGGACACATGTTACAATAACACTTTCTCCCTCTCTGACATCCCTGCCTCCTCCTACTACTTTTTCCTTCTCCTCCTGCCATCCCCTCTACTTTTTTTTCCCTTCTCTTCCCCCGTTTATTGCATTCCTGCTCACCAATCCTGCCTCTGTTCTCACTCGTATCCCCATCTGTGTTTATGTATGTGTGTGTGTGCGTGTGTGTGTGTGTGTGTGTGTGTGTGTGGCCACGTAGGGCCCTGGAGTTTGGGGTTTGGACCGCCCACTCGCCCCACTGTTAACCATGTAGCTACTGGTCAGCTCCAGGGTACTACGAGCACAAAACACAGCTGAACTGAGAGAGAATAACTGACAAATTAACATTTAACAGCACAGTTGCCATGGAAATGATACCAAGGCTGGAGTGAAATTTGATCATTTTCTACTACAAGTGGAGTTGTGGACTCGACGAGTGAAACCCCCCCCCCCCACTTTCCTTTTCCCTGGAGTGAGCTCCAACTCACTTAGCACCTTATATACAGAGCCAGTAATAGAGTGGAGGCTCAATAACAACAAAGAAAGTGTACACAGTTTAAAAAGGCATCAATCCTTAAAGAAACACTCGCTGATTGTGTGATGTGCCCAGTAACCCTCTTAAATCCTAACACTTCCTGCCAGTTCAGTGTTTATGTTTTCAACCTAACAGTTGGGTTTATAATATAAACTGTGAGACGAGTGGGAATTGTGGGATTTGGAGGCTCTATTGCAGCAGTTCCCAACCTTTTTTTGTCTAAAGCCGTGTTTCCACTGCATGGTACGACTCTTTTGGTACAAGGTCTTTTTCTCTAGCCGTGTTTCCACTGCGGATCGTACCCCTTCAGGCTACATCCACACTAATAGCGTTTTAGTGTGTGTTTACT
Organism: Sebastes umbrosus; assembly: GCF_015220745.1. NCBI lineage: Eukaryota > Metazoa > Chordata > Actinopteri > Perciformes > Sebastidae > Sebastes > Sebastes umbrosus. Next base: position 20,772,106 of record NC_051290.1, read on the forward strand.
ACCACGTACGCTGGGCATGCGCATGCCGGTGTAAACAGGAAGAAGCGGTGGACACAAGATTTGATGCAAAGCGCTCAAATAATAGCTTGCCTCCTGCGCATGTAGGCAGTAGTAGCATTATAAAATGCAGAATTTAACTGCACAACAGCTGCTAGCATCGACAACAAGGTCAGCAACGCTTGTAACTCGTGATCCTCAGCTGATCGCCGTAGCGCTCGAGACTGCCGTGACATCATCTTAAGGAGACACAAGCTGAATCATTTCAATGGCAACCAAACAGAGAAGCGTCTGCAATTGTACGCCGTAGTGTACGGTGTAGTTTTGCTGGCATTTTTTTAAATGTGGGTCAAGTGAATTTAGAATTGCGGTCGCTCTTGACGGCAGCTTGGCTATTTAAAAATCAAAGGTGTCCTGCGTCGCGCCAGTGAAGATTCTCTCAGACGAAACAGTGGTCTGCAGTGTTTTAACTCCACCGTCTAGTATCAACTCAGCTCGCTTGGAGCCTCGACCAAGGTGGTACCAAGAATGGAGCGGTTCTATTTGAACCATCCACAACTTTTGCTAATGGAAACACAACCATTCTAGTGTGTAATGAACTGAACCGAACTGGACTGGACTGAAATGGACTGAACTGAACTGAACTGAACTGAACTGAGCTGAGCTGAGCTGAGCTGAGCTGAACTGAACTGAGCTGAACTGAATTGAACTGAACTGAACTGAACTGAGCTGAACTGAATTGAACTGAATTGAACTGAACTGAGCTGAACTGAACTGAATTGGACTGAATTGAACTGAGCTGAACTGAACTGAGCTGAACTGGACTGGACTGAACTGCTTGGTGGATATGTGCCATAATGTGCCCCCACAGCCCTATCAAATGAACTCAAGTAACCCCGCTGGGAATCACGGCTCTACTGGACCCCTTATCAAAACCAGTTTCTTCAACAAAGCAAATGCCACATTATCATCGACTGCAGGAATTCACCAAAGCCCTGCTAATCTAATAACTGAATGCCTCTAATTATAATGAAAACAGGGTCTTTTTTTGGAAAGCAAAACGGACACAACCGTTTTTTTTTTCCACTGCATGGTCTACCAACATAAACATTTAACCAAGCCTTGTTGCCATGGAGTCATATTAAGGCTCGGCTCCTCACTATTACCCATAGCGACTCTGACTGATGGACTGACTAAGTGGCTGGATGAATATCTGACAAGCTGGCTGGCAGAAATGACTGTCTGACTGCTTGTAGCGTGTTTAAAGGGATTATATGAATGGGGAAAATAGCTCATTATGAATTCCCCTGTTGAACAAACATGCCGGTTGTATTAATAGCAGAACTGTGCATCCAAGACAGGAGAGAAATAAAAAGGGAGGTGAGAAATAATGAAGGGTGAAAAATGAAAAATGCGGCTGATGGCAACAAAAAGACAGAAGCGGCAAGAAAAGGAGAGAACGATTAAGCAGATAGGGAGGAGGAGAAAGACACGCTCTATATCTTTTGTCAGCGAACAGGGTTCTCCCAATACCCACTCCGCTCCCTGACCGGCTCAAGCTGCCTCTCCAGTTACACTGTTTAGCAGCACGTGCTCCACATCTCTCCGTCTAAATGAGCCCAATGTGTCTCCATCAGTGAACCGACTGTAAATTAATCTCTTTGTTGTCTAACAGCCGAGGCAGAGATGGGATCAGGACAATGAAAAGATGGGGAACCACAGCAGAAAAATAGGCATCATTATGAGAGATATGTGTCCAAAAATGTGAAACAAATCAATATAATCTGATATACCTGTAATCAGACAATAATAAATCACTACAATCCAAGTCTCACTGGCAATGCGACACCTGTTTGTGAGGCTTTGTGTGACACTGTTTGCTCAAAAAAAGCATCAGTGCATTAAAGCATGACTGAAAGACTGAGTGGATTTAATGAATGAGTGTCTGCTATCACTCTCCACTTTGATTGTCTTCTGGTGAATTATAAAAAGGTCACACTAGAACACAGTACCGCAGAGATTTTTCTCCTGAATATATTCTTTTGACTCTGCAAGGTTTTAATCCATAGCATATTAATCCATCGCTGGCAGACAATCACAGCACATTGATTTTATAATCCTCTTCAGGCCATTTAATCGCCTCGGCTGGCATGTATCCCTGCTACTTTATTATTATTATCCACGTGTCACGGGATATCCCTGTAACCGCCATTAAAATGTCAAAGAAAGTAGGATACAATCTGGTTTTCCATCTAGTTTTCACACCAAGTGATAAGAGAGGTATCGGTTTCCAAGTGCATTTACACTCTGTTTGGCTTGGAACAACATCTGGTTACAATTAGTTACTGTGTCAGATTGGATTTTGGACTTCCAGGTGTAAATGTGGAGACAGCTAGACCTCCTCTTCTGTTGTTAATGGCCAACCTGTCTGCAACAAGACAACCGCACCATTATAACAACAGCCTTTGTATGCCTGTGTGTGTCAGTAAGTAGAGCCCTTTGAGAGTTTTTGAAAGTTTTGCTCCGTAACAACAAACAAGTCTAACTTTTTGATCCTCTATGGTGCGCACATTTTTCTTCCAGCCTCCTGCACTCCTGCCTCTCTGTCTCCGTTAGCCTACCAGGAATTCTCCAAACCTGTTAAGTCGTCGTATTCCTCGCGCTAGGAATAGAATGTGGGTCAATGCCAGCTCAGTGGAGTCGACGTGAGCTTACCAACTACTGACGCCAGCAGCTACACCACAGCTGCCGCCAGGTTACATTAGAACTGCACGGCTCTCCGTGACCTATAGGGTCTGATGTGTGATAGTGCGGAGTAAAGTGGTTATGCTCAGTCATTACTACCGCCAGGGAGGTCATTAGAAGGGTGACAGGATCCGTGACTGGACCCCCCCCCCACCCAGACTCATCAGTATGATCTCATTTGTCTTCCTGAAGAAAGTATCTCCCTCACCACCTGCCTTTCGCTTTACTTAAAAGTTTGCAATTAGAATAAACAAGAATGGGGTGAGTCTCGATACACTAGGAATGCACCGATACCAGATCGGATATTGGTGACAATGGGGCAGATCTATTCAATTCAATTCCACGTTTACATACTATAAACATTATATACTGGAATTTTAATTCCTGTTTAAGTTTTGACCAATTTGTTGCTGCATTAAAAAGGTTTACACTTGAATTGTAATTCCTGTTAATTTTCACCCGGTTCGACAGTTATCGGGCCGGTAAATAGGCGTTATCAGTCGCTATAAGCACCATAGATGTGGGCCAGTAGGGGCCTACTACGTTGTGAAAGTGAAACTTAAAAGTAACACATTCTAACATGTTGTAAAACTGAATGAAACGTCACGTTTTGAATACAAACAAAAAGGCTTCTTTAGGTTTAGGCAAAAAAACACTTAGTTAAGTTAAACACCGTGTTTTGGGTAAAATAACTACAAAGACAAATACACATTGTTGGTTTCACACAGGATGTGACCTCCGGTTTCCTGGGTGAAAACCCTCCACCCGTTATGGAGTTTCACACTGTCTATACTACAGCACCTGACTTCCGCTTCTGCTCCTGTCATAACTACTACGGTCGCTAGAGGTCGCTGTTCTTTTATACCTTCTTCCGGTGATCTACCATGTGAATAGACGATAAAACCTACTAGTGGGTGTAGTAGGCCCCTACTGACCCACATATATGGGGCTTATAGCGACTGATAACACCTATCTAATAGCCTGATAACAGTCTGATCGGCTGTAATTTTTGGATTTTGTTTTGGTTGTTGGTGTACGATTTATTATTTTAATAATAAATAACAATTCACAAAATGTATGTTATGTTATCTATATACTAATTTCTTACATTTTGTTTTACAGAGTTAGGAAAGCGATGTTGAAGTCAAGCCTGATGTTTCTTCACACACAAAAGAATAATCCCCGTCACACATGACGCATACAGTTTATTAATCAAACACTGGTATCGGATCATTACTCGGTATCGGACGATTCCCAAAGCCCAGGTATCGCTATCGGTGTCGAGACTGAAAAAGTCATTTCGGTGCATAAACCAAAAACAACCACACAAAAATTCAGTTTTTTCTTAATTTCTATATTGAATTATAAAAAAATTATTACTTTTCCATCCAAAACAGCTCCCAAACAGCAGCTAAACAAAGTATTTAACGCCAAAATCATGGTTTCCAGCCAGCCATTACTACTTTATTAAATTAATTCACAGGTGTGCTTTAAAACCGCTTCAGCCAATCAGAAGAGAGAGAGAGAGAGAGAGCAGAGGCTGTCTATTTCACGAGAAGGCTATAAAGCTGCATCAGCTCCATTTAGCCTACCTGTGGGTGGCAAGTTAAACAATAAGCTCTTTTTTTATCTGACTGTTATAAATATGAAATTAATCATTTGTTTCTTGTAATGTGCACACTCTTTCCTAGTTTTCCATCTTCATTACCTCATCTCCTACTTGCATACGGCCCAGATACTATAGAGGCTGTATATAAGAAGCGAAGCTAGGCCAAAAGCAGCCACAAAAAGGGCCTGTTAATGTTTCTTTATCAACAGTTTGCTTCAGGACCAGACACACAGACGAGCGCAGAGCTTCTTATTAGAGCCCAATTACTTAGCGGAGCCGCCTGGTCGATAGGTTCGATCGGTTTTGGAGGCCGGGTATTGTTTTGGGGTCTTTACCTCACAGTCGTAGAGGTCCGTTAGCTGGTTGATAATCCACTCCTCCAGGTTCAGTCTCTTCCTCAGCTCCTTGCGGTCGTATTTGACGGTAACGCGTCCCTGCTTCCGAACCGGTGTCTCCGGTTCCTCCGTGGTGCCGGCCGGCGTCTGGAAATATACCCGAGGTTGAGGGCTCGTCTCCGGGCTCGTTACAGCAGCCATGGTCGCAAAAAGAAAATCCCCCCCGGAGGTGTGGAAGTGTGGAAGAGGAGACGGAGAGGAGACAAAAAACACCCCGACTGATAAATGAGTGACTTGGAATCCCCCGGAGAAGACACAGCGTTGGACCTGATGCTTTTGTTGTCCAAAAACCGCTCAAAGGGACATTTGCAGGAGACGGCCGCTTCCAATAAACACAAGACGGCGAGACGGCGAGACGTGAAGAGTGACCGGCTTATTGGGCTATTTACAGCATGCAAACTGTGCTTCTAGAGAAAGAGAGCCGGCCTCAACTCTTCATTCAGTACAAAGAGAAATCACACGTCTCTCTCTCTCGCTCTCTCTCTCTCTCGCTCTCGCTCTCTCTCTCTCTCTGTGTCCCCACGAGAGGTGCGTGCGCGCTCTGACTGGACTCGAGCGCATCCGACGTAGCGCGTCTGAAAAAAAGGAAAAAAAAAGAATGTTGATTTTTTTTCCAACTTTAAAAAACAGTTCACTCCCCTTTTCTTCTCGTTTCCTTCTCATATACACTCATCCCCCTTTTCCTTTAACTCTCACATGTGACCCCCCCCCCCGGAGCCCACTGGGTCCATTTTAACATAGTTGGCACAATATGAATGAAAGACTTTATTTCGAACATAAAAATAAATAAAAATAGATACAAAATAATAACAAACGAGTAATAGTGTCCAAAAAGGAGTAGGTAGAAGTAAAACTTATATTTCCCTACCCCTTTCTCCTCTAATAACTCATATATCATAGAATGATAATATAATATAATATATAAACTATCACAGATTTATCTGCATCCCAAATTATATATATCCCAAGTTTATTTACAACCCACATATCCATCCAGAGTTAAAAAGTAGATATAAACCAACCCTTAACGCAACCCTTATCACAACTCTTCCTCAACCATATACCTCCCAAAAATATATATTTTTTGTATAGCTTTTTAAAGTGATTTATATTTGTGCTCCGCTCCTGTTCTACTGCTGCTATCATCACATATAAACATAAAAAAACAGACATTTGATTTAGTCTGTGTGCTCTTAGCACACTTTAAAAATACTTAGTCTTTCTCCACAGTGACCTATTCAATAGTCCAACCTTTGACAAACCTTTTAACTTTAAATGACCTATTATTAGTCATTGTGTTCCCTATTAGTGGCAAACCATTATGCACTAAAGACATACCAGGCTGTATTGTATTGTGCACAAATTGTCAGTTTGGCCCAGGGCCGAACGGCTTCAAACACTTTGCTATTTGAATGCTCATTTGACTAGTTCCTAACAAATGCCTCCTCTGGAATGTGTGAAATGTATACAGATACAATTTCACACCTAGATTTTCACAGTTTATGAAAAGATAAGCCTACAGTATGCAAAAATAACTATTGCATGTTTGCAAAATGTAGTTTTTCTCTTCTAAGATTACACGCTGTACTGAAAGCAGCTGGGAGCAGCTGGATTTACTGGTTTGGGTTCAGTTTAGGGATTTAACTTTTAACTTCAGCAGAGATAAAACCCACTGGAGGTGTTCCATTAACAGGAAACCAGTCCCAGTTTTTCACAGTCGGCCCATTGTGTTGTCACAGCGGGGAACCCCACACCCCGACTAGGCTGCTTAATAACAAGAGTTTTAATAATAATAGGAGTGTGAAGTGAAGGGGGAGGTAAAGAGAGGGAGCGGATTCATAATGTCTGCCTCTCTCCCTCCTTTTGGAGTGTGCATGGGGGTGTTCACATCTGTCAACATGCTCATATTGGTGTGTGTGTGTGTGTGTGTGTGTGTGTGTGTGTGTGTCGTGCCGGCCCAAGCAGCCATTTCACAGACAACCATGGCAACAAGATATAAAAAAAACCCTGAATTATTCAGCGAGCATGTCTGAAACTTACAGTTGAGTAAGCACAGACAGGCCAGCACACACTCATACACACAGACGGTAACTTAAACATTCACGTGTCACACACACAACACACACACACATATATAGACATGCAGTCTCTATTATACACAAAAAACTGTGTCAATGTGTCACCAGGTAAAAGAGGAAAATGCAGACTAGTTGTGTGCATCTGCACAAGTGGAGTTGTATGACCTGATATTTGGGTCTTTCCACTTCTCGTCAGACAGACGCAGAGCTCTGGAGAGGAAGTGATAATGTTAGCATGCAATACTGAAACTGTTGTGGCCTCGGGGTGACTGAAAAGGTACAATGCTAGTATATATGGCATGGTATGATGCATGAGTGTGAGAAAATGTCAGGTCATGAGCTTAAATAATCTCACTAAGAACCTCATGCTTGCAAAGAGTCATAAAATGTAACTTATTATTATTATACTGCATTCTGAAAAAACAACAACTCTATTGCAAGTTAAAATTCTGCATAAACAAAGTCATATACAGTTAAAACATAAGCGGAAGAAACAAACTCTGTAGTATACTCTCAGTTTCAACTTCCTCCTCTATGGTGTGACCGTACAGTATTTTCACCACATACAGCCCGCACCTGGCATCATATTGCAAAACAGACTATCACTTAAAAATTCTTTATGTATTTATGTGGACTCTAATATGGAGGACAAAACCTGCCAAAATAAAAAAATAAATAAATGACTTGATAAATAAATTTGCCATTAATTGTACCAAAAATAATATAAAAATACATGTCGGCAGTAATTAATTGATGAATTTATGTCACATTTTAATTAATGCCTACATTTATTTTCAATAGGGCTGTCAATTGATTAAATACGTTAGTCGCAATTAATGTAAATTAATCACACATTTTTTTATCTGTTCAAAATGTACCTTAAAGGGAGATTTGTCAAGTATTTAATACTGTTAAATGTATGTATATTTTTGTTATCGGAAATCAATTTACAACACAAAACAAACTGCGGCCCAACAGGCAACAACAGCTGTCCGTGTGTCAGTGTGCTGACTTGACTATGGCTTAACCAAAACTGCATGTGATTATCATAAAGTGGGCATGTCTGTAAAGGGGAGACTCGTGGGTACCCATAGAACCCATTTTCATTCACATATCTGGAGGTCAATCAAGGGACCCCTTTGAAAATGGCCATGCCAGTTTTTGACAGTATCTTCACTCTAGCCTTAAAACTGACTTGCGTTAACTTTGACAGCTCTAATTTTCAATATAATTTTTGGCACATTTAATGGCATATTTATTTATTTAATTATTGAGTCATTTATTTATTTATTTTTGGTTTTGGCAGGTTCCGTCCTCCGTACTCCTGGAGCTTCATTTGGAGAGCTGCTCTCAGAAATACAGACCTCTCTCCTTTGCTTCTTACAGGGAGTTTAGGAAGTCATCCACCCACAAGGGGGAACTGTTGAGCTGTTTCCATTGAGATGTCAGCTCTGTGAGAAACAATCTGAATTACTAATTTGTACGCATGAGATATAATTCGTGGCATCAAATTTAATTAAATCGTTCCCACATTTTGATTCATTTGTGCGCACAAGATAGTAAATCGTGCCCTAAATTTAATTAAATCGTTCCCACGTCTTGGTTAATTCATGCCCACGAGATAAATGACGTCTGATGTCATGAGTTCGGGCTGCTTTCGGTAGTTTTTGCTATAATAGCTTGCAGGCGCTTGGAAGGGTTGTGATCTCTCTCTGGTGCGCCTATCTACTATACTGAAGGCCTTTCCTTCACACTGGTGACTCTCTTTACAGCCATCTGAAGGCACCAGGTATCTGGTCCATCTGTGGTCAACCCTCTGATGCAGGTTGCACAAAGTTTAACCAGTGGATCTACCGCGTGTAATTGTGGCTTGACAGCGCGCAACATGACTCAGTTAGAGATGGGTTCTCTGTATTATACACTTATATCAACATGTTCTCATTCCAACTTTGTCAGACCCCTCGGCGTTACTTTTTAGTTGCAGTAAACACGTGCTTTATGTTGTGATTAAACAAAAAACACTTGTTTAGGATTAGGCAACAAAACCACTTTGTTAGGATTAGGAATAAATAAAATGGTTGCTGGATGAAAGCCTTGTGTTTGTTAGACCCATCCATCTCCTCTCCTGCCCGCCCTCTGTGTCTCTTTCACTCTTTAAACTATGTCCCCGCAGCACTTTCCCTCAGCGTTTACTGTTGTTGCGGATGGGTTTACATTCTAGTGGAACGCCCGGTGCATCTCATACCGTCACTGAAGGCTACCTTATGCGTTGGTATCAAACGTCACAGTCGTGACAATGTGTTGGTATTTGATGTCCTGGGAATGAGAACGGGTTGCTTATCTCGTTCACACAAATTAACCAAAACGTGGGAACAATTTAATTAAATTGAGGAAACAAATTTATCTTGTGTGCACAAATTAGTAAATTGTGGCCTCGATATATGTATATTTTTCTCTCTATGGCCACTCTTGGGCTCCATTGCACATTTCTTAGACATAAGTTTTCTTTTTCTTTAGCAGATACAAGCTTCATGAATACCATTCAGAGAGCTTATCACTGATCTGCAGCTACTCAGGAGGAATAAGGTTACACTTTGTTAATGATTATTGATACATTTTTTTGTCAAGTCACGCCCCTTCCGGTGGACACCATGGGACCTTATTTCTGAAAAAATCTGAACTTTAGTCTACATAGAGAGATACATATTTTTTTTGCAAGACAAGAAAGTCGCAGTTTGTTGTAAAACTGTTGAAGTATCAAACTGTGAAAATACGTAATCAAATAAACTACACACCCAAAAGTCGCGTAGTGACATCTCTCTCTCTGAAGCTACGATGAGTTTCGTACCGGGATGTACTCACACCAGCAACGGGTCTCGCTCGTTCTTTATCTTCCCGGCTGATAAAAAGACCATTAAGAACCGTTCATATTTTTTCCGAAATAAGGTCCTATGGGGTCCACCGGAAGGGGCGTGACTTAGGCTCTCTGTACTTCTTCCATGAGGAGGTCAGAGGTCACCCCTGGAGACGAGTCAGACCAACACACCTAGAGCTGGGCTAAATTCTCCAACCAAGAATTTGTGAATATAACATGATGGATGAAACCAATACACAAACATATGAAGTCAGCATTGAAGTGTATTGCAAAATCCTTTTAATCCAACATTGTATTGTATTCACTGATTGTCATGATTTCAGTATGGAACCCAAATCAGTCTCTCTCAATTGTGTGCTTAAGTCTTGTTTTAGCCTGTGCAGTGTGCTGTTTACACAATAGTTTTACCCTGATTCACTTCTGCAGAAACACTTAACACACACATTGCTGTGGTCGACAGGTGCACACTACACACACACACACACACACACACACACACACACACACACACACACACACACACACACACAGGTAGGCTACACCCCCAGTATTCTCACAGCAGACTGAAGCAGAGCTGAAACTCCACATTCCTAACTGTTGCACAACCCCTGCACAGAGGGGGAGGGTAGTGTTGCCATGCAACAGCTAGATGGCAGTATAGGATTATATTGCAGGCATGTGACGCCATGAAGGCATCAAAATGGTTGGGTCCGGTCCGGTTCGGTCCCCCCATGTGGAGCCTTTTGAGGCTGCAGGTGATAGGGGTTGACAGCTGGAGCTAAACTCATTTGGACAGAGTGGAATGTGAATTCTCGATCATCATATCCATCTGCATTGTCTATGAATGCCTCTTCTGGGGCACACTGTAATGAGCACTTTGCTCACATGCCCACATGATAGCTTTTCTTGACAATAACCGGGCAAGTGTTACGGAGACAGATGGGTCCAGTCTCCAGTGAACTGTCAGCGACTTCAGGCCAAAGTCTCAGCAGCAGCGCTGTGGAGAGTAATCTGATCAAGTTTTTATTGCTACTGTTGACTGAGTCAGGCCTTTCTTATTAAAGCTAGCCCGTGTGTGTACTGTACATGCTTGTGTGTGTTTCTGAGCGTGCATGCATGTGTGTGTGGTGAGGGGGCAGTGTGTGGCGAGCCAGTGAATATGCCTGTGTGTCTTTATACAATGTGTCTTTGTGAGTCCGTGGCTTTGCGTTGGAGAGAAAGATCTGTCTGTTACAAGAGAGAGAGAGAGAGGAGTGGTTGTGGGTCTTCCCTTTCTCTCAGCCTCTTTTCATGTGTCTTCTGTCCCTCGCTTTGTTCCATTTTTAACCTCTCTTTTCTCTTTTCATAACCCTCTTTATTAACAGGCCTTTTCTGACAGCCTACACTTATTCCAGAGAACAGGAACGACTTCCTTGTAAAACTGAACACGAACATACCTGAACATGATTGGATCTCACATTTGCTCTAGTTCCATTTCCAATGAATAAACTATCTCTATCTCTTTCATTCCTCTCTTTCTCCCCTTCCTACTCTTTTCTGTATCTCTTTCATTAAATGATACTTCCTTTTACTCTGCTTGTCCTGTTTTTCCTCTCTTTCTATGCCTGTCTTTTGTGGTCCTATGAAAGGGGGCTTTTGAGGACACCGCAGCTGTTTCATGGCAACCCATCCGATATCACTAAATGTTAACCTGCCAGTGGTGCTAGAGGCAAACTCAGAGAATCACCGAAGTCATATGGGTTCATCCTCAGGGGTTCATGAATTTATTATGTGCACCAATTTTCATGGAAAACTATTAGTTGTCAGGATATGTCACTAAAACCCCAAAATGTCTCATGGTGGTGCTACAGGAACAGGCTGTTCTCATACACCGGTCGTAGCTATACCTACGAAAAATAATGCACTGTAATTTGTATCCCACAAAATCAAATCCCCATAATTGCGAACCAGGAAGTATAAAGGGCGACGAATGCCGTATAGGGAGGAGGTCAGGCTGGATGGGTGGGTCAAAAAACACCAGATTTTCGCACAGGAGACCTCGCATAACTTCCGTACTTAAGTTACACCACTTCCAGTGTTATTCTAACTAAGTAGTTTTGCTGCCTAAAACTAACCACTTTCTGTGAAGGCGGAAGTTTATTTTGAAAAGACTGGAGCAGAAATTGACACGTGCATCACCTGCTGCTGTACATTCGTAGGAAAACACACGAAAAATGAAGAATAACGTTTTGTAAGATATCATATGAACCAAACTGTTGTATGAGGATATGTTGACAGGAATAGTCATGGTATCACCAAATTCATTAGGATTCATCCTCTGGGGACCACACAGGTCTGTACCAAATTTCATGCCAATCCATCCGATAGTTGTCCAGATATTTCAGTCTGTGACTAATAGGTGGTCTCACCGACAAAAAACTAAAAAGACATACACAAACAGCAACTAACTTTTTAATGTGGACACAGTTGTGCTAGATCTCAGGTCATACGACTAGAGAGCAGCACCAAAGCAGACTCACCAGAGGTTGATCTTATTCTGTGTGCAGTTAGAAAAGCACCTTCTGTGAGGATGAGCATGGGCGGATTATGGGACAATGGGCCCCTGGGCACAGACATGCCAAAGGCCCCACCACCTCTCCTACAGAGGAGCAAGACACACAGACATTATAGTTGTTTAGCCTCTTTTTGTTGTTGTTTTGTGTCTCTTTGTAGTCGTCACACATCTTTTTGTGGTTTTGTGTCTCTTTGTAGTCAATTTTACCTAATGTTTTACAAAGATATTTTTTTTGGCTTCTTGCCTTTATTTGATAGAGATAGTGATAGTCTTGAAAGGGGGAGAGAGAGGGGACAGCATGCAGCAAATGGCCATGGGTCGCATTCAAACCCGGGCCACTGCGGTAAGGACTCAGCCTTGGTACATGGGGCGCCTGCTCTGTTTTGCCACTCTTTGTAGTTGCTTTGTGTCTCTTTGTAGTTCTTTTGTGTCTCTTTGTGGTCATTTTAAGATTCTTTGTAGTTGTTTTCAGTCTCTTTGTAGTCATTTTGTGTCTCTTTGCATCTGTTTTGCATCTCTTTGTAGTTGTTTTGGTCTATTTGTAGTCATTTTAAGTCTCTTCCTGGTTGGTTGGAGCGTGTCTCTTTGCATGATATTTTGAAGGTGAAGGCCAGGGGGGTCCCCTGACACGTTGGGCCCCTGGGCCTGTCCCCGGTAGGCCCGTTCAATAATCCATCCATGAGCATTAGAGATCTGACTGGACTGCGGTCAGAATGAACTGGGGAGCCAAACCATTAAGTAGAAATATGAAGTTGATTCTGAGAAGAAAAGAGAAGAGAGAAAAACAGTAAAAAGAGCCTGCTCATCTACAGTTACTCTGGTTACTGCACGGGCCAATGGGAGCTGGACACCTGTTGGAATGAGAGAGCAGGAGTTGGGCAAAAACACAGAGGAGGAAGAGAGAGGCTTGGACAGAGTGACCTAAAATGAGGATGTTTTGTAAAAAGAGAGAGAGAGAACAGAGAGAGGGCTGAATAGAGTCTATTGACACCACAGGTGCCTGCACTTCAAATGCAGCATTCATCACAACATTGTCTGGCTAAAAAGATAGTGTGTGTGTGTGCATTTTATTATGCACCAGAGAAACACAATATCCCCGCTTATGCATGTGTTCTGCGCTGTTGAAAGAATGCATATGCATGTGTCCATCTTGTGTTTGTTTGCTGTCATTTGAGAGGTTGTGTGTGTATGTGTGTGTGTGTGTGGTGGTTCAAGATCAGTTTAATCAACAAGTCTACCTGGACTCGGTTACTCAAACACACACAGCTCAGATATACAAAGAGACACACACATGGCGATCTGTCTAGCTGCTGAATTGTTAAACAATGTATCTCCGACTGGATGTGTGCTCCTCCTCGGAGTCATGTAACACTGACACCAGCAGTTTCACATTTTGTGTTCATGATGATATATTTCTTGATTGATTCCTGTGGATTTTCTTTGGATTTCCTCTTCCTCGCTATGGTTTTGGTCAAGGCGAAACACACCACCGGGCAGTCAGCAGGCTGCAGCATAGCAGACATTCCTCCCGGGTGTAGTTAGGGAGTTGGAGAATGGCAAGAGTTGCCAAAAAATCTGTTGCTCCGTAGTTTTTTTTTTTTTACAAGAAATGTTGCTTGGCAGCGGGATTCGGACGGGATTGTAACTGTTAAGCCTCCTTTGCTCTCACGCATCTTAAAACATGATACGTTGCCACTGACAAAGGAGGAGGCAGGGGAAAGTTACCTGATGACTCTCAGCGGCTTCAATTACTTCACCTAAATTATTACCAGTTTGTATGATGCAGATTTAACATCATCATGTATAAACTACATCCTTAATCTCACAATCCGACTAGTTGAGTAACACCCCTGTTGCTCCAGGATTACCTCTAAACTGATTACTGGGTTTTTCCAATAACTGCTACCATGTTTTTAATAACGTTACAGGATGCACAAGTAATCTGTCACCGTCAGGGAAAATAGGTTAAAGAAATTAAAGGCAAAGGTAATTTGAAGAATTAAAACAACCTTTAATTATATGTCTGCTTCCTTCAGACTACAGCAAACAGGAGATTAGTCTCATGTTTCTACAAGCGTGCATGTCATGCATGCCTGTGATATTTAGTAGAGATGGAACTTACACCATTTTTATTTATGCTAATCAGTGCTTCCAAACCTTTTTGGTTTGTGGTCACTTAAAGGAACAGTTGGACTTTTTGGGAAATCCATTTATTCGCTTTCTTGCCATAAAGATGCTAAATCAAAAGTAAATCTACATTTACAATACAAATATGAGAGTGGTATTGATTTTCTCATCTAACTCTCAGCAAGAAAGTCAATAAGCAGTAGTGGAATGTAACTAAGTACATTTACTCAAGTACTATATTTACAATTTATCGGTAGGCCTACTTGTACTCGACTATTTTCATTGAATGCTACTTTATACTTCTATTCCACTACATTTCAGAGAGAAATGTTGAACTTTTTACCATGCTACATTTATAGGGCATCTTAAATTACGAATTTCTTTTTTAGATTAAGATTTTACATGCAAACCATATAAGAAGCAGAGCTTTACTTTTAGATTAACCCGTTGTTTCTAGGCTAGGTGTGTCCCCCCCTTGCTTCCAGGCTTCATGCTACGCTAAGCTAAGCAGCTGCTGGATGTGGCTGCTGGATGTAGCTTCACATGTAGTGTACAGACATGAGAGTGGTATTGATCTTATCATCTAGCTCTAATCAAGAAAGCGATATTTCCCATATTGTCCAACGATTCCTTTAAAACACAGCAGCGTCTTCTTGCGGCCCGCCATCAAAGGCATAACATGGACATTAGTTCAGAGAAACCAAAGAGTTGCTGCTCAGAGATAGTTTTAAATGATGGGTGTTTAGATGCCTGATGAGGTGACGGTATCTTGTATTTCACCAAAAAAAGCATGACAAATTTGAGAAAAGATAAAAAAAAAATTACTTTTTTCCCCATCATTTTGCCTTTTATCATCTTGTGCCCCATTAGATTATCCTGGTCGTCCTGTGGTGTTGCTAATATGTGGATGTATACCCTTACAATAAACATAGATTTATTGTTTTATGAAGCACTGTGCAACAGTTCATGAAAGACTTGCGATAGCTCGCAATACACTTGAGCTTCATATGGCTGTAGTACTCGAGGGCTCATTAAAGGGGCACTCCACAGATTTTACAACATCAAGGTCAATCTAGTCGAAATGGGAATACATTGTCCATGAAAACAGTTGTGTAATGTCCTCTGTGGCTCCAAAGACGCTTTCGAAAGTTAAAGAAAAAATTACCCCTTGTGATGTCACCAGGGTTATCTCGACTTGGGTTTGGAGCATTGACTGTATATAAGAAGTGGACGTAATCACCGTGTCGTCACCCATTGGTTTGTGGACTGCTGTTTTGAAGCCTTAATTTCAGTATTTTAGCCGTCGCCATCTTGTTTTTTTGCAACCAGAAGTGACACGAGAAGGTGGAGCTAAGTACAACCGAATGCTGAATACGAAATTTTTAGGCAACAAAATGTTACATTTAACTTTCATGAACTGAAAACACACTGTGAAATGGTTAAAGGTGTAAGACGAAACACGGACAACTCCCAGACCGGACAACGCCCAGACCGGACAACGCTGTGGTAGCGACCTGTCAATCACAAGGTAGCCACGCCCTAAAGCATCCCCTGCTTCATGGTCTATTTGACTGTAAAAGGGATCATCATTTACTAAATGAACATCATGCTGCATTGAAGGAGGCTTGAAACTAATGATTGAGATCATAAACTCATGTTTACAATGTTTACTGAGGTAATAAATCAAGCGAGAAGTAGGTTAATTTTCTCATAGACTTCTATACAATCGGACGTCTTTTCGTAACCAGAGGAGTCGCCCTCTGCTGGCTATTGCAAGTTTAAGGCACTTCCTCATTGGCTTCACTTCTCAGACCCGGACGTAGCCTACTGGTTTGGAGACTACACATTTTCAACGGAAAACCTATATTAAAAAGTGGCAAAAAACACGGCCATTTACTAGGAGTGGAGGGTTTATTAAAGCCACTTTATTGTTGCATTGTGGGAAGTGTAGGACTTTTGGAGTTTGACTTCATAGGGACCAAAGGTCAGGATATCTCAGCTCCTGCTGATTTAATTTTGACGCTTCTTTTTTTAATCTGCATCTCACAAGTCCCCAAACTTTATTGAAGTGCAATGCTAAACCACTGGAGTGCACCTTTAAGTTCCACCCAGACACGTTGACTGCAGGTGTGTAAAGTTTGAGCAAACATGCTATAGGGGAAAAAATCTATATTATTTCAGAGAAAGAAAGCATAGACATCATGTTCGTGTATGCATAATGTACATTTTAGAAGACATGCAGACAGACTGGTAGGCAGAGGAACTGGATTAAAACACTCCCCTTTTACACAAACTCCTTCCTCTCTCATTCCTCATTCACTCAACGTTATCTGACGCTGTCTTTCTCACTCTCTCCTCTCGAAATCGTCCCTTTCCCCCCCCCACAGAAAACATGCAGAGAGGAGAGGAGGAGGAGGAAAGAAGAACCGCGTCGGAGGCGCGAATGGAGGGTTTAATAAAGAAGTTTTATTGTTGCATTGTGGGAAGTGTAGGACTTTCAGAGATTGACTACATAGGGACCAAAAGTCAGGATATCTCAGCTCCTGCTGCTTTCATTTTTACGATTCTTTTTTTAATCTGCATCTCACAAGTCCCCAAACTTTATGGCAGTGCGATGCTAAATCACTGGAGTGCACCTTTAAGTTCCACCCACACAGGTTGACTGCAGGTGTGTAAAGTTTGAGCAAATATTCTATAAGGAAAAATATCTATATTATTCAGAGAAAGAAAGCATAGACATCATGTTCGTGTATGCATATTGTCAATTTGAGGAGACATGCAGAGAAACTGGTAGGCAGAGGAACTGGATTAAAACACTCCCCTTTTACACAAACTCCTTCCTCTCTCATTCCTCATTCACTCAACGTTATCTGACGCTGTCTCTTTCTCACTCTCTCCCTCTCGGAATCGTCTTTTTTTTCTCCCCCCCAACAGAAACATGCAGAGAGGAGAGGAGGAGGAGGAAAGAAGCAACGCGTCGGAGGCGACAGGAGAGAGAGGAAGCAGCAGCAGAGAAAGTTGTTAGAGGAGAGGAGAGGAGAGGAGAGAGGACAGGGTCGACCAGATGGGAGGAAGGAAGGAAAGGATCTCTCTGCGCGATTAAAGGATCCTGCATGAATAAATAAACATATGAATCAAAGCCTGTAATAATATAAAGAAGGGGGAGTTGTATGCGCGCCACCGCGCTGCGTGGACGCGGAGAGGACAGACAGACAGACAGACAGCGGCGGTGCGCGCTGAGACAAGTCCTGTCTTTCTCTCTCTCTGTCTCTGTGGACTTATACTCCTCATGTTCTCCACACTCTCGGCGGGCTCCACTAAAGTTTGAGGTCTGAAAAAACTTTCTTTCTCCCCGGAAAAGAAGCAGAAGTGGAAGGAAGGAAGTTTCTTTTTCTTTTCTGGTTCTTTCCTTCCGAGGAGTCCAGCTCTCCGTAGCCGGGTTTAGGCGTTGGCACCCGGGCAGGGAGTCCCTCGCCATGGCCGGGGCCAAGCCGGGAGTCCACGCGCTGCAGCTCAAACCCGTGTCCGTCCACGAAGCGCTGAAGAAGGGCGGCAAGTTCATCAAATGGGACGAGGTGAGAAGGAAACTTGTTTTCTCCGCCAGATTAATACTCTCTGTTTGAGCCTCAAAGTGAAACGAATCGTTGTTTCTTGACTCAAACTTTGACTCAAACATGACAGCCTGCTGCTGACAGTAGGCCCACTGTTGTGAAGGGACACACGAGACTGCCGTGTGTGTGTGTGTGTGTGCAGGTGTGTTAGACCCCCTCTGAACACAGAAGCCCACTATGTTAGAGAGAGTGTGTTCATCAGATACTCTAGTTAGTAGAAAACTCCCCTGTAGCTGCCAGCAGCACTGCTTCAGTGTGTTGTGTTGTATTCTTGTCAAGCCGGTTCTCCTCAGGCTCAGGTTCACTTCAGACTCTTCCTCCCTCCTGTTCTCTACTTTCTCCCCCTTTTCCCCCCAGGTGGTTAGAGGAGAAAGCACCTGCCTCAGTACAAGTGGCTCCATTTGAATGCACCTTGAGCTGCAAGTTACACTCTGAAAAATCACCCTTTATCAGAACTTTATTGACATGTTTCTGTTTCTATCAGGGCTGTCAATCCATCAAAATATTTTATCGCGATTAATCGCATGATTGTGCATAGTTAATCGCGATTGATCACAAATTAATCGCACCTCTTTTATCTGTTCAAAATGTAGTTTAAAGGGAGATTTGTCAAGTATTTAATCCTCTTATCAACATGGGAGTGGACAAATATGCTTGCTTCATGCAAATGCATGTCTATATTTATTATTGGAAGTCAATTAACAACACAAAACAATGACAAATATTGTCCAGAAACCCTCACAGGTACTGCATTTAGCATAAAAGATATGCTCAAATCATAACATGGCAAACTGCAGCCCAACAGGCAACGACAGCTGTCAGTGTGTCAGTGTGCTGACTTGCCAAAAACTGCATGCGATTATCATAGAGTGGGCATGTCTGTAAAGGGGAGACTCGTGGGTACCCATAGAACCCGTTTTCATTCACATATCTTGAGGTCAGAGGTCAAGGGACCCCTTTGAAAATGGTCATGCCAGCTTTTCCTCGCCGAAATTTTAGCGTAAGTTTGGAGCGTTATTTAGCCTCCTTCATGACAAGCTATGCCATGGTTGGTACCGATGGATTCCTTAGGTTTTTTTAGTTTCATATGATGCCAGTATATTCACTATACCTTTTAAAACTGAGCCCGCTACAACCTAAAATTTGCAGGTTGCATTAAAGAAATTAGTGGCGTTAAACCAAATTTGCATATCACGTTTATAACTTTGACAGCCCTAGTTACTATGACTCTTTAATTCATGTCAACACAAAGGATTCAATTATTTTTCCTGCCCTATATTTTTCTGCAGCAGTGTGTCAGGCAAAACTGACATGCCCTGCTTGTGTCATTGACCATAATAAGTGTGTGTGTGTGTGTGTGTGTGTGTGTGTGTGTGTGTGTGTGTGTGTGTTGGGGTTTTCTGAGACAGAGTGCAGGCTCCATTCTGCAATCTTCTCCATAGAGAAAGTAGGCGTGTGTGTCCATGATGTGTCTGAGCGGCCGTCAATGATTAACTGAGTTGCTCACTGATCTGGCTCTGTAGTCTTCCAACAAATGCATGCAAGTGTGTGTGGGTGTATGTGTGTTTGTGGATCGTGCGAAATATTGCATGGTAAAGTCCATAGTTCCAATATCATAGGAGTGCTCTGCAGATAGAGGCCAGGTGTGGTGTTACACACAAAAGAAAAATGGACAATACCAGTGGTTTAATGTAAATCCATACATCAGCAACAGAGCTTCACATTGTAATGATGACGTGATGTTGTGTGTGTGTGTGTGTGTGTGTGTGTGTGTGTGTGTGTGTGTGTGTGTGTGTGTGTGTGTGTGTGTGTGTGTGTGTGTGTGTGTGTGTGTGTGTGTGTGTGCGCGCGCATGTGTGTGTCTGGCCTCGGAAGAAGGGTCTTGTCACGCAAACAGTGCATACCATGTCCTTTTGATTTCCCCTTCCTTTCTCACACACACTAACTCCCTCTGTCTCTCTCTCTCTCTCTCTCTCAAAGGGAATTCCCAGGAAATGGTTGTGCTGGTGATTAAGTGTGTGAACACACGAAAACATGTGCATGTTTTCTGCTTGTATATCTATCATCCCCCTCTATTTGCTATTGCCTGCTAAAATCAACATGTGAATTATGGAGGATAAATGGAGAGAGAGGGGGGGGGAAGACATCTGGGAGAGGAGGGATGTGGAGGAGATCAGAGAGAGAGAGAGAGAGTTCATAAAATAATAACGGGAATGCTTTTGTATTTGGGCACAAGATGTCAAAGATGCTCCATTGTTAAACATCAGTATAATCAAATGAAACAATGGTTGAGTTGGTACAGCTTCCATCATCTATCAGTTAGCACTTTTATGCCGCAAATTACGCCTATAGGGGCTGTCTCACAAATCAGGATAATCCAGATTATGAGGTGTGAAGAGTGTGAGCAAAATCCAGAAACCCTTTAAATCTGGAAGAGAAATGCTGAACTAAAGAGCTGCTAAAGGGTTTATTCAGTGCAGTTATTCACTTAACTTTTGCAAAAAATAATGCTTCTACTAGGCCTGAACGTATACAAGAAACTCCCTGAAGAAACTGTATGTCCTTCTGTTATGTCCCATAAGGCCATGTTGCAGATTTCCCGCCAAATCCATAATGTACATGTTGTATTAAGACGATGAAATCAGTCGTCCAATTCCTTGTTTGCTCACCTTTACCACAATTACATCTAGGGCTGAACAATTAAGAGAAATATATATAAATAAGTAATAGAAATTATTTTGACTGATATTGCAAATATCACCAAAATGATTATGGTGTGATTTTTTTGCGGTGATCTGTAGCAATACAAAGATGTTTTCTTAAGTCTGTAGAATATGACGTATAGGACAGGACATCTCCGCAGCACCACAATATTGAACAGTTAACAAAATTGACAAATTAATTGCAGCAGGCTATATTGCAATTTCAATAAAATTTCAATTAATTGTGCAGCCCTAATTACATCCCACATTTCTTTCAATAATGAGTCGTGATTAAATAAATGACACACACTATTTAAGTCCGTAAGTGAGGTAATATGGTGGCATCTGGACTCCGGCACATTAAGGTAGTGCTGAATCAATTAATCAGTCCTTCAGTGATGGACTATAAGTCCGACAAAACAAGCAACTTGATTATTTTCTAAAGTTTTATGGACTAAATTGATGCATTAATCAGTGATAAAAATAATTGTGAGTTGCAGCCCCCACAGTGCAGTTATCCTGCTTACTTAATGAGACATCTTTTAATAATCCTGTGTGTATTGTCACAAAACGATGCCTCAACTAGTCCCCAATTTATCAGAAACTCATTGAGTAAAACAGCATTTTTTCCTGTTTTTTCCCATAAAGCAAATTTATAAATGAAGTGTAAAGGCAAGACTGTCAGCAAGTTAAGACCGTCAGTCTCCCTGATGATCACCTTATTTGCTCACTTTTGTCATAATGATAAAATAACTGACAAAGCTCTTTAACACAGTCGATCATTTGCTCCTGGTCTCCATCATTGTCTCAAACATGAGAAAATAAGGACTTGTTGCAGTTATACAGCTCAAAGGTAATGTTATTTTGTTGAACCCTTTTTTAACCAGGAAGTCTCTTAAGATACACTGTCTCTTTTACAGTGTAGAGTTAACACAGATCCACATAAAAAAAAATACATTTACAACTTTCGTCACTTTTCAGCACAGGTCCTGAGAGACACATACTGTATAGGAGAGAGCTTGACTATTTAACACAGATGAATTACTCATGTAACTTTTTCTTAATATGGCATTTGAATGCCTGGCATGAAGGAAGCGTTTCCAATTCTTGTAAATGATTCCAAAGCCAGGGTACATGCAGTTTTTTTTAACAAGTTCAGAACAAACTCTGGGGACTCTGAAGGTTACTCATGTCAAATAAAGCATGACTCAATCTGGCTCTGTAGTGCAGGAAACAAAAAACATTTACCCCAACTGTGCCTTAGAAAGAATTGAACCACAGGCAGTTGTTTAGAATGTATTAAGGTTTATATTTAAGATGTATTGATTGATAAATCCAACTGTAATCTGGTAAAAGAGCTCCCGTCTCAAAGTTTTCACATGGAGCTCAGAAATAATAGTCTACTGGGGACACGTGGATTATTTTAGTGTCTGTGTTTTAACAGGGAAGTTGATCACTGTTCCAAAAACTTGGCGTACTCCTTTAAGGATTTAGCAAAGTGAGAAAAGAATTAGGACACACACACACACAGAAAGTGCCCGAGGGCAGTGCAGTTTGTTTACATGAAAACCCCACTTTTGACCCCATCCCTCTCTTTTCACCCCCTCCCTCATCACTGTGTCCTCCCTCCACATCTCTTTTCCTCCACATCCCTTCATCCTCTCTTGTTCCTCCTTCACTTTTATACTGTCGCTGCCGTCTACTGTAGGCCCATCAAACACACACACACACACACACACACACACACACACACACACACACACACACACACACACAGACTCATGCATGGGGGAGGAGGAGGAATGCATTGCCCGTCTTTCTTCTGTGTTTCGGCTGGTGTGCACACGTGTGCTCGTATGTGTGTGCGTCCGCGTGTGTGTGGTTGTTTTGTTCTGGGTGTGTGTTTCTCGTTGAATGACTTCCTGTTTGAGCTTGTTGTAAGGCTCCAGAGCCAAACCATTCTCCTTCTCTCTCTCTCTCTCTCCCTCCGTCTGCTGCTGCTCCGCCCTCTGCAGCCCGGCCGCAATTCAATTTAGATGAATTCCGACTGGAATTCAGTTAAAATTCCTCCCAAACAACCAATTAAACAAACAGAGAGAGACAGCGTGTCTACAGAGCAGCCCGGCTCTCTTTTCAGTGTGCACAAAAGTCAAAATACAAAATCATCTTTACACCCTACGTTAACATCTGCCTCCTTTGCAGTGTTTCATTCAGCTGGATTATATCTGCACCTGATAGTCAAATACACTTCTTCTGTACATGATGTGCCTTTGCATGTATATACTTTCAAAACAGGCTCTGAATATGCACTTTTTGTATTAAAAAAAACAAAAGAATTTATCTCTTGGTCCAAACATGTTTTCTTTGCTCAGAACCACATGGCAAAGTGTACTTTTTTTCCAGATTTGTTTATGTTCACATTGCACAATTACAAGCAAACCACAGCCAATAAACAAAGTCACATGGACCCACTATTTGCTCATTAATTGGCGGGAGTTATGGGACGGTTTTGGCTCCAGTTCAAAATGCCTGAGCGGAGCATGATGCGTCATAAAATGTTGCATTTTGAGGTTGTTTCCTGCAATTGGGTCGGGATTATTTAGTCAGACCGCACCGCTGTTCACTTAGAGGAGCTCAGGACTACAATCTTGGCAACGGTCGAGGACGCTAAAGGCACTTTAATGCTGCTGTTGTCCTCAGTGTTCATCAGTACTGTGTTGCCAAAACCAAACTGACTGCAGACACTATTCAGACAGATTCACAACTATACTGACTAGGCATTTCTGGATCTACTGTGTTCACCACCTCTATCTAGTTTGAAGATGCTCTACTGGTGCGGACCAAAACAACCGGTCCATGACTGCTTGTGAGAGGTGGTCTCGGACGTTTTCCAAGCGAACCGAAACGCAGGGGATTGTGGTCATTCAAGATAAACTGGAGAAGAAGGGATTGGTGCGCACAGTAGATAAGTGCCGACTCAAAGTGAAAAAATGTAGACGGCAATATATCAAAGTCCACGATTCCCTGCACAGAAGTGGCAGCTCTTGAGATGAAAAAGATAAATTCGCTCCTTCGTACACACTCCTCAGCAACTTTATTTATTTAATTGGTCCGGTCTTATTTGAGCACTAAGGAGTACAAGGAACAAGGAATAATTTGATAACAACCGCAATGATGGCAGAGAAGTCGGTCGCACTTACTACTTAGCGTTACTTTACATCATGTAAACCAACAACAGCTGTGCACCCCATGGACAGATGGACGCTAGATATTTGAATAGTTTGAACCTATGTGTTTTTTTAGGACGAATATTTGAACGTCATTTTTGGCCAATTTTGACAGCCCTAATTTGTAATGATCCATGCATGGACTTTATATCAGTCATGTCATATAGTTTGTTGTAATCAGCCAAATATTTAGTTCTCAACTGCCTTAGAATGTGGTTTGGATGATTGGCGGTGCATCTTAGTCTATTTAAACCTAAATGGTAGCATAACGCAGGTTGTTAAAGGAACAGTTCGACGTTTTAGGAAATTTGCTTCTCCGCTTTCTCGACGAGAGTTAAACGAGAAGATCAATGCCACTCTCGTGTCTGTATGGTAAACAGGAAGCTGCAACCAATTAGCTTAGCTTAGCATCAAGAATTGGAGGAATGTGGAAACGGCTCATTTTAAAGCAAAGTGACACCCAGATTTTCTTGCATAATATGTATGAACATTATATCATGTTGCATCTCATTTGTTCTGTTCGCTCAAACTTTACGAACTAAAAAAAGACCAGCTGTTTCCCCCGGTTTCCGGTCTTAATTAAGCTAACAATGTGGTAACAATCTTCTCATCTAAACTCTCAGCAAGAAAGCCAATGAGAGTATTTCTGTTGGTTTTAAGGGTGCCATTGTTACCAGTTTAATGTTTCCTGGAAATCCATTCAGCACCGACTTATGTTTTATTCTAAAGCAGATGAAATTTTCTCTCAGCAGTTTTTTTTTTACAGTTGTTCCAAAACTTGGGTATCACAGGCATATTGTGCTGTGATGGGATGGTAGTTTGAAGTTTTCCCGCAAACCTCGATACAGGAATTGTTCCCGAATTTCTCTCCATCTCCACCATCAGCATTGCAGTTATAAGACTGCGTTTTGAAGTTGAACTCTCTTACAAGTATGCTTTCTTCCTCCTGCCTGTTGGGACTTGCCAAGCAGCTCCTTTTATCGTCTTGTTTTCTGTTCCTGCTTGGCTTTGGCTGCTTCTTAGTAAACACTTTATATCACACCATGGAATGATTTTATGATGCCACAGCACTGATAAAAAATAACCTCTGTCGCAGCCTTGAATGATCATTGCTCTCCTTAAATAAGATAAATAAGAAAGATATCTTCATAGCTGACTCTGCACTGTTCATGTTGCCAACACAGCATGCACTACATTGGATCTAGCCTATGGTGTGTTGAAAGTCCTCCCAACACAAGGCCAGATGGTTTCGTAACTGCTTGGAACGCATTTTACACCTGAAATGTGACAGCTAATATATCAAAACGTTTCTATCCTTGGAAGCAGATCTCTTTTGTAGGCAGAGGTGCTGTGTCATCGTGACCTTATGGGAAAACATTATGGTCTCCTCCGCTTTAATGCCAACTTTTCCTTGTGCCAGTATCAGAAAGTGGATGTCCCGGTTTAGCCTTAGATAGACGGAAGCAACAAGCCACAAACTGTCGTTAACAGTCAGTTAAGGGGTAAACCCTTTGGCGATGTAAGAGGAGGAGGAAGAAACGCAGGCTTGTGCGAAGGTCTGACGGCGTGCTGAGAAACACTGCTGACATCCTGACAGAGTGGTGAGAAACAAGGGATGGATGGATGAATAGAGGGAGAGGTGGAAGGTCAACCACAGCCACATGTGAAGTGTGAGACTGACATCTGGACTCCTCCATCTCTCCCTCTCCTCTTTCACCCACTACACATGTAACCTTGTGTCTCTCTCTTGTATCTTATATCTGATCTCTTCCCCATTCTTTCTTTCGCCATCTTTCTATCACTCTCTCTTCCTCCTTCTATTCGTCTCGGTCTGCTTCCTGTGTTGCAGTTTTGTTTCCCCTCTGTCCTCTTCTTCTATCTTTCTGTCTCGTCTTCAGATTGGATCTCTGTCTGGTCTTTTGTGTTGACACTACTAGGGTTAAGAGTCCTCCACTCCTAACATGCCCTTTATAGTATTTGGTTATATATTATCCATATTTATATTAGGCTTTAAACACCACAGTGCGTCAGTAGAGTTGGTACAGTAGAGGTCTCGTTTGTTTGTCACCACGCACTGACCTGCTTTTCCTCCATGTGTCTCCAAAACATCAACTTTTCATGAGAAAAACACCCCTGTGGTCAGCTTTGAGACAATGCTTCTTTTTCTCTAAAGGATTTTTTTAAATGGTTTACTTGGCTAAAAAAAAAAAAAGAACAATTTTTGGAGAATTGAAATTGGAGGAATTTCTGTCACAGACCTTTCCAATGTTTGAATTGGGGAGGCTACAGTATGTCTGATAAGGATGTCACGAGTACTGATACTTAGGTACCAAGTTGATGCCTAAAAACATGAAAACGTGACGGCACTCGTTTTTTGATACTGTATCGCAGGTACCGTAGATACCGGGGATCAGGGCTCAAGACTAACAATAGAAAATTTCAACAACGCTACATTGTGAACAACACATTACACTGTTAAATTGGCAGGAGGAGAGCTAGTAACGTTAGATGTTAGCAGCTGGTGGGCAGCACAGTCCAGCTTGGCTAAATAATGGAGCTAATAGCTAAAGTACGGAGGTTGCATTGAGTTACCTTATGATTCGTTCAAGCTCTATTCAGTTAAAAATGATAATTAGGCAAAATAACATTATGATGTGTTAAAATGTAATCTTGTAAAATATAGTTTTTGGCGAGAAACTTGAGGCATATCATCAGGAATTAATAATAAATTTGACAAAAACCAGTATGCAAATGGTAATAAAGGAGTGTATGTTGAAGTACATGGGATTTATTTTGGTATCGAATTGGTATCGCGAATCGTGGAATTTCACTGGTATTGCGTCTTGAGATAACTTCTGTTGTGATTTGACGCTATACAAAAATAAATTGATTTGATTTGATTGCCATAGACTAATACATTTCTAGTATTGTGACATCCTTAATGTCTGACAATTTCTGTAACTTTCCAAAACTGACATTCACACCCACTTCTAGCAGTGATTGGCCAGCTGTGTGGGGGCGAGAAAGTAAGAGGGGTTGAATTTCTCTCTCAAGATCTCTTATTTTCATTCTTTACACAACTATTTCTCTCACTATGTCGTCTTTAAAGCCGTCCTTATACTCATATTTAGACGATATTGTGTCCATCCCATCTCTACGCAGCTATAAACACTTTTGATTTCTGACCTTGTCTTTTGAAGTAGTTCAGATTGTGCTTAACCCACCCTGAACCCTTGGGGTTCATATCCTTGTAGCCCTCCCCAGGCTGTTCTCATACACCGTTCGTAGCTATACCTACGAAAAGTAATGCACTGTAATACATATATATCCCACAAAATCAATTTGTATGTAATCCACATAATTGTGAGCCAGGAAGTATAAAGAGCGACAAATGCTTTGTAGGAAGGGGTGGGTCAAAAAACATTGGACTTGCCCAGGAGACGGTGTTTGTATCCCGTGTGAAACCAGAAGTCAACGTTGTATATTTGTCAAGTAACTTCTGTACTTAAGTTACGGCACATCCGCAGTTATTTTAACCCAAACCACCATCCTTTCCTAAATCTGACTAAGTAAATTTGTTGCCTAAACCTAATCAAGTCCATCTTTTCCTAAACCTAACTAAGTTGTTTTGTTGCCTAAACCTAATCAAGTTGTTTCCTGTGAAGACGTAACTTTATTTAAAAAAAAAAAAAGTATGCATGTAACGAGCAGAAATTGACACACGTTGCTGGACATTCGTAAGAAAATGCACGAAAAATGAGGAATAACTTTTCGTAACATATCATATTCGAACCGTTGCCCTCCCACACCAACAGTGGCTGTGACGAGGACGTCAGTGCAGGTGAATCCTCCTCTTCCTAATGGGGAAAATCTGAAAAAAACAAAATCTTGCCACTTTATTTAACTTAATCCAACCTGTATACACTGGGGTATTGCTCAGTAGTTAGAACTCTACCACTGGTGGGGTTTAGATGTTCATTTCCTGAGTGCGTGTTGGATCAGATGAACGTTAAATGACCCCTGTGGAAGAAATAAGGTGGTGCAGCACTAGAAAATAACTCTAACCAAGAGTCCCAGAGTGCCCTCAATAATGCCCTCATATTCTATAGCTTATTTTCCCTCTCTGGCCCCACTCCTTCCTCTCCTCTCCTCTCTCTCTCCCTCTCTCGAGTCCAAAGGTTACCTACTGTCATCAACTTTTACCATGTTGCCAAAGCAGCAGCTCAAACACACTCACACTAAGTGCACACTGGCCCACACTACTCCCGCAAGCTGTCGTCGAACACGCACACACTACGGCAGACCAAAGGTGCACTCAGAGCAGCCACTTTTTATCAGTTTCTCTCACTAATGGCTTTCTCCTGACTCGTATTATACAACACACACACATTAATTTGTGGTGAGGGCAGTATGTAGGTAGAGAGGCAGAGTAGCCGTGTGTGTCTTTCTACAAGCCCTTATAAATCGTGAGTTTTCAAGAGGGACTCATTAGCCG
Organism: Sebastes umbrosus; assembly: GCF_015220745.1. Classification (NCBI taxonomy): domain Eukaryota; kingdom Metazoa; phylum Chordata; class Actinopteri; order Perciformes; family Sebastidae; genus Sebastes; species Sebastes umbrosus. The sequence goes on from NC_051290.1 coordinate 20,800,521, forward strand.
GCGTCTATCCGTGTAAGAGCTCAGCCTCAGAGGGTGGTCCATCCAGTCTGTGTGTGTTTGACATTATGGTCAGGTAATGAAGGTGTTTGTCAGATGGTCAGGGCATCTGGAGGGGGTCTGGAGAAAGAGACGTGGCCTTCGATCAATTTAGGAGGAAAAAAGGAATCTTAAGTGTTGGAAAGAGAGTGAATTGAAGAGATGATTGACATTGAGAGAACATGAAAGAATGAAAAGAAAGAAAGGAAGGAAGGAAGCGAGGCGAGACATCAGAAGGTTTCTACATATGGCAGTTAATTAGGGAGTGGGGTGAGGTCCAATTATAGAGCTGCCACCCACTCTCACCATAGGGTGCATGTTTATGGTAAACAAGGTGTCTGTGTGGAGGGCGCGCAGTAATGATTTCCTGTTATAGGTTTCTATCAATTACCCTTAATGTCCTCTGGAAACTATATGTGACCTTTTTGTGTTATAAAACACACGTTTACAGAGCAGTTACAGTGACTAGTGATTATTTTCATTATCTTTAACCTGTTGATTGTTTTGATTAATCATGTGATCTATAAAATGTGTAAAAATTGCCTTTACAATCTTAGTAACGTCTTCAAATTGTCCAACCAACCGTCAAAACCCCAAACATATTCAATTTATAATGAAAAGATAGAAATGGAGAATATTTGACATTTTTGCTTGATTTAAATGACTTATTGATGATAAAACATAACAGAATATAATTGAGTAAATGTTTGACATTTCTGCTTGAATCAAATGACTAATAAATGATAAAAAATAACCAAATAATATAATTTACTAAATATTTGACATTTTTGCTTGATTTAACTGACTAATTGATGATGAAAAAATAACTGAATAAAATAATCAAGTAAATATTTGACATTTTTGCTCCATTTAAACTACTAATTGATGATAAAAAATAACAGAATAAAATAATTGAGTAAGTATTTGACATTTCTCCTTGATTTAAACGCAAAATCGATGATAAAAAATAACTGAGTAAAATAATTAAGTGAGTAAATATGTGACATTTCTGCTTGATTTAAACAACTAATTGATGATAAAAAAATAACCGAATTAAATAATTAAGTGAGTAAATATGTGACATTTCTGCTTGATTTAAACAACTAATTGATGATAAAAAAAATAACCGAATTAAATAATTAAGTGAGTAAATATGTGACATTTCTGCTTGATTCAAACAACTAATTGATGATAAAAAAAAACCCAGAATTAAATAATTAAGCGAGTAAATATTTGACATTTTTGCTTGATTTAACGACTAATTGATGATAAACAAATAACCAAATAAAATAATTGAGTAAATTCGTGAATACACATGGAAAGATTGAAACATGATTATATAAAGCAACAAGAGAGAAAGATAGAGAGAGCGTAACAGAGATGTGTGTGTGCGTGTCATGGTGAAGGGCAGCTCTAGAAAGCAACTGTCAGGTATGTAAAACTCAAGCAGGCAAATGTGCAGGCAAATATATCTGACCACAATGATGTGTGTGTGTGTTCAGCCAAACTGTCTGTGTGGCTTGAAGGCTATATGAGCTATATGTTGTTATATTACCGGTCACATGAGCCTATAGATCACATTCCTCTGGGTAAATGTGTATATGTGTGTATCCGGAGTCCTAAATATTGTGGCGACTAATTTTAGATTGGGTCTCGTCCTATGATATAGTGTATGAATCTACAGTTTAAGTGGCAGTGGTCAGACTGAGGTTGTAATATAGTAATTATAGTAATTAATTATAGTAATAACAGTTATTATCACACAGTTAATACTGCTGTAATATGTGGAAGTGATATTTCTGTCTCCTGTCTTGTTTCTGCTGAGCATGACGTCATGACCTTGATGGATTCATGCTATAGTTTGTGTGTTTATACCATATACTTAAAGGACCATTGGGCAGCATTTAGCGGGATCTATTGGCAGAAATGGAATATAATATCCTAACTATGTTTTCATTAGTGTATAATCACCTGAAACTAAGAATCATTGTGTTTTTGTTAACTTAGAATGAGCCCTTCATATCTACATAGGGAGCAGGTCCTCTTCACGGAGTCCGCCATTTTGCACCGCCATGCTTGACTCAATGTTTGTTTTTTTTCCACTTGCCGGCTTGGGCAGGTGGATCATAAATCTACTTGCCCAAAGTCCATTTTTACTTGCCCCTATAAAAATTGTTTTATTAGCAGTTATCAAATAACAACAAAGACTAAAGTTATTTGTTATGTTTAATCTTTATTAAAGTAAATTAATCTGGATTTTCGCCCAAATCCTCTAACGTCACCCAACTAAACTCCTGTTTTCCAGGTTAATTAAAATGCTGGAAAATTATGTATTTAATTCTTTTTGATTGGGCAGCAAAGTGAGTTGCTAGATTTACTAGCCCGACGTGGCATTTTACTTGCCCCAGGCAAATGGGCAATACGTATTGTTGAGCCCTGCCATGTTTCTGTAGCCCAGAAAGGACAAACCAAACACCGGCTCTAGAGAGAGCCATTCGCGTTTTTACCTGAAGGCCTCCGTAGGTTCTCCAACACGCCTGTGAAACTGCCGTAACTTGAGCCACCGTGTGCGAAACCGTGGTAACACCACCCACCCGCCTCTGAATTTCGTTGCTGTTGAAGTAGGCGAGGCGAAGGTCCTGAAAGATACCTCGGCATTACCACAGCTTTGCACTCGGCGGCCCACGTTACCAGAGTCTTGGAAAGGGAGGGGTGAGCGGAGGGGTACTCAGTTGGTTGCCACACCCCTAAATGCCACCAAATCCTACACACTACCCCTTTAATTCGACTTGACAATTAAGAATTGATGATTGCAAAATGGCAATGCCTTCCATGATAAAGATAATTTTTTTATATTGCCTATCAAGGGTGATGGAGCATGAAACGACTCTAAAAATGTATTGTGAGGCTGCTCATCCTGTTCCACTTAGAAGCTGTCATCACCATTATTCAGTAAAGTTGAGTGTAAACTGGCTAGTTTGGAAAGAAAATGTGGATTTGGATGTGTTTTTTTTTTTGGTGCGTTGACCAGCTGCAGCAAAGATGACCTGGAATTGTTCCTCATTTGCCTCTGTTGATAATGATTTGCAAATGATTTGCATTTTATGCAATTCATAGAAAGCCCAGTTGTCTCTGCTGATAAGGGTGGAAGACAGATGGAACATCTGCACCTTCCAAACTGTCTGTTTCCAGTTTGTATTGTAATTATGTTGTGTTGTCTCAGAAAATGAAACCTAGCAGATAGAAGAAAAACAAACGTAAGTCGTTATGGCTGCAGATGTGCCAACTCAGGCCTCACTATGAGTTAAATAACTGCTCAGAGTCGACATCAAATCACCAGCTCAAAACAGCATCTGACATCAGGTCACAGCCTTAAGATGGTTATCGCAGCGTGACATTGGAGTTGAACAGTTTTCCACTGATCCCAGAGAGTAAACACAGGTCACAAGTTTGGTGATTTATCGTGCAGACAGAGTCGGCTTCACATTTTGAAGTCAAAGTCAAGCTTTATCACTGGGATTCATATGAAAGCACATCGTGGCTGGTATGTGCTACAGAGTGAAGCGTGTTGTTGTATCAAAGTAGTCTCATAATCACCTAGTTGGATGCCCACTTTAAAAAGACTTAATTGACTTATTAAGGTCTCATGATGTGGTTGGACTTTGATCTCGTGCTCTCTTCTTCCACTCCTGACCTTTTTGTTTCTTTCTCTTTTTCAACCTTCACCCTTTTCTTCCACTCCCTCTCCTATTCATCTTCCTCCCATCTTTCTTTTTCTCAAACCTTTTCTCTCTTTTCCTCCGTCTGTCCTTATCTCAACCCAAACATCCACCTCTCCTGCTAACTCCTTCTACGTTAGCCGACTTTGGAGCCTAAACTCAAGGTATGTTTAGCTTAAAATGCACTAAAAAACGTGCATTTCCTGTGAATGGGAAAATCTAAGGAGACTTCTTTTAAGGAATATTTCAACATTTAGAGGAATACACTTATTCGCTTTCTTGTAGACCTGCCAATGTTTATCCCTCCCATTTAAGGTATGGTTATTGTGGGTATACATGAGTAAAATAGTCCTTTAGGGGCCGTACACATGCTGCATGGAAAACGCTAACTGTGCTGCTTTTTTTTCTTTCCAACGTGCTTGGGATGTTGCGCTGCCGTAGCGCCTGCCGTTACTAAGCAACCAAAACCTGCGTGCTGCAATGACGATGATGATGAAGTTGCGGTAATTTAGCAGGAAGCCTCACTGACTAAACTAAACATAATCAAATCCAACGTCTTTGGACAGATAGGGTGAAGCCAGTCCCTGTCCATGGGACAGATCGTAAAGATCTGAGTAGTACTGCACTAAAATGATTTACTTCTCCCATCCATATATTTACCGTAGACTGATATTTATGGAAGAAAGAAGCGTTATCTGCCGGCTGTGATAGGTTGTTCCTCGACACGTGAAATGGTGCACACTGCAGCGTTCCAAACGTTGAACGCGCAGTCATCGCGGCCCGAAAAAAATAGGCGCTAGGGAGCGTTTGCGCGCCGCGATAGCGTCTCTTCCGCGTTTGAGCGTGCAAAAGATGCAGCATGCGTACGGCCCTTTATGGAGTCTTATAAAGTGATAATGTAATATTGAATAATTTGCTTGTCTTAGTTCAGTATGCCACTTCATTGAGAAATTGATTCTTTTATGCAAGATGGTGTTTGTCATGCAGAATTTGGAATCATTCAGTCCTGAATGATTATTCAAATGTTCAACGTTTGCGCTGATATGTGTTAACTATGACATTTATGTACATCTGCTTTGTTGGTCAGTTTATTTGTTCTAGTACCCACATTAAGAAATACTGTTTGTATGTGGTCAGTTGTTTGTGTGTTGCATTCTTGTAAACTTACTGTATTTCCTCTGATAGTATGTTGGTGGGAACGTTTTCTGTGGGTTGCCAGATCTTCTCCCATCTGATGGTGACGATGGTGCTGATATTGATGCTCATGATGACATGTGCACATGAGTCATCTGTCACTGTAATAACAAACAATCTACATTATTATCATCATCGTCGTAGTTTCCCAGGATGTCTGGACGCTATGTTTGTCTGTTGGACCAGAGTATGACCGCTTACCGCTGTAATCACAGAGCCAGTAGCTGTGTGTGTGTGTACGTGTGTGTGTACACGTGCGGTCATGGGATCTTTGCGTATGACCCCGTAATGATGATGCTAATGACATGTTGATGCAGGCTCCTGTGCCATCATTATGCTGCACATGAATGAGATCTCCATGCTGGCCAAACGCTGTGGTTTCCAGCATCAAAACAGCTGTTGCACGACACATGCGCGGAAACACACTGTCTGTTTTCCTGTCTGTCTGCACTCCCATAATGGCAAGGAACCATATATACTGGCAGGAACAGCCACTGCTGCCATAAACAGCTTATTTCATGTCTCTCTGTGTACTTTATATATTGCTGTGAGACTTCTGTAAAGAGAGTAACTGCTGCAATATTCTCTTTTACACCAGAAGTTGTTTCCTGAGACGCAGCTTGGGAACAAAATGGATCACACGCCTGTGCGTTTTTATGGCCCCTCAAGGAACCTTCAGCACGTAACAAAAAGACTACATTTAATTTGAAATGTAATGGTGTGCAAGGTGTCCAAGAAGAAACAAGCAAGCAAACACTGGCTGAGGGATTCGGTTCTGAAACAAAAGTATGGTTTCACACAACCTGGGTCTCATTGAACAAGATAACAACAATAGCCTGTTTTACTGACGGGACAACAGGGCATGCAGTGGCTCAGACGGACGGAGCTTTATAGGAACGTCTTCTACTGGAGTACAAGGCATGACCTGTTGTGCTTATACACTGGATTGTCAATTCCAACAAATCATCACAGATTGAATGATGATGTTTTTCTCTCGTGTTTGAACAGTAGTTCTAATTTTGAGACAACCTTAAAGGGTAACTTTGGTATTTTTCAACCTGGATCCTGTTTCCCCATGTTTTTGTGTCTAAGTGACAAATGGGGACAACAATTCAATCAGATTGTTATTATAAATCAACAAAAAAATAACAATAAAAAACTGTCCAGCTTACTTTGAAAGGAAGTCCTTGCTATAGGATGACATTCTGGAAAACATCCCAGGCACTCTGATTGTGATTTAAAAATCCTTTATGAAGACATGGATAACACCCACCCAACGCACTTGTTGAAGACTTGTTGAGTCCAAACGCATTGGTGGATGTCATCCATGACGGGGACAGCTTGTCCAATACATCTACCATCTACAGCGCTCTTCCTCAATATTGGACCAGTTTCAAAAAGTGTTGTCCCTATTAGTCAGTTAGACACAAAAACATGGTAAAACAGGGTCCAGGTTGAAAAAGTTACGCTTTAAATAGTAATCACCGAGTTAATTGCTCAAATGTATGAACACAGCAACATTTTTAAAAAGGTAACGTGACGATCAAGACAGTTTTTAGCCAAACTTATTTGGAAGAGAAAATTAAAGCAAATTATGACATTTTTACCCAAACTCTCACTTGTGTAAATATAACTCTAAATTTACAGAACAACTTCCTGGTTTGATTTTGACGTACCGGACTTTGCAGTTGCGCAATGAGATGAGGATAATAGTGATACTTCAGATGGGCTCACTTTCAGTTATCCTTCTATAAATACAGTGGTTTAGATGATATGACTAAACTGATCATCTGAACACTCATGTTTTCTGCCCAGTCAGACATCATTGTAACAATGCTGCCATGTTCCCAGACATCAGCAATGTCTTTGAAAAGGACAATGTTATCATAGGCAGTGGATAAAAGTATGAAAATGAGACTTAAGTTGTTATAAACTTGTACATTTGCTTCTGGTTATAAACTCTGAGCTCACTTTACTTGTAGCTGTGTTGTGTGTGTTTGAGGGAGAGATAGATGTTATTGTTCGTCCTTCTAACGTCTCTATTTCTGTTGTCGTCTAGGAGACCAACAGCGGGCCTCCCACCCTGGTGACCCTGAAAGTCGACCCAGATGGATACTTCCTCTACTGGACTGGAGGGTCCAACCTGGTGAGACACACATACACACACATACATACGCACAGGTTGGTCTCAAAGTAGACCAAATGGACTCCCACACAAAGTATTCACAAAAACAGACCTGATCAAATACAAATGGGCCTCTCTAAAGCAGACCGATGGATTGTTAATGCGCCAGCAGGAGTGCCACTGTGGATGTTACACTTAGTTGTTTACTAGAACTCCTCTTCGTCTGTCTTTCTAAATCGCTGTTTCTTCCTCCTCTCTGTTTGTGTCTCTGTGTCTCTTATTGTGGTTTCATCCAGTCCATTAGTTCAGCTAAAATGGGCTTCATCAATTTGTCCCGGCCTTGTTTGCCTCCTCTTTCCCCCACCAGTCCTCCTCCGTCTCCCTGATGTCTTTGTGGTCTTCATCCTTTTAGTCCTCCCATCTCTTTCCATCCATCTGTGCTTCCCAACAAACCGCCCTCCCCTCCATGTTTTTGGTGGCTGCGTGCGCTTAAGCCATTAGTTTAGTAATATTGGATTTTAGGCATTTAGCTGACATGATTAGCCAGAGCAAAGGGCAGTGACTCAGCAGGATGTAGGGTTTTGAGATTTTAATTGGTGCAGATGTATTAAAGGTGTTTTATTTTAATCCCACATACACAGCAACCTCTCTGTCTCCTCTCTACCTCTAAGGGGTGCAAGAAAATACCGAAAAAAAATCAAATATCGCGATATTATTCTCAAAACACTAGCAATTTTTAATAGTTTACATGCAAAGATGAACTCAATCAATACTTTATTTCATTTGCAAAGCTATGCGCCCTTCTCAGTGTACGTGCCCTCTCAAAGTAAAACTATGATGCTGGATGTTACAGTTATTGTGATACATGCAAATGCAGATCCCACTGTTCTGATTGCATAAAAAATTCACTTTTTTTACTCAGATTTTATTCATATGGTGTTGTGTTCTTTATACTATGACAGTTTACCTAAAGTTAGATTAAAAATCACAATATATCGCCTTGCTACAGTATTTCAGTATATCACAATTAGGGCTGTCAAAGTTAACGCGATAGTGGGCGCCTGGGTTAGCTCAGTTGGTAGAGCGGGCGTCCATGTATTAAGGCTTGGTCCTGACCGCGGCGGCCCGGGTTCGAATCCGGCCTGTGGCCCTTTCCGCATCCACTCTCTCTCTCCCCCCTTTCAAGACTCCATCCACTGTCCTGTCATAAAAATGGAAAATGCCCCCAAAAAAATAACTTAAAAAAAAAAAAAAAAAAAGTTAACGCGATAGTAACTCGTTAACGCAAAATCATTTTAATGCCACTAATTTCTTTAACGCATTAACGCAATCGATCTTTCGGAGGTTGTAGCGGTCTCGATTTTAAAGCTAGAAGATAGTGACGGTGAAGATACTGGTATCATATGAAACTAGAAAACCTGAGGAATCCATTGGTGCCAACCATGTCATGCTAGTGAAGGAGGCTAAATAACGCTCTAAACTTGTGCAAAATTTTGGCGAGGAAAAACTGGCATGGCCATTTTCAAAGGGGTCCCTTGACCTCTGACCTCAAGATATGTGAATGACATACCATGCAGTTTGGGGGCAAGTCATAGTCAAGTCAGCACACTGACACACTGACAGCTGTTGTTGCTATGTTATGATTTGAGCATATTTTTATGTTAAATGCAGTACCTGTGAGGGTTTCTGGACAATATTTGTCATTGTTTTGTCTTGTTAATTGATTTTCAATAATAAATATATACATACATTTGCATAAAGCAGCATATTTGCCAACTCCCATGTTGATAAGAGTATTAAATACTTGAAAAATCTCCCTTTAAGGTACATTTTGAACAGTTAAAAAATGTGCGATTAATCATTGACAATTATGCGATTAATTGAGATGAAATATTTTAATCGATTGACAGCCTTAATCACAATATATTGAATCATAACCCCTGTATCATGATACGTATCGTATTGCCAGATTCTTGCGAGTACACAGCCCTACTACCTCTACCTTTTATCCATAGTTCTTATTTTCCTTTCATCCGTCCATCTGCTATATATGTATGATGTTGGCCTGGACAGAACATTTTGTGAGATCTCTTGGATCAAATGACATTTCAAGGCAGCTCAATTAACTCACCCCCACCTCCCCCATCCCTACATCTCTCCATCCCAATCTCTCTCTATGTTTTTCTCCTGCTCTCTCTCTCCCTCTCCCTCACACTCACACTGTCCCTCTTTTTATTTCTGGCTGCTTTATCCAAAAGGCACGTATGGAATGACCTGTTGATAGCCAATATTATCACTGTGTTATGTCTGCATGTTTTGGTGTGTGTACAAATCTGGGCCAGAGCGCACACGTCATGCTGTCCGTCCGCACGTGTGTCAGCATGTGTTCATGCGTTTCACATAACACACAGAGGCTTTAAATACTCGTTTTATCCCGATGTGTGTGTGCGTCTGTGGTATTGCGATAATAGGCCATTCGTCGCCCGAGGTGCAGCTGTGACACTGTTTAGCAAAGAGCCAGACCAGTCAGTCATTGGATCTACACACGATGACTGCAAACAGTTTTATTAAGACACACAACTTGAAGCAAGAGGTTGTGTGTTTAGACGTCACATCACATGTGGTAAAAAAAAGACAACATGAGATGGAAAGAGAGACGAAATCTGCAGACTAGAAGGCAGATCAGCGTTTTTTTAAACCCCTGTGAGCGTGAAACGTAGGCGACATACCTCTTACACTGACTGTGTCAGATTTTAATCTTAACACTACAATAATTCCCAAGTCAACGTCCGGCCGCCTCGCTTGCCGCCAGTGCCACTTCATTTGCTTGATGTGCCGCAGTATTTGGTTTTTCTTTTTCTATTACTTACTTACTTAGTGCTTTTCATCTTTGTTAATGTTGGCGTGACTGAGCTGGATTGTGGCCACTGTTCTTTCTTCAGTAGCGGGAATGCAGCTCGCTGTTGGCCACAGAATATGAAATATGCCTCAAAACATTCAGACCACCGAGGCCAATGTCAGGGAAGTGTATCTATTTAGACACGTAGAAACAGAGTCAGGAAGTGACTAATAATGGTAGTTCTTTTTTTGTTTGAACTTTTACACCATTTTAATGTCCAAAAATCAGTATGTTGCCGCTTTAAAGAGGACCTATAATGCTTATTTTCAGGTGCATACTTGTATTTTGGGTTTCTACTAGAACATGTTTACATGCTTTAATGTTCAAAAAAACACTTTACTTTTCTCATACCGGCTGTGCTGCAGCACCTCTTTTCACACTGTGTCTGAAACGCTCTGTAGAGCTCCTGCCCTGCCCTATCGAAATGCCCAATCTGCTGTGATTGGTCAGCCGTCCCACTTTGTTGTGATTGATCAACCAAACCAAACTCTTCGGACTCTGCTCAAGCTCCGCTCTAACTTGCTTTGTTTGAGGGCAGTTACTATGCAAATGTGTTACTTGGTGACATCACCATGGTACGGATGAAAAGGCGGGACTTCAAGCGAGGCGTTTCAGGCCGTTCAGGAGCAGTGTTTCTGTGGGGGAGAGTAACTCCCTTTGGCGTGGACTTTGGGCTTTGTAACTTTGCAAAACTTTTACATGCACAAAAAAGGAAAACACTCGGAAAGAGAAAAAGCACAAAAGCATAATAGGTCCTCTTTAAAGTTTCTTTTTGTGTGTGTCTAAATAGATTTTTTTCAGCTGTTGCTGTGGTGTTTTTGAATTGCACTTCCCAGAGACCACCTGTCAGTTAAACTGTGTGGCCAGTGCTGCTCTGACGTCCGCTTCTTCCACTTCACAGAAGTCCTCTTTGAGTGAAACTTTAACTCAGCGTTGTGGCTCCCCTGGAGATTTCCGACCAGAGCTGAAAAGAAAGAGGACACTGCAACACAGATATCCAGCTCTTATTAATGAGATCAGTTAATACACTTTTACACAGATGACAAGGGCATTCTGGGTGGAACCCATTTTCTCTGAATAGAGCAGATACCCAAAATATTTGATCTCCAGTGCAGTTTTGCTGCTCTGCTCTTCTTTTTGGTTTTGATGTCAAGCGATACAGTGTTCAACGAAAGACGGCCTGCTTTCATTTAAAGGGATAGTTTGTCTTGAAGTGGGTTTGTATGAGGTACTTATCCATAGTCAGTATATTACCTACAGTAGATGACGGTCGGCACGCCCCTAGCTTGGAGAAGCAGGCAGGAGTTACCGCACAGAACCAAAGCAATGTACTTCTTTGGACGAGGCCGGCAGCAAAACTTATTTTAGACACCTAAAAGAAAGACCCACCTAAAAAAGTCAATATCAGTTTAAGTGTAAACAAGTGAAACAGCTATACAGTCTGTTTCCACCGGGGATCTGAAGACGTTATCTATGCTCCAACCATGCTCCATTCAAAATAAATAACAACTAACTCCCGTGTTCTGCGTGGTAAAATTACAGTTTTTTTCAATGGAGTTTGGTGGCTTTGGCAAGAGCATAGATGGATACAACGGCGTCAGTTCCCCGTCGAAAAGGGCTGTCGCATGCAAGGTAAACTGGCGAAAATATTATAAATATAGCGTACACTTAAACTGATATTGATTTTTTTAGGTGGGCTTTTCTTTCAGGTGTTTAAGATATGTTTTGCTGACGGCCCCGTCCACACCAGTACATTGCTTTGGTTCCGTATGGTAACTCCTGTCTGCTTCTTCAAACTGGGGGCGTGTCGACCGTCATCTACTGTAGGTAACACACAGACTAAGTACCTCATACAACCCCACTACAAAACACCGAACTATCCCTTTGAGGATTCTTTCCATTCGGAGGTGATCAAGATATATCGTGTCCGCTTTGTGAAATTCAGAGTACTCGTGGTCATCGAGGGAACTGGATCACTCACTTGAGTCATTTTTAGATCCTCAAAGGCAAAGGCATGTGAGGACATCCAAAAGTCTTTAACCCAAAAATGTCTTGAGGGCTTTTTAAACAAGGCTCAACTTGAGATGAGGGGATAGAAAGTAGCACTTTCTTCGTCAATGTGAGAGCAGTGACATTGCATTTTATATAGGACGGGCACATATATGCATAAAAGCTCAGCCCCTGTGGATTTGAGTTTGAGGACTCGGCGCACGGAGGACTTCTGAAACGCACACTCTCTTCGATATCTAACTACATTTATAGAGGAAACCAGTGTATGGTATTGGAATCAAGTCATTTCCACAATTGCAATTCAATATAATTTCAGAAATCCCTACGTGCAATCCGGAGAAGTATGCTCCGTCATTCATCATTATTCCTCTCTGACTTTATTTGGACCACCTGCCTGCTTCTTCTCACCTTTTCTTTCAGACTTGTTTTACAAAATGTCCTCTTTAAATCTGGTTTGTCTCATCTTCTCTCATATGCGTCCTTTCACCTTTTCTCCAGGTGTCCCTCTTCGTCACCATCCTCCATCTGTTTCCTTGCTGTCCACTTATGTCCATCTGTTTCGTGTCACCTTCTTCTTAGGCTTCACTTTGTTTAACATTTTCCTTTAAATAACTCTATCTATATTCCTCTCTTTTTCCAACGTTTCATTTGTTTCTGTCTTCGTTCCTGACACTTTTTCTTTGGAACAGCATTCACTTCTCTTTTCTTGAGAACTACGTTTTGCCTGCTCTGCCCGTCAGCTGTGCCTGATACTTTCCCTTCTATGATAATCTTTGACATCTCTTCCTCTTCCTTCATCCTTTTCTCTCACGTATCGCCCTCTTGACGTGTGTTTGTGTGTGTGTGTGTGTGTGTGTGTGTGTGTGCAGTCAGAGCCCAGAATCTCCCATAATGCTTGAGTCAGTGGCGATAACAACCAACTGTCGCTGAAAGACACACACACACACACACGCACACACACACACACATGCACACAGTGGCTTGGCAGTGCAACGAGGGAGACACACCCCACCATGCACCAGTCTGCACTGTTTTTCTTTCCCTTTCACTCGCTCACTGTCCGTCTTTCCATTCCTGTCTCTTTAATTCTGTCCACTCTTTACACTTTGAGATAAAGTTGTTATTAACATGATCAGTTCAGTTACTCGTGATTTATATTAGTGATTATTCCATGGGTGTTCTGCGGGCATAAATCGAGTAGGGCACACAGGGGTTGGATTTTATAAAAATATTTAAAAGTAATGATGGCAGGACTCCATAACATTACCATCCAGGCCTCGCCAAATGTTAGTGTAACATGGTCGATGCTGTTTGATGTAGCGCCTTGGAGAGATATACTCCCGCGCTGCTAATTTATGCAGTCCGAAGGCAGGTTTGTTCCTCGCGGTCGCTTTAATTAAACAGAGCATATTTCACCAAACTTTGAAACGGCTCACGTGCAGCAGGAGTTCAGAAGAGACGAGCTTTAGACGACAGAAACCCATCTGATGAAGGATTTGCCGCAGCATTCCCTTCATAAACTGTTTTTTTAATTCCTGCCTGTTCAGGGAAAACTCATTAACATACTCTTATTGTTTTAATCCTTAAAATTCAAAACAGTAAAAATCGTATTCCCTTTTGTTTGGGACCCTTCAATGACCCCAAAGGACCCGGTCTGGAAACCGATTCCCAAACACTGAGCGCAAAGTGCATGCTAGTGGCCGAGGGTTACACAAGATCCACGTCCCAAATCCACACATCTGTTCCAACATATGCTGCACCCTCCTGCTAACCTCGCTGTGTGTGTCCTTTTTCTGTCCTTTATCTAAACGCCTCTTTACATTTGCAACCTAAATTCGATGCTTTAAGTATTCAGAAGATGAACAGACTGTTGGAGGTGAAATGACAGCAGGACAGATGGAGGAGAGGGGTCAAAGGGTTCTCTAAAGAGGCTGGGATGGATCTTAAACTGGAGCTCTCAATCATGTCAAGTCAACACGCGACAGGAATAGACTGAAAAGGTTGTTGATGTTTTGCTTTGTTGTTCTGTTTTTAGACCCATGTGGGCCATTCCTGCTGAAATACCCTTGAGCACTGAGAGGTTGAAGATGTTCTAAAGGTTATAAACATAAACTGTAAAAGGATTAGGTCCATACCTTTGCTTTTTAGAGAGAGAGACATCTTCTCCTCAGAGAAGATAAACTTCTAATCAAAGACTACGTTTACATGCCCACTAATATTGACAATAATCAGAATTTGATACGGGTCATGTAAACGGCCTTATTCCGAATCAGTTAAGACGTGGGATATGCAGATATTATTCAGGTTTTAGGAGCATTCTTTGGACATGTATACATTCAGAATACACGTCTCAACTGGGGTTTGTACAGCAGTTTGCGACACACGGCCTCTTGCCTGTTTACGGCCAGCTCTGTGCGTTGAACACAAACCAACTGGCCGAAAGTTTGCAGAGATGCACACCCAAAAGAAAAGCCTGCATTTCTGGTCGGAAGGAGAAACACACCTACTTTTAAACATTAAGAAAGACTTGGATATCAGAATTGGATATCAACAGGCATAGGCGCCGGAATAGGGGGGGCGACTTTCTGTCCCCCCACTATGGTAGCTAATAAAATGGTAAAGTCTAGCCAGGTTGGCGATAATGTCTATATGGCATCTAACACGTTATGGGAGTATGCACAGCTGCTTGGAAACAGGAATATTAGTGGAATATTCATTTTCATTAGCCATGTAAACAGCTTAGTAGGAATATTGTCTTTTTCGGAATAAGGGCAAGAAATTTAATATTTTGTGCATGTAAATGCAGTCGAAGTGAATTTCAGTTCCAATACTTGGTTCATTTTCTAGCCGTTTTAACTGTATTGCAGATTATAATGCTGTTTTTTTGATGCACTGAATCGGGGAGTTTTCCATTTCTTGTTCAACATCTTACACCCCCTTCATTGGAGAGTGAATGTGTTGGTTACAGAGAATATACACAGGATGTAAGAACGTGGTTGGATTTGATCATTTGTGTAGTTTTTAAAGAACAACACCGTGTAAAGCCTGGTCTCTCCACCGCACGGCCAAACAGGGCTAAACCAGGCCAGATATTATTCACGGCACCTTGTTTCCCTGTTTAGGAACATTTCTGCAATCATTTTCCACACCGCCGTTGCCAGCACGGACCATTTGTCAGCTTAAATGACGTTTCCAATAAACGAACAGGGACGTTTTGATGTAGTGTTATCCTGGCGGAGCGAGGCCTCACCTGCCACGGCGGGATGAGCTGAAATCCACCTGGCACTACGGCTAATCCTCCCGTCGCTCTGTTTTACTTTTCTCCTTGTCTTTATCACTTCTGCTCTTGGCTCTTGCCCTGTTTCTACACGGCTAATCCACTTCCAATTTGTCTTCCCCCCCACCCCTTTTACTTCCCCGCGTCTCTCCGTCTCGGGGGCAGCTGCTCGCCGTCGGAGGGACGAGGCAGAAGTTGTTCCTCTAATATAAACTGAAGGATGACATTTCCTCTCCCTCTGCTCTCCATCTTCTCTTGCTCTTTGTCCGCCACCTCGCTATCTGCTTCTCATCCCTCCTTCTGCTCCCTTCTTCTTCCTCCTCTTCATCTCATCAATGCATTTTCTCACGTGGTCCCTTCCTACCAGAGTTATTGCTCTTTAATTTCTTGTAACAACACTTGTAATCTCCCTCATTCTCTGTCTTGGCGTGGGAAAGTGGGCAGGAAGTTGCTGAGACAGGGAGATGGGGGTTCTGGGGAATTTCGTTGCCTCCTCTCCCCCCCCGACCCACCTTCTCCCACTCCTCCACATTTCCCCTTTTCTCTGAATTCCCCTCTCTCTCCTTCTGTCCTTCCTCCTTCCTTCCCTCCCTCCTCCTTCAAGGTGTATAGGTCAGGTCAATAGTACCTGGGCTTTTAGACGTTTGCCTCCGGGGATGTAATTAAGTTGCCACAGAAGTCCAATTTAGCGTCCTAATGGTGGGGAATTGATCTCACATACCTTGACCAAATTGAGGGACGGGACACAAACCACAAACAAACACTTACTCTAGTGTGACAGGTATTACCTGTAATGTGATTTTACCACCCAACACCCTAGGGGGCTGCTCCAGTGTTTCCACATTCTTACTGGAGTTTTCTGAAAGGGATTTGAACCGTGTCAGTCCAATATGAGAAGAAGTGGCGTCAGTGGTTTGGATTTTATATAGTATACACTGTATATATACTGTATACTAGAGTAGTGCCCCGACACTGGTATCAGTTGTAGCTTTAAGGTGACGTTATTTGAAATTTTGAGCATGTTTAGCTGGCAGGAAAGGAGGAGAATTCCCCCCAAAAGATGAGATGTAGTTACACAAAGCTACAAATTTCCCTGTAAAAGTCTGTTTTTTAGGGTGCTTTTACATCAGGGACCCGGGCCTGGATCCGAGTACACTTGACCCCCAAAGTCCAGTTGGTTAGATTAGTGTGAACGCTCCGTACCGTACTCGGGCACGGTTCGCCGATTTGTGCCTCTAAGCTAACGAAAACAAACAACTCTTAGTTTCAGGTGATTATACATTAATGAAAACATAGTTATGAATATTATATTATATTTCTGCTATAAAAAAAAATCCCCCAAAATGTTACACACAGTTACTTTAAGAAGTACTTTATTAACCCCTTCATTAGGGAAATGGGGTTTTGGGTATTTCCCAAATTATTCCTTCAGTTGATGCACTGCCAGCTGACGTCTTCAAGCAGCAAATGTTTAGCAGTTTTTCCGTGATGACAGCCTTGGACATCTTGAAAGAAAAATAATTTATTATCAAAATGGTGGAATGACTAATTGTTTTAAATGATAACTGTTGAATGACTTCACCGCCCCTACGTTGACTCACTAGAACCATACTCAACTCCACTGATAACACTGTGTGTGTGTGCATACCAGGCTTTCACTGTAGTAGCAGCCTCTTGAAACGTTTCCTGTGGTACTCCCAACCGTGCGTGTGTGTGTGTGTGTGTGTGTGTGCGTGCGCGTGTGTGTGTATATAAATGTGCCATCTGAATTGTAAGTAGAACGATTGTTGGCAGGTAGAAGTAGAGATCTAATAGAGATTATCTCCCTGGCTTAAGTCAAACATCCACAAGGAATTAACTTGGAACAAGAGCTTTACATAACGCACACACACACACACACACACTTGCGCAGGAGGTCATTGTTTCGCACACACCCACCCAGCGAGCGGTTCGCAGGGGAAGTTGAGTGTGTCAGTCGATAATGTGACGGCTTCCTCCCTCTTTCTCCTCTCTTCTGGTTTCTTCACTTCGCTCGATCACACGTTTCATTTTCTGTGGACATTATCTGTTAGTGCACATGTCAGAGAGGCCTTCACTTTCACTCTCTGTCACACACACACACACACAGACACACACACACACACACATACATTCAGTTCTTCACTGCAATAAGAAGAACTGAGACACTACTCGGTATCGAATCCATTGTCTGAGCAGATGCTTCCTTCAAAATGTGCGTGTTTCTGTGTGAGTGTTTGTACACTACATTGTGCTTTACTAATCTCTCTCTGCTCAGCTGATGAAACTTCCATCACGTGTGTGTGTGTGTGAGCGGCTCAGAAATTCAACTTTTTATCTAGGGCTGTCAAAGATAACGCGATAATAACTCAAATTTGTTTAAATGCCACTAATTTCCTTTAACTTGTTAACGCAACTTGTGATTTTTAGGTTGTAGCGGGCTCCGTTTTGAAGCTGGAGTGAAGCATCATATCAATCTAGAAAACCTAATGAATCCATCGGTACCAACCATGTCATACTGGACATTTTCAAAGGGGTCACTTGACCTCTGACCTCCAGATATGTGAATGTAAATGGATTCTATGGGTACCCACGAGTCTCCCCTTTACAGACATGCTCACTTTATGATAATCACATGCAGTTTGGGGCAAGTCATAGTCAAGTCAGCACACTGACACACTGACAGCTGTTGTTGCCTGTTGGGCTGCAGTTTGCCATGTTATGATTTGAGCATGTTATGCTAAATGCAGTACCTGTGAGGGTTTCTGGACATATCTGTCATTGTTTTGTGTTTGGTAATTGATTTCCAATAATAAATACATACATTTGCATAAAGCAGCATAGGTGTCCACTCCCATGTTAATAAGAGTATTAAATACTTGACAAATCTCCATTTAAGGTACATTTTGAACAGATAAAAAGATGTGCGATTAATCACGATTAAATATTTGAGTCGATTGACAGACAGTTTTATCACAACTTGAGTCTTTTTATAGTTTTAGCCTTCATGTCTACCGTTGATCATACAGGTTGTAAACAGACTTTTAGGGTCAGCTTAATTTATTTGGAGCAGAAAACGGGCAATTAATAAAATTGTCACCTAAACTGTTTCCTTTCATCTTTGACGTACTACTTGCCGTAGTTTTCCTGTGCAATGAGGGATTATTACCAACATTCATTTGCACTCATTCTGTGTTTCTCCTCCAAATAATGTAGTTTATAGATAATCTCTAATTGCTTTCTTGCTCTTGCCTCTTATTTAGTGGATGGATATAGGATTGATGTTGAACTTCTCATCTCTTCTATCTATAACTCTTGGCTAGAAAGTGAATAAGCATATTTTGTGTTGAACTATTCCTTTAAACTACACATACTCTCATATAACTTTGCATTCTTCTTTCCTTCGCCTTCTTTGTCTATGTGTGTGTGTGTGTGTGTGCGTGGCCTGCTGACAGCTGCTCATGCGGGTTTGTGTTGGACGTCCGCCTCCACTGGTCTGTGTGTGTTTGTGTTTTGCGAAAGATTTACGATCGCTGCGACTATTTTTGTTGAGTGTGTGTTTTTGGTCCAGCTCTGCCTTTTTATTTATTTGCGCTACGTGACATTTGGTATAACTTATGCGTGTGTTCGTTTTATTGATGTTCAACTTGTTTTCGCTTTTTCCTTTCGTAAACAATGTTTTTCCTTCCTCTTGTGCGCTTGGACTTCATTTCTCTTTCATCTTTTATTGTTTCTATTTCCCCATCTTTTCAGCACTCCGTCTTCTTCTTTGTGTAGATTCTAATATTTCACTGATTACAAATCACTCCGGATCGGCCTGTCAGCTGACTGGCTGAAATGTTTACTCTCTCTTCATTTTCGCCCTCTCCAGACCACAGAAATATGAAACAACTAAGGGAGGAGGAAAGATGGAGAACAGATAAAGGAGTAGTGGAGGAAAGGGGGGAGTGTTATCTCGTTGATGTACGCAGAGGAAATATTACGAGGCGACACAGACAGAGTTATGGAGCAGTCCCATGTTTCACAGGGGTATTAAGTGTCCCCCTCCTTCTCTTTCTCTAAACACCTCGCCAACTCTCCCATCGCGGCCGTAAAACAGTTTGAAGGTCTCTTTGTTCTACTTCTCCGATGTTTCTGTGTCCTTTAAAGTCTTCTTCTGTCGAGGCCACTGCTCCTCTCGCCGGTTGGGTCACAACCAAGCGGTAGAGGGTGGGGATGTGTACTGCCCGTGTGTGTGTGTTTGTGTGTGTGTTTGGGAGGATCAGTTTCCTATATGCCGTCATCGTGTGCCATTTGATAGGGGCAGCGATTGGTCATTGGAAGCATATTTAGCCGTGGTGATCTTTCAAACCCACACGCAGGCGCGTCACAGGAAAGGAGTGGCGCTCTCTTGATTGTTTAGTTGCCCTCTCATATTTTTCTAATCTTAAGAATAATGAATGGAGGAGAGCGGCAGGGCAGGAGGGAAGAGGGAGGAGGGAGGAGGGGATGTGAAGAGTGAATCAAAGAAATGAAGGAAGTGAACAAGGGGCCTAATCAAAGCACACTTAACATTTACTGTACTTGTGTCTAAATATAGACTAATCTAATAGCAATTGTTGGATCAAAAACCAACTATGCACGCAACTGCAGCACAGCACAAAAGAATACCCTTAAGCTGCCTTCACATGATAAGACTTTTTCACTTAACTGAGGCAGCAGGTAAAATATGTCCCAAAAAAACGGCACCGCTCTCCCCATACTGAGCGTTTTTACTGCTGATATTGTGTGGGCGGCTTAACGATACCCTGGAAGGGAAAAAATAACATTTTATTTAGAGCAATAGTCCAACATTTTGGGAAATCCACTAACTTGTTTTCTTGCAGTTAGATGAGAAGATCAATACCACTCTCATGTCTGTCCGATAAATAGATTGAATCTGTTCAGTTCGCTGTCAGACTTCAGGTGCCAGTAGGGAGAATGTTTTTGGCATCATTGGGCAAAGGTTCCATAATAACCTTTCAGCATATTGTAATCCTAGGGTTATGAAAGATAACTAGACTTCTGCACCTTCTCATGGCTCTGTTTTCAGGCTTTTGCCAATCACAGGTCATTTCAGAGAGAGAGAGCGTTCCTATTGGCTGTTCATTCAACGGAGGCAGCTGTCAATCACTCGCAAACTCAAATTAAATGTGCAAACTAGGCAGCGCTGATCAATTATGAATCAATATTCTGTTACTGTAATGCCTATTTCTCTCCTCAAATGTTTTCAGAAACATCTTGTAGTGTACTGTTTAGCTGTAAAATAAGAAAGTGTGCTCCGGCTGGTGGGCGGTACTTGGTATTTCCTCAACTGATCTCAACATGGCTGCCGGGTCACAAACTTTCTCATTTTACAGTTAAACAGTACACTACAAGATGATTCTGAAAACATTTGAGGAGAGAAATAGGCATTACAGTACCAGAATATTGATTCATATTTGATCAGCGCTGCCTAGTTTGACCGTTTGATCGGAGTTTGCAAGTGATTGACAGCTGCTCAGAGACGGCAGGACTCCAGCTCGGCCCTGATTGGTTGTTTTCCTCCGATCTGTGAAACCTTGCCGTTTCCACCCAGCGACACTCCGCCGCGCACACGGGCTGTGACCGTTCCGTCCTCCTCACGGCGATTGCCTCATTAACGTTATTGTTCCCTTACAGCATTGGCTTTAAATCTGAAATACTGCCAATTAGGCGCTTTTGCTTTCAGCTTTGACACCAAATCATACGCCATGGTCTTGTCTGTCAACTCTCTCTCTCTCGTCTCGTGACAAGTGTGTGAAATCTGACTCCAGCTGCTCTGTGCTGAGACTCCGTACGGAGCAGACACTTTCACTTTGAGTTTGTAGCTCCGCCGTCCGACTCTGCGTGGATAACGCGGCTCTGATGCGCCAAAGAGTGAATGATGTCGGACACAGCTTTTGTGTATATGCTAACTGAATGCATAGATCAAAGTTTAGCAAACTATATGATACACCACTGTTTGACAGCAATAGCTCAGTAAAGTGCTTCTGTGGTTAATAGCAGGAAATATGAATTTAATCTAAAACATCAACAGCAATATTGGTATCGTTTCCTTGTCACCAGAGAGGAAGGATGAGCTTCTTCTAGAAACAATAGACCAGACTGCATTGTAGCAGCACATGCATTGCTTTGAATAAAGTGCAATACACACTCCCTGCTCATGTAATCAGCAGCTAAGTCCAGGGCACTCTCTAGAAGTGGTGCATTCTGGAGAATGTAGGAAATCACTAACTGAGGCAGTAGTACACGAGGCAGAGTTCTTCCGTCCACCAAGAAATGGTAAATTAAAGTAAATTGTAGCACTTTATCACAACATAACTCCTGGAAAACTCTCACCCAGACTCATTTGGAGCAATAACGAGCCTGCAGCCGAGTCTGAAGTGATAAATGGGAGTGAGCTGTGTTTGGACCCGGCAGCACACGGAGAGATGAATGGAGCGCTACAGCTGCCACGACTAGCTAAATATTACACACTCGAACACACATAAATACACATGCGCTAACTGAGCAGAAGGCCGGAATATGTTAGGAATGTGAGATGACCGACCTTCACGCGGACACACGCACCGCGTCGTGCGCTCGCATACGCAGCCATGTGCCTGAAAACACACATTTCACTTGGCGTTCACACACTTCTCTGATCACACGCCGACACATTTGCACTCCTCTTGAGTGAAGATTTGCTCGTGAAGAATTGCTCACGCTTCTGTGTCACATGTGCTGAAGCCTTTTGCACTTGCACACACCTACACACACACACTCTCACACCCTGTCTTGCTCAACAGGTCAGGATGTTTCACAAGTCGGGACCTGCATGTCGAGGATATGCCTGCGTCTGTGTGGTTTGCATTACTAGCCGGTGAGAAAATGTGAACTGTTAAAGACACACAGGCGGCCGACAAAGTTGTAGTCTCATTACTGCGGTCTCCAAGGAGTCACCATGGCGATGGCAGAATGAAACCACGGCCTGTGGGAGAGGAGGTGTGTGTGTGTGTGTGCACGTATGTCTATGCGTGTGTGCCCTACAGACCCAGAAGTGATTTATTCCCCCAGGAAGTAGAGTTATTCTCCACAGGCCAATCAGAGGACAAAGTTTGAGATGGAGTTTAATCCAATTGGTTCAACACTTCCGACCTTTTATTACTTGTTGCCAATCCCATGGGGAGGGCGATGACATTACAGCCAGAGTGAAGTAACGAAAGAAGGAATGAGGAAGACACGAGTTTCAATAGGATAGTGACTTTGTGAGTTTGTCTTTGCTGTTGTTTTTGGAAAGGAAATATGTGGAGAACATGGATAAAACAAGGGCAACGAGACCTTTGACAAACAGTCATAGAGTCAGACAGATAACAGGAAGAGAGACATAAACATTTGATGTTTTTACACTTTAGGACAGAGGGAAAAAATGTAAATAGTGTCCTAAAATGCACTCAAAGCCACGCAGAGATGGAGAGAAAGATGAGGAGAAAACGACATTAGATTAGTGACATAGATGTAGTAAGAAAGCCTGGGGAATGAGTGCAGGGCTAAACAAATATTTACGGTGCGTCCTCCTCTGTGTTTATGGCCGGCTTTTATGACCACACTGGTCCTCTTGTCCACCCCCCTCCTCTTGCTTCGTCTTCACTTCCAGACCACGTTATCCTTCTGGTTATGAGGTGCCGTCGGCCGCCTTGCTTGCTGTTGATGAAGCGCAACTATTTTCCTATTCCTATTTCCTATGTGTGCTTGCATACATACGGTATTAGTGTCGCAGCATCAGTCATGCAAATCTATTCCAAACGGTCTCTCTTTTTTTCCACTGTCTCACACAAACACAGAGTTCATATGTCACTGGCTGTGTTTTATGTCTGGAGTAGCAGGGAGTCTGATATAAGTGGAATTAATGGAAGGAGGAGAAAAACCCAAAACACAATTTAGTTCCATCAGCATTTCTGCTTGCTGCTTCTTATATAAATTGCAAACAGCAGAAAATATTGATATAAAACTGAACTGTCAGGGCATCATTTTGCATAGACATACTAATCAGTTAAGGTACATTCCCTGTTCACTTTTTTTGTAAACGTTTCATTAATTTTTTGAAGTTTGAACTGTAGGAAACCGCCACCAACTCAATCTATATCTCATACAAATAGAATAGATATTAGACTGAGAGTCCACAGCAATGCTATTGACTCTGTGAGGCCGTACTAGGACATAGTGGTGCTTTGAGCTAAATGCTAGCATCATGTTTTCCATGTTCACCATCGTAGTCTAAAGAGGACCTATTATACCTCTTCCCCTTTCCTTTAGTGTGTTATATAGTTTTTTGTGCATGTAAAAGGGCTGCAAAGTTACAAAGCCCAAAGTCCAGGCCAAAGGGAGTTACTCTCCCCCACAGAAACACTGCTCCTGACACTGCCTGAAACGCCTCGCTTGAAGTCCCGCCTTTTCTTCCGTGACGTGGTGATGTCACCAAGTAACAAATTTGCATAATACCTGCGTAGCGGCTAGTTTGGCACGCCCTCAAACAAAGCTAGTTAGAGCAGAGCTGGGGCGTCGTCCTCTTTAATGTGTTAGCATGCTAACATTTGCTACTTAGCACAAAGTAAAGCTGCGGCTAATGGGAATGTCTTTAGTTTTGCATGTATTTGGCGATCCCTTAACTTTACGTTTACCGCCATCCTTAGTTGAAAATATGACCGATGTGATTACAGTTCTTCCTTATGGACACATGAACGTCTGAACCAAATGTCATGGCAATCCAGTCTATAGTTATCAACAGATTTAAACCTCTTTAAAGGATCACCAAAGTCAGTAGACATTGTCTAGGAGCCAAGAATGTCTGTACAAAATGTCGTGGTTAACCATTAACCATCCTATGGTTAGTGAGATATTTCGGTCTAGACCAAAGTGGTGGACGGACCAGCCAATCATCATCGGCATCCCCTAAAACAACACCACCAGCGTGGCAAAAATATGACAAGTTAATAAAGAGACGAACCACTCTTCCTTCATAGCATTACAACTAATCTCACTGGTTCCTCTTTCCCTGATTTTCAACAGTGATACTGACTAATCTGCCCAAATAATATACTCATATATGTAGCTATTACTGATGCTAATGTTGAGTTTCTGTCCTGCACACGTTCTTCTGTACTCATCAAGTGATTGACTGACACCTGTCTGTCCTTTAGGAGGTGGAGACTCTGGACATCAACACCATCATGGACACCAGAACAGGGAAATACGCCAAAGTACCAAAGGTTGGTATAATGTGTGTGATCGTGTGTGTGTCTGTGAGAGAAAGAAGCTGTCACCTCCTGCTGTTGAGAACTTTGTCCTCTGAACAGAAATGTGATGCTCAAGTGTGACTGTCACCAAAAGATGCATGTGTGTGTGTGTGTGTGGGTCCACTGTATGTGTGCGTTTCCTCTCTCAGCTGATGGAGCCAAGGTGACAGAGCGCTAATGAGCGTGCTGACAGATGGGCCGTCAGACAGGAAGTGATATAACCAGTGACTGTTGGCGAGGAAGTCATTGTGTAAGAGCGTAGATCTGGCTGACAGATAAAGCCGCATATTAGTGGTTCAGACATATGGATGCGTTGACATAGTACAGGCTTCACTGCTCCATATACGGCAGCATTTTACATTATTAATCTACTTAGAATCTGTAAGCAAAGTAATGAAATAGATGCTTATTCTGCAATAACTGAAATACAACCTGCATGTTCAGCAGTATTTACAGCGTGACATTTAGGGCCGTTGTGTAAAAAGTGAATTTTATTGCTGTTATGTGGTAACGAAATGTGCCTTTAAGACTGCTGAGTAATGCCAAAATGTGGTGTTCAGGAAATGGATGACATAACGGTATACATCATTTCAGAGTGGTTTAAATGCTTAAAGGGCCAGTTCACCCAAATTACAAAAATACCCATCCTCTCAACTATCACAAATAGAGATATTGCGATACTATTTTTTCCTTCTCGATACCGATTCCGATACTTGAACTTGGCCAATACCAAGTCCCGATCCGATACCAGTGCTTTAAAAACATGTCATCTTTTTACTGGAGGGATTTTCCAGTGTAAAATATTGGCAAATTGCTAACATTTTGACAGCTGTGGCTGACGTTAATCTCTCTGCTAGCAACAGAGATCAGAAAGAAGCGAGATGGCATTAGCTACGTACGTTAGCTTCTGTCTCATCTCTGTTGAGAGTTGCACATGCGCAGTCCCGATCAAGCAGGATGTACGGTTCGGGTAGCGTGGTGACACGTGTTGTTGTCACACGAAAATCCATCTTGTCAGGCTTCAAGTTATGCGTTTGTGTCCTGCTCGCCAGAGCACGGACCAATCAGCGTCCTGTGACGAGCTACTGCAGCTGCGGTCGTGGCTTAGGTGTGTGAGACCATAGTGAGAGGCGACTGTTCATTCTAAACAACGATGGCGGCTCCTAAGGAGGTTAGCGTAGATGTTGCAGTATCATCAGTTATAGATCTGGAGAGTATTTCGTCATTGAAAGAAGAGCAAAGTACAGCACTGAAGGCAATGTTTTTGCCTTCAGTTAGTTTCGCTTTTGATTGACGAATTGGTTCATCCCTTCTCTGAACAGTTTCCAAAGACGGCTTCTCAGATGGTTCTGTGTAACAAACCATGTGACAGGGTCAGGTTAGCGTAACTGAGCTGATAAATGATATGATAATGTGATATTGTATTGGTGCATATACGTACTCGCTGATACCATATCCAACATTTTAGACTGTATCGGATGCATTTCCTAATCCGCTTCGGAACAACTTTAATCACGAATATCATCTGTGCAGATGGCTTTGGTTTAGTTGGCCCAGGTTTTGCTCTGATAAATACTCTGATAAACTAACTGTACGCTACCTGCCCAGCAAAAACAGCAGACTGACAACGTTAGCGACTAGCTATTGAACATAGTGGAGCATTGAGCAGCTAAGGAGTGAGCTACTTCCCTCAGTAGTTGATAGAGACCAGACCAGAGCTAACAGGAGAGGTAATATTAGACTTACATTCATCAGGTGGCCAGAAACATAACTCCAATTAAATGCTGATGTAGCTTTGTATGTGCCGGATGTGTAAATAAGCAACAGTTTGTTCACCTTATCAACTTTATAAGATGATCATTTATAGATGTTCTATATTTGGCCAAACAAACCTGTTAATGTCGGTTTAAAAAGGTCAACAATATTATATGCAGAAGCAATGTTCCTGTTGTTGCTCTGGAAAATACACAGAGCACACTCTCGACATTTTTACGAGGACTATTTCTTTGGTAGATAGTGGTTCCAAAGAAACCTGTCAATAGTGAGGTCTGTGTATTATCTTTAGCCACATGGACACTGTTGTGTTGCTTTCCTACTTTGAGTGTACTGATTCTTTAAACTCCCTCTGGCTGCTTAATGGAAATGTACATTTTGTGCTCTGCCTCGGCAGTATTTTTCTTGATAAACAGCCATCCGAGTTAATTAATTTAATTGAAATGAAAGAGGGACACGATAGAGCGGGAGTGATGGAGAGAATGCATAATTGATGTAGAGACGTTGAGCGCTGGAGAGGGTTGGTGGTGGTAGAGAAAGAGTGGTCTAAAAAGGAAGAAAGAGTCGTTTGGTTAATCAGATCAGAGTGCTACACCACATGCATCACATTTACTGTTCCTCGGGAGGCAGAGAGCTGGAACAGGAGCGGGAAAGGATGGAGAGAAGTCCAACCAGTGTTGTGCTCAATATATTGTGTGTGTGTCATGTTCACGTTCAATGTCCTAAAGCAGTGGTTCTCAAACTATGGTACAGGAACCACTGGTGGTACGCGTGCTCTCTCTAGTGGTACGGGGAGGAATCTCTGACTATCGATTCCTCTGTATTGTTGCTTTCTCACCGTTACGCATGCACAATGACGCATACGCACGCTGTATTATGTGTCAGTTTGTTTTGGACCGGAGCTACAGTGAAGAGAAAAAAAAGCGCTCAACAGCATAGCGCTACTAAACCTGGTAGTTTACGCACCCTGTATTTCCCTGATAAAGCGACACTGAACAACAAACCTGTGTTGAAATCAGCAGGAGGAGAGTTAGTAACGTTAGCTGTTAGCAGCCGGTGGGCAGCACAGTCCTGACTGGCTAAATACCGGAGATAGGAACGTTAACGGAGGTGCCATTGAGTTATTATTATGAGGCATTCAAAGTCGGCTCAGGAAAAATGAATATTGGGCGAAGGTAAATTACAATGTTATCATGATGTGTTCAAATGTAATCTCGTAAAATGTCGTTTTTGGCGAGAAACTTGAATAAATCCAGTTGTTTGAAGGAGATGTTTTCAAATCAATATAAAATAGATATGAGAGAGAGAATTGTGACCTGTTTAACTTCCTAACGCTAGCTCTAAGCAGCTTGCCAAGATTTCTTTAATCAAAGCAAATATTTAAATAATCATAATCATTTGAATTGTGTTTTTATGCAAATAACCACTGTAGATGACAATAACAAAGTACAGTACTGTGTACAGTAGGCTACCCTCCTGCAGTGCATGTTTTTATATTTTGGCATGCTGGGGGATTCTCTATTTTGTTAAGTTTTGTTAATGGAAACATTACTACCCAAAAGAGTCAGTCCTGTACGGTTAAAAAACTGCTACATATAATGTAATTTTCTTAACAATATGCTGTTTGGAGTGATTTTCAGTATAATAAATGCTGGAAAAAAAGTGTGCAGTATATTTTCTATAAATGAATGCAGTAATAAAGTAGAGGTTACGTCCAGCAGAATTAGTTTGGCCGCCGGCAACAATCTGGGTTTCTCATGTGGCCTCCCAGGAAAAATAATTGCCCACCCCTGGTCATAATGGTGGTACTAGGAGAGTCAAATATTTTCTGAGGTGGTACGTGGTGTAAAAAGTTTGAGAACCACTGTCTTGAAGAGTGTTGTAAGTACAAAAGTGTTTGTGTGTGTGTGTGTCAGGACGCAAAGCTGCGGGACACGCTGGGCCTCGGTAAGGGCGACAACGTCGAAGGGAAGCTGGTAACCGTCGTCCATGGCAACGACCTGGTCAACACCTCCTTCCTCAACTTCCAGGCTATGCAGGAAGATACAGCCAAGGTAACCATGGAAACCCGGCGCCACCAACATCCCATAACCTACGCACATTACTTCTACTTTCCTGTCATCTCTCCATCCGGTAACGCTTTATCATAACCATCACTTATAAATGGCAAATTGATAATTCAAATTTAGGTAGTAGTTATTTTACTGTTAACAAGCCATTCAATTATAATTAATAATGCTTACTTATTATTAGTAATGCTATAATTTGTTATTATAACAGTTTATTGTTGCACACATTATAAAGTTTTTATATATATATTATAAGTATTTGTAATGATTACAAAATCATTTGTAAACCTTTAAGAAATTGTTTGTAAAACATCTACAAGCATTACATAGATGGATATTTGTAACACTTTGTTAATGATTAATAATTGGTTTGTAAACTGTCTATTAATAATATTTAGATGGCTATTATACAGTTGCAACTGATGATTATAATACCTCGTTAAATGGTTAATGAATACTTTGTAAAACGTCTATAAACATTATTTAGATAGATAGTTACTTTGTCAATGGTTAATAATTGTTTTTTGGTCCATCTGTCTATGTAATATTTCTATATGTTTTACAAACAATTTCTTAAAAGTTTACAAATCATTTGATAATCATTAACAAATACTTAATATAGGATATAAAAAGTTATAATGTGTGCAACAATAAACCGTTAATAAATAGTTTACTAATGTAATCAGAAGGTAATTGTTATCGTCTCCTATCAGCTATGATTCAATATCGAATTTATAAACTAATTATTTCATATTACACAAAGTAATGATAAAGTAACAAATTATAGCATTACTAATAATTAGTAAACATTATTAATTATAATTTCATTGTTTAACAATAAAATAACTATGAACTAAGTTTAATTAACTATTACTTTACCATTTATAAATGATGGTTGTTATAAAGACTCCATCCTTCCTTGTCATCCCTCCTCTACTTGTCTCTTTCCCTCCTCAGGCCATATGCTGATTACTCACTTTACGATGTTGACTTAGAAGCATGTGCTGTTTTTAGGAGTTGTAAAGAGGGATTTTTCCCCCTGTGTGTGTGTGCGTGTTGTATATAGAAACTGTTTCACTTAGTTTTGATAACACACAAACTGGTCAAACAAGCCTGTTTTCTCATGCTGTGTGTATGTGTGTGTGTGTTTCCAGATTTGGACAGATGAGCTCTTCACTTTGGCCACAAACATACTTTCCCAGAATGCAACACGGCACACCTTCCTCCTCAAAGCGTAAGACTCTGTGCATGTCTTATCTTGACATTAGGGGAACTGTAGATCATTGTTGTTTTTAAAGCCTTTCCCTCTTGTCCGTTCCAGGTACACTAAGTTAAAGCTGCAGGTGAATCAGGACGGGAAGATCCCCGTGAAGAAGTGAGAAACACACACGTCAACCACTTTTTTTTTTAAACACCAGCGCCCTCCACTTCTTCTTTCCTTTCCTCTTGTCTGTCTCTCTTCCACTTTCTCCCACCTCTGGTTTATCTCTCCTCCCTGTTGCAGCCAGCATGAATGTAATCCTTTCAGTCTTTGCTGACTGTTTGCTTTTTCTGCTGGACACTTTGAACGATGAATAGTTTGACTCATGATAAAAAAAAAAAAAAAAAACCTTTCGAACAGTGACCGTTATCTCTCTAAACTCTCTGTCTTTTTCTTCCAGTATTCTCAAGATGTTCTCAGATAAAAAGAGAGTGGAGACGGCTCTGGAGCAGTGTGGCCTCGTCAATAACAGGGTAATCATCGAACGCGATCACTGACCACAGGGCTGCACGAGATATGCGTGTGCATTGCTTTGGTTCATACATGAGATTTGAACAGTTGCAGTCGCTCACCCTGGGGTGTTGAATAGCATTCTTTGCATGCCTCTGCAATGTAAGGAACGCAAAAAAAAAGAAAAAGGCTGCAGGCCTGTAGGAGAGTTGGCTTAAAATATGACACTTTAATTAACTGTCAACTAGAGTCACACAGATGTTTTATGTACAGATTAAACGAACAAGATATAACGTGTTAATTGGTGAGCTTTAGAGACGCTGGTAGGTGGATTTTGCTACAGAGAAAGGCTAGCTGTTTCCCCGTTTCCAGTCTTTGTGCTAAGGTAAGCTAAGCGACCATACAGACTTGAGAGTGGTGTCAATCTTCTCATCTAACTTTCAGCAAGAAAGCAAATAAGCCCAAATGATAAATCATTCATTTTAAATCCTTGTGTTGAGGTCGCATAAACACAATATCAAGTATTTTCACCAAGGAGTCAAACGATATTTCCTAATAAATTTGGCTTCCTTGAGAGAGAGAGAGAGAGCAACTGTTAAAATACAAAAAAATCATTCTTCACTGTCAAACCCCAGAGTCCAATATTATCAAAGGCTTTGCTTGTATCTGCAGTGTAAGGTACCGCAGGCTTGTGGTCCCGGAAGGTAAAACAAGGTTTCTTGTGTGTTATTAGTCAGTGCAATCTTTCATATAAACCAGTTTGGAGTCACAAGACATTTCTATTTCGAATAAGGGATCAGATTGTGAAAACTGCACCGTCAGCGTTTCTCTTTGTGTTGCTGTACTCTGGTGCCTCCTGCTGGTTGAACAGGAGAACTGAGACTGAGGAGGATCTGCTCCACGACTGTTTGATAGTTTGGTATAAGTATGTTGGAAGCAGGATTTTAATGCTTTGGGGATCAGTAGTGGAGACGAATGAGTTTTACTGACACTGTGGCATGTGGGATGATCTGTGATCCAACATTTACATGTGTCAAACTTTGCATTTTATCCTCAGTTTGGTCATTTTATTTCCCCCTCTTTCTCTTTCCCTCCGCATCTTTCAACACAATCTACTCTGTTCTCTTTCAGACAGAGGGAATCAAGCCAGATGATTTTACGTGGGACGCCTTCCAGAAGTTTCTCGACAACCTCTGTATCCGGCCCGAGATACAAAGCATCTTTGAGGAAAGGTTTGTAACGCTTTCACAATTGTGATTTGTGATTGAAAATTTAAATTTCCACCCTAAATCCTTTCGTTATGATGCTCTAGTTATATTTTTAGGATTTTTAATAATGCTCACCACCTGTACCTCGTGTGTGACCACGCACACACTCTTTCTCTTTCGCTCCAGTGGCTCCAAGCGCAAGCCATTCATCTCTCTGGACCAGTTGATGGACTTCATTAACCAAAGGCAGCGAGACTCCAGACTGAACGAGGTGCTGTACCCCCCGCTGAAAAGAGAGCAGGTCCGACAGATCATGGAGAAATATGAGACCAACGTCAGCCAGCTGGAGAGAGGTAAGTGACTTTGAGTGTGTGTGTGTGTGTGTGTGTGTGTGTATGTGTGTTTTTTATTTTTCTGTTCACATTCCAGACATTTAGATGCTGCTTAAAACATGTGATCTTCATTTCTGAGATAGTTTATAATAATGCAGTGAATCATCGCAGCGAATATAAATCAGCTTTTGCTTTTAACCCTAAGAGACCCACATTAGACCTGTTTTTGTCT
This sequence comes from Sebastes umbrosus, assembly GCF_015220745.1. NCBI lineage: Eukaryota > Metazoa > Chordata > Actinopteri > Perciformes > Sebastidae > Sebastes > Sebastes umbrosus. The sequence goes on from NC_051290.1 coordinate 20,832,438, forward strand.
TTTTTAGGGGTTGTACAGGGGTTCTCTAGGGGGAGATAGCAGGTCAACAGTAGATGTCACATAGAAGTGGTGTACATCATCTGAAAGCTGGGAACCTGAAGACTAATTTGTGATGCTGCTCAGCACTGAGTGTCAAGTTGTTCTAGTCATTAATCAGAAATAAACATGAATTAATTAATTAAATCAATTATAAAAGTGTATAAGGGTTTAGAACATTATGATAGAAGTATATGATGTCCATCCCCATGCTCACTTTATGTCTCATAAGTTGTTGCAGCAGTTTTTGGGTTGATACCATTTGTTACACAGATTTGGTGCTAAATTTAACAATTTTTTTACCACTTGAGAATTGATAAAAAATAATCAATAATCCCTCCAAAATGCCACATTAAGACACCAAGACCTTGAGGAACACCATAGAAAAAGCCATGCTGTGATTTGGTATCAAAAACTTTTGACATTTGGAGATTTCTGCAAGAACTGCATTTTCTGCGATTGGATGGCGAGCACTTGTGTTGTGTAAACTGCTCAGAAACCCCCTTATTGTCAATCTAGCTAGGAAAGCCATCCATCCTCTGAATGCTCTAGGTCTGTAGTTTGTGGCTGTAAAGTTTCATGAGGCTGTGATTATCCTAGAGGTCACCACAGGTCATTTTATACAGTGAGGTCAAGTTTTAAAAAAATGGTCTCACCACAATGAAATAGCTCCTATGGGGACTAACATCATCACACATGAATACAGTTGGGCTCATTGGATCCACAAGAGTCTCAGCTTTACACTGATACCCAATATATGTAATTACAAAACTGTTTAGGGACCCCAGTATGCAGAAATATTAAAAACACCATTTTTAGAATAGAATAGAACAACATTATCATAAAGTGGGCATGTCTGTAAAGGGGAGACTCGTGGGTACCCATAAAACCATTTTCAGTCACATATCTTGAGGTCAGAAGTCAAGGGACCCCTTTGAAAATGGCCATGACAGTTTTTCCTCACCAAACGTTACTGTAAAATTCACTGTACGTGCAGCTGTATCCTCTTGTGTTTGGTTTATCAGCTGCAGCAGTACTCCGATAACAGTAGGTTTATAGGTGTGATTGATTTCCTGGTCTTTTATTGCAGCAGGTTGTCCTCTTCTGACCGAGCCCATATCCATTTCCCTTCTGTAAAACATCCAGAATGTGGGAATCATTTGTGAATTTGATGAAATGTCCTCCGCGTGTTTTGCTGTGGATAAACTGTCCAAACCTGGGGGACAAACAGAGCCCTGGCTGCCGTAAGCCGCTCTGCTAGGACACCGTTAAGCCAAAATATGTAAGATGATCCACTGTCCAGCCCACAGTGTTCAGACGGTTGACGTTCAGACAGAGGCCTTTTGCTCTTTTGGTCAGTTAACCACTAGAGCACATGACGTAAAATTAGCATAGTATCTTCCAGTCCTTGCCATGAGCAAAAACAAGTTTGACCTTTTTTTTTTACAGTCGGTAAACAAGTCCCATCCCTCTCTCTCTCTCTCTCTCTCTCTCTCTCTTCTCTCTCTCTCTTCTCTCTCTCTCGCTCTCTCTCTCTCTGTCTCTGTCTCTCTCTCTTTCTCTGTCATGCAGACCAGATCAGTGTGCAGGCTTTCAGTCGATATCTGGGAGGAGAGGAAAACGGCATCGTACCCCCAGAAAGGCTGGACATCATCGACGATATGACCCAACCGCTGTCTCACTACTTTATCAACTCCTCACACAACACATACCTCACAAGTAAAAAGCACTCACCTCAGATCCAACACATGCTGCATTTTAATATCTAGCTTTATAGTTCGTCTTTTTGATCCAAAACCGTCTTTCCCTCCCTTTTCTTTGTCTGTCTGCCCGCAGTGGGTCAGCTGACCGGCCCGTCGTCAGTGGAGATGTACAGGCAGGTGCTGCTGACCGGCTGTCGCTGTATAGAGCTGGACTGCTGGAAGGGCCGGCCGCAGGATGAGGAGCCGTACATCACCCACGGGTTCACCATGACCACTGAGATCCCCTTTAAGGTGCTAGTCACTGCTTTGTGGCATTCAATTACCCTGGGATTATTCCCTTGAAGTGTTTGTCCAGTTTAATCAAGGTGACACCTTGGTTAGGTTGAGTTTGTGTAAGTTATTACTCTCATAGTCACAGAGTTTCCCTCTGTATAAATGACTGGCACTATATAAAAGTGATCCAATAAATCGCCAATTCATGAAAGTTTTTACATCTACACACAAGAAGTACAGTATTTTTATGTTTATAGTCAGAGTTTGTAAATTTACTTACTAGTTTATCGACTTTTATATACATGTCATAAAGCCCTGACAAGCTTGAGACGGCATTTCTCCTCCTTCAACTCTTAAAAATAGAAAAAAATGATCAAGGGAACTTGGTGTGTGGACCTCTTAAAAGGACAGTGTGTAGGATTTGGCGTCATCTAGTGGTGTGGTCGCAGATTGCAGCAAACTGAGTACCCCTCCGCTCACTCCTATCTTTGCAAGACTGCGGTAACGTGATTCGCAGAGTACAAATTCAGAGAACTACGGTGGCCTTCAGGTAACGTAAAAATGCGAAAGGCTCTCTCTAGAGCCAGTGTTTGTCCGTTGGTGGACTCCGTGAAGAGGACCTGGTCCCTTTGTAGATAACATAGCTAACGAAAACAACAATTCTTAGTTTCAGGTGATTATACACTATGGAAAACATAGTTATGATTATTATATTCCAATTCTGCTAATAGATCTCCTGAAATATTACACACTGTTCCTTTAACCTCGGTGCATTTGTGCGGTTTGGTCAGCAAATTCTTTTATTGCAGTGGATTCAGAAATGCTGAATATGGAGGCAGCAACCACAGGCAGTTTGAACAAAGTAAATAATAAGACTCAACAGTCTATTATACACTCACATTCAGTGTCTTTATTATTATTAATTTTATTAAAGAAAGCCAAAACTTGTTGCCAAGATTAACTGAAGCAAAATGTGTTAACCTCCCATCATAAAAAGATCTCTCCTTTGCTTTATAACTGTGAACACGGCAAAGTGTGATTTATGAGGTACCACTTCTATTTTACTCATAAGCACTCATGAAACACCTAACAATCTGAGGAAATGTTTATTTTAACGTAATGTACTTGGAGGTTTTATTCAGTGGAGCTCCTTTTAAAGTTCTTATTCTCTCCCTGACTGCAGGAGGTGATCGAGGCGATAGCAGAGAGTGCTTTCAAGACCTCGCCGTACCCGCTCATCCTGTCCTTTGAAAACCACGTCGATTCGTAAGTCGTCGCCTGAGTGTGTGTGTGTGTGGTTAGTTTGTCTCGACCTCTATGTATTTTGGGTTGCAGTTTAGTCTGTATTTATTACCAAACCAGATGCGAAATCCAAGGCTTTTATTGAAATTGTTACTCTAAAACATGAGCTATTGATGGATTGGTCCTATTGTGGCAGGTTAAAGTAAACCAAGGCTTATTGAAAGAGACTGGGACACGGGTCCTTTTGGTCTTTGAGCTATGGGGTATGACACGTGCAGTGTAACTGGAGCTGCGGTCGTGTGTTGCTTTTGGCTCAATTCCGGCGAGTGCAGACCAGATTTTTACTGCGCATGAGTTGTACCCCGATGATACTGTATGACGCGAGACATCTCCTCTCTCCACCCTCCTTGAAGTAAACCAGGAACTAACCTGTGTCTTGTTCCGTCAGGGCCAAGCAGCAGGCCAAAATGGCCGAGTACTGCAGGACCATCTTTGGAGACGCCCTTCTCATCGATCCACTGGAAAAATATCCGGTAAGACAGAAGGGGTGTGAGAAAATATCAGGAAAAATCGCAAATCACAATTTAGGTTTTGTGATACTGATCGATTTTTAATGAATAGTTTACATGCGATGATTAACTCTGTCAATACTTTATTTCATTTCATATATATTTACTGTATATATATGTATATTTCTCAACACACTGATATCCTTTGAGTCCATAGTCATGGTGTTAATCAACCATCAAACAGCTTGTGATACACGGATCAGCTCATGATCTTGACCATGTTGTACTAAAATAACAACTCGTGATAAACTGCTGTTGACCTCATAAACCCTTCTCTGTTCACAACTTTTAGTGCATGCAACCATTTCTCAACACCCCAGGCAAAACCAATCTTTTCACGCACTGGTCAATTCTGAGATTTTGGGCAATTTTTTTTTTTCATAACATTCATTCATTCATAAGTCTTCTTTCAGACTAGTGGATTGAAAACATCCAAAATACACATAAAGGTGTTTATTGTACTACAGTTTGTCTATTTGCTTCTGTAGATTACTCCTAAATTCACCAAAAGTTAGCATTAGATCATGCCTCATTTGCATATTTAAACATAACATTTCAGAAAAAAAGTGTCTTAATGTCAATTGTCAATCAACTGGGGAAGTTTCATGGTGATATCTATTATTATCTTTTATACCCTATTCACCTGTCGTGTCTTGTAAAATGTATGAAATTTTACAATACATATCTGTAAACATATCAGTTTTCTCAAAATGAGTTTTTTTCTCATGCTCTGAGCCAGAAATCTCCACTTCAGTAACACTTACATCCACCAAACTTTCCAATTTCATTCCTATCTATATTCTGAATATTTTTACAGAGGGGGTTTATTCATATATCATTGATAGCCTGATTTATGGAACATTTTATCCCTAAAAACATGGCAAACATTGTATTTATGGCTGTTGACAGTATTTTCTGATTTATGGAGCAATGAAAAAGTCTATACTAACTAGACTTTATTTTCTTCTTTTTTCAAACCTTCAATTTTGACTAAGTCCCTTTCATGTGTCTTTCAGCTGGTCCCCGGTCAGACCCTCCCCTCACCGCAGGAGCTGCTGGGGAAGATTCTCATCAAGAACAAGAAGAAGCACCAACATCACCGACCCTCGAGTAGCGGCAGCATACGACGCCGAGATACGGAGGATAAGTCGTCGCCCCACAACGGTGAGTGCAGCCAGCTGCCTGAGTCTCTTTACGTGGCAATGTAGGGCTGAGAATCTGTAGCTTTTAGATCGCATTTAAGCAATACGGCAGCTGATTTCACTCCTAAGTTCCTCATGTCCGGTTGTAATCAGGGTTATTACAGTAAACTAAAACCAAAATAAGCAGTGAAAAATAATTTCAGTAAACGGAAACTAAATAAAAACTATATCCTTTAACAAAAACTCAACTAAAACGATATTGCCTGGGGAAAAAAACAAATAAAAATAGAATAAAAATGAATGTAAATTCATTAGTTCATTAGTTTTCGTTAGTTATAATATCATTACGGAGAACGTCATGAATTTATGTCAACTCTCGTGATGTTGAACCACAGAAATTGAACAGACTTGACGTTCCAGGAGATGGTGCTATGACACAATTGCTTCACTAAAGTAGCACGAAGATTAAACAACAAACATTATGGCCATTTCTACACAGTTTTCCAACCATGTATTTTGTATGTCAGACACTATACCTGGCCCTAACATAAATGAACTAAAACTACAGTAAAACTAAATATTGCAAATTTCCCCACTGTGGGACTAATAAAGGAATATCTTATCTTATATAAAATCTAAAACTAAACCTTTCTGAAAAACTGAAACTAAACTAAAACGAGCAAACACACTCTGAAAAGTAACTAAAACTAAAATAAAATAAAAACTAGTTGAAAATTCTAAACTATTATAATTGTAATGAGTATTTGGAGGAATGAAACCTGGTCGAAATGAGTCTACCACATACAGTACATGCTTAAAATGAGGTACCACTGCACATCGATGTATTGTATGTAACACTATTAGTTTGCTGTTATCTGCGTAGACTGCCCTCTGACGGACAGCGAGGGAATCCATCTCCTGTCCAACGGGGAGGAGAAGCTGGCTGAGAGGATGGCCAAAGACTTGGAGCCTCGCAAATCCATCGGTGGGTTGTAGAAGAAGGTATAGATGGATATAGATTATAAAGTCGGCCATTGTGGCACACATATAGGGTTTTGCGTAATGTGTGTTTATTCCATCGCTCAGGAGGCGAGGGAGAAAGCGAGGAGGATGAGGAGGACGAGTCGGCGACGGAGCCGAAAAAGCCGAACTCCGACGAGGTAAGAGCCGTCGGGAACGGAGCTCACGGCGTGTTTGACTGGCTGATGATGAGCTGAGTGATGGATTGGTGCTATCTGCCTCCCTCAGGGTACAGCCAGCAGCGAGGTGAACGCCACGGAGGAGATGTCGACTCTCGTCAACTACATCGAGCCTGTCAAATTCAAGAGCTTCGAGGTGGCGAACAGTAAGTGTGTGTGTGTGTGTGAGACAGGAAGATGTCCTGACTTTGTGTCCGGGGAAGAGATATGAAGTGAAGGAAAAAGAGTGTGTGAGTGGGGGGGTTGGACAGGCCTCGTTAGTTTTAAGCGCCTCTCCCATGTAGCTCATTAGGAAGACAGGCCGGCTGTTTGGACTCATTTGTGGTTAATGATCAGTCTTGTCTCCATCAGACCTGTCGCACATGAATTATCTTGATCAATTTCTAAGTTGTTTTCTGCTCTTTCACTCTCTCTCTGTCCACCAGAGAGGAGGAAGTACTTTGAAATGTCGTCGTTGGTGGAAACAAAAGGCATGGACACCCTGAAGAACTCCCCCATCGAGTTCGTCGAGTATCCCGGGAAGCTTGTCATTCCTTGAAAACGTTGTCTTTTGAGGAATACGGTTCATGTGAATGTTCATAATCTTTTGTGTGTTCAAATACCTCTTTTGTGTTTGAACTCTTCAAGATGATGGAAAGTAGTGAGCGAGGAAAAGTCTTAAAAAGTGATGTTTGCCTTTTATCTGCTTCGGTTCCGTGCACACATACACCACATATACAGTGTCTGGTTCTTAACAGCACTCCTCCAGGTACAATAAGAATCAGCTGAGTCGAATCTACCCTAAAGGAACGAGGGTGGACAGCTCCAACTACATGCCTCAGCTCTTCTGGAACGTCGGCTGCCAGATGGTGGCGCTAAACTTCCAGACCCTCGGTGAGTCAAGATATTTCAGCCTCAGATGGCCTAACTCGGGCATGTATACTATAGTCCCGTTTCCACTGTAGGAACTTTCCCCAGAGCCAAGAACCTTTTGATAAAGTATAAAGTAGCCACAGAACCAAAGAAACTAACTAAATAAGGTCTTTAATAATTTAAAGATTTACTCTCTGGTGGAATAGACGATAATTTAAAGAGTCTCTTCAGCCTTTTAAATAATTCCAAACTCAGAGGTCAAGTTACAGCAACTTATCTTGCTCTCTCATCCCTCTTCCCCTCCTTCCCTTCTTCATCTCTCCATTCCTCTGTTCTAGACCTCCCTATGCAGCTGAACATGGGTGTGTTCGAGTACAACGGCAACAGCGGCTACCTGCTGAAACCCGAGTTCATGAGGAGGACGGACAAACACTTTGACCCTTTCACAGAAAACATAGTGGACGGGATAGTCGCCAATACTGTCAAAATTAAGGTGAGGACAAAATGTGTCATCACGTGGATATTAAAGTTCTCTTTAAGTTCTTTGTTATAATAAAGGTGTATTATTTAACATTCTCCAGGTGATGTCAGGCCAGTTTCTGACCGATAAAAAGGTCGGCGTGTACGTGGAAGTGGACATGTTTGGACTTCCTGCTGATACAAAGAGGAAGTACAGAACCAAAACGTCCAACGGGAACTCGCTGGACCCCGTGTGGGATGATGAAATGTTTGTGTTTAATAAGGTGCACATACCAGGATTCAGATATCTTTCAAATCTTTCTCTCACCCTTCATCGTCTGTCCTTTTGTTAACTCTTAAATGCTCTCTTAACTTCTTCCGCCTCTCTCTCTCTCTCTCTCTCTCTCTCTCTCTCTATCTCTCTCCAGGTGGTCCTCCCTACACTGGCCTCTCTGAGGATAGCGGTGTTTGAAGAAAATGGCAAGTTTGTTGGACACCGGATCCTCCCTGTGTCGGCCATCAGACCTGGTAAGTACACACGCACAGAGCCCATCAACAAAACTGTCAAGCATTTAGTCTGGTTAGAGCTGGTAGAGGTGTGGACTCGAGTCACATGACTTGCACTCAAGTCAGACTTGAGTCACAAATTTGATGACTTTAGACTTGACTTGACAAAAGAAAGACTTGCACCTCGACTTGGACTTTAACACCACCGACTCGTGACTTCACTTTGACCTTTTGACCTGAAAATACTTGATACCTTCCCTCAAGCCCAGAGGTTACTCTGACAGCGTCGGAGATGTTGGGTTTATTTACTTTTTGAGAGATCCTTTATTGATTTGTTTGGGAAGAGGATTTACTCGTGGGGGGGAAACTGAACTGAACAAACTGAATTTCTATCTGTTGTTGTTTATTGCTGAACCCCCGAAAAGTGGTGTTTTTTTTTGTTGTTGAACTCTGCACTTAATTTCCCAGTTTCACTTTGTTTGAACCAAGCTGACAGCATCAAACAAGTTGCAGGAGAGTTAGCGGCATTTAGTCTGTGGTTAAAATGGCATTACATTCAATCAATCAATCAATTAATCAAACTTTATTTATTTAGCACCTTTCAAACAAGTCAAATGCAATGCAAAGTGCTGGACACACGATTGACAAAAATGAAGTGTTAAAAATGGATATAGAGACTAATGCACACCAAAACAACCAATATAAATGTTCATTGAATAAGAAAGCAATAAGAGATGGGTATTTAAGATAATAAAAGATAAATAAAATACAAGGAAATAAAAATAATAAAAATAAATAAATACAAATTGTGAAACTACACAAAATAAGCAGATTGTATTAAAATAATACAATTTTAATTATAAAATAGAATAAAAGAGATAATAATGATCAGCAATAAAATGTTAATTATATAAAATAGAGTAAAATAAACATTATAATGATGAAGATAAATAAAATAAGTATTAAAAATAAAAAACATAAAATTATAAAACACTACATAAAAGCCAGACTAAATCAATGGGTTTTTAGTTTACATTTAAAAATATCTATATGTTCAGCTCCTCTCAGTTCCTTCTGGAAGGTTGTTCCAGTGGCTGAAAGCATAACGGCTGAAACCAGCATCACCAAATGTTTTTGTTCTGCTTTGTGGATCAACTAAAAGAGAAGAACCGGAGGATCTGAGGGGCCTTCCTGGTTCATAAACCAAAAGCATTTCTGCAAGGTAGTCTGGTGCAAGGCCATGTAGTGCCTTATAAACTAATAAAATAATTTTATTTTACAGGTAACCAGTGTAAAGACTTTAAAATAGGCGTAATGTGTGCTCTCCTTTTGGTTTTAGTCAGCACTCGTGATGCAGAATTTTGAATTAATTGTAGCTGATTTATTGTATTCTGTGGTAGACCAGAAAGGAAAGCGTTACAATAGTCCAGCCTGCTAGTTATAAAAGCGTGCATCAGTCTCTCTGTGTTGCTCAGAGGGAGAAATGGCCTCACTTTGGAGATATTTGGTGAGAAGAGCGCATTATGACTTGTTTAGGACTCGGGACTTGAGTGCAAAGACTTGAGATTTACTTGTGACTCTCAAAACAATGACTTTGTCCTACGTCTGGTAACCGGGTGTCTGCACTCAGTGGAAACGGCGTTCATTTACACACTGCTGTACCTTTTACTGTCCAGCACCAATGGACAGTAGTCATTTATGTATTTGTTTCTTCCTTCCTTCCTTCCTTCCTTCCTTCCTTCCTTCCAGGTTACCACTACATCAACCTGAAGAATGAGATGAACCAGCCCCTCCTGCTGCCCTCTCTCCTGGTTTACACTGAAGCTCAGGACTACATCCCTAATGAACACCAGGGTAAGAACGAATACATTTCACTTTGCGATTTTAAGGTCAGCCAAGCATTTCAAATTGGAATTTGCTCAAAGACTTGTGACCTGAGTTGGAGCTACAATAAAAAACCTCAAACTCACTCGGCCAGAATATGTGAACTCATGGTTATCTCTGACATTCAGGCACTCTTTGTCTTGTTTTTGTGTGTTCTCAGAGTACGCAGAGTATCTGACCAACCCCCTTAAGCCCAGAAAGAGAGAGACACAGCTGGCTGTGCTCATAGAGGACAACAGTGAGGTAGGACACATCTGTGCGTTGAACAATAACAAACAAACTAAAAAAAGAAAAACAGGCCTACTGAATGTGTACTCTCAATTCATCTCCCTGTTGCTCTTTGTCCAGCATGTCCCCAACCAGCCCAAAGAGGGAGAGACCAAGGGGGAGTGCGAAATCATTCCAGGACTCCCCTCCCCCTTCCACACCCCTCCTCCCTGCCCATTGGATGAAGCCCCCGACATCATCAAATTACCTGCACCGGGTAGAGACCTCTCCATACACAGCCACAAATATTGTCTCCATGTAACACACGCAAACACACACATCTGTCATTTAGCTGCACTTATGAAAGGGTGATCAATCTAATGTCACAAATGTTAGATTGATCATTGGAATCACTTTCAGTGATTGATGCCTTTAATTTACCGTCGTCAGTATTGCATAAGATTCTAGGTGTAATCCATCGTAACGTTATCAGTCAGTTTACTTTTTGACAACACAGAAAACAGGTCGACTGCACCTGCCTTAGGGTGGTGGGTTGCCAGTTTTGGTTATGAAGCAAATTTAGCAATCAAAAAAGTTGCTCAGTCTGCCTACCTCCCGTGTATATTTGCATCAGCCTGCTGCAAGGAGGTGTACTATATGCAAACGTTAGCTAACGTAACATTTCCGTGTGTGTTTTCACTGCACAAATATTCATCGTAATCTTTTTTATAAGATCTTTTCACTTCAACAAGTGAAATAATGTTTTTTTTCACTCTGTTGTGAAAATCATGCATCTCCCAAAAAGTCAACTTTACATGAATTCAAACTTAAAGGTGCAGTGTGTGGGGATCTGGCAACATGTAGGGGTGAGGTTGCAGATTGCAACCATGAAAAACTTCTACGATGGCCGATGTGATAACGCAAATGGCTCTCTCTAGAGCCAGTATTTGGTTTGTCCGTTCTGGGCTACTGTAGAAACATGGCGGCCGGCTCCGTGAAGAGAACCCGCTCCGTATGTAGATATAAACGGCTCATATTAAGGCAACAAAAATGCAACGATATGTATTTTCAGGTGATTGTACACTAAAGAAAACATACCTACAGTATTAATATTCCATTTCTGCTAATAGATCCCCCTAAACCAGGGGTCAGCAACCTTTACTATCAAAAGGCAAAAAAATAAATAAAAAATCTGTCTGGAGCCGCAAAACATTTGAGCATTGTGATGAAGGTAACACAGTTTATAGTCTAAGTATATAGTATATAAGTCTAATGCAGTAAGGGCCCAAGTGCAAATGTACGACGGAGTATTAGGGCCACATTGAGGGAAAAAAATCGGAGATTTCGAGAATAAAGTCATAACTTTACGAGAAAAAAATAAAATAACATGTAAAATTACTATTTTATAATATTATGACTTTATTCTCATAAAACCACGACTTTTCTCTCATAAACCTATGACTTTATTCTCATAATATGACATTTTTTTTTCTCTTAATATTATGACTTTATTCCCGTAATATTATGACTTTCTTCTCAAAATCTCAGATTTACCTTTTTTCCTCAATGTGGCCCTAATACTGTGTCGAACCATTGTACATTAAACCTACAACAGTGATAAATAAAAATAAAAATGTAAACAAAAAAATAGTTATTCATTTCCACAAATTTTTTAAAAAATCCACATGGAGCCACTGGAGAGGGGCTAAAGAGCCACATTTGCCTCCGGAGCAGCAGGTTGCAGACCCCTGCCCTAAACCCTACACACTGGCCCTTTAAAGTCTTTTTGAAAATGTAACTTAATTTATGTGATAAACTAAAGCCATGCACGCTTGGTTCCTCATCATCCATTTCACACATACTGTCTGTGTGCTTCTCCTCCTGTACTTCTTTGTGTGTCTGTGCGTGTTTGTGTGTGTAGTACAAAGTCCGAAGGAAGACCTCATAGCCTCTGTTCTGGGAGGTAAGGTCATTCCAGCACATTCATTCATTCCCACACAGAAACTAGTGAAATCATTTGTGTGTCACATAGAGCTTAAGTTGGGCAAGCTGGGGACGGCTAGTTGTCAGCAAAATTTACACTAATGATATTTTTATGTCTCTCAGACATCCAGTCCCAGTCTATAGAGGAGTTGAAGCAGCAGAAGAACTACCAGAAGCTGATAAAGAAACAGAGCAAAGAACTGAAAGAGATGCGCAAGAAACACCTCAAGAAGGTACGCTCACAGACGGATGCCTAACAGAATGGAAACACTCTGGAAAAATCACTTTTTTTTTCTTGTGCACTGCAAAAAAGTTAAAATGTTTGTGCGTGTTTGTAGGTGTGGAATCTGAGTAAGGAACAGAAGAGTCGGAGCAGCCAGCTTGAATCTGACACCCAGAGGAGACGCACTCAGATGGAGAAGCACCTCAAACGCAGCATCAAGAGAAAGTAGGGATGTATGGATTTATGGGTTGTATAAAGGGAGAACAGAGGAGAAAATCTCAACCAGTACCAGTAAATGATTGAGGGAAGGAGGAAAGGATATGGGGAAATATCTGGATAGATAAATGGAACTAAGCTGGCTGACTTAACCTGACCTCATTGTGTGTGTTCAGCGAGCCCCATGAGCCGGTGCAGCGCGAGCTGACGGCGTTGGATCAGGAGCTCGAGAAGCAGACGGTCCAGCTGAGGGAGTGGCAGCTGCAAGAACTGCTGAAGCTCCGACAACAGCTTCACTCTCCGGAGAGAGAGAAGCAACAAATACACCTGCAGGAGGTAACAACACACACACCTATGTATGAAAAGAGACAATGCACTCCCCTGCTCTTTGCACACTTATGCATACTCAAGGTGACACATTTGGAATAACACTGCATCCCTCCCATGAATTCTTAAATATACTCACACTCACACACACACACACACACACACACACACACACAGAGTTCATCATTAGCCGACCTCTAAGGAACTTTGTGGCACTTCGGTACATCTGCACAGTGATCCGCTGACAGGTCGTCGTCTGCTGCGGTGTGTTTTTTAGGCCTTCCAGAAGCTAAAGGAGACGGCCCTTGAATGCCAAGCAGCTCAGCTGAAGAAGCTCAAGGAGACGTGCGAGAAGTAAGTGTACATGTAGCCTTGTACGGACAAATAGGAAAAGTTGGGAAAGGACCCAGAAGTCAATGCCAGAGTGACTTTCTGCTTCTTAGTTATTATTATGGTCAAATTAAAGGAACAGTGTGTAGCATTTAGTGGGCTCTATTAGCAGAAGTATGTTTTCTTTAGTGTATAATCACCTGAAAATAAGAATCGTTGTGTTTTTTGCTACCTTGGAATGAGCCGTTTATATCTACATAGGGAGCGGGTCCTCTTCACGGAGCCGGCGGCCATGTTTCTACAGTAGCCCGGAACGGACAAACCAAACACAGGATCTAGATAGGGCCATTTGCATTTTCACCTTTTTGCGATGGCCTCAGGCACACGGGAGATGTTTCACCTGGTTGCAATCTGCAACCTCACTGCTAGATGCTGCCATATCCTACACACTGCACCTTTAAGTCTTAGTTTTTGCCATAATGCCTTATGCTGTGTCTCACTTCTGTTCTTACACTTGCTATTTTGAGTGCATAAATGCGTTCACACTGAGAAGTATGGCACAATGTACCAACGGAAGTATCCGGATTGAGACACAGCTGTAGTGTTATATTGCTTTTAAAGTGTCTTTCTTCCCTTTTTGCACCATGTGACATTGATTCCCGGATGTTGGACTTTCCACAAGCGTCTAGGTGTTTTAATAACATTCACAAAAAAAGTAAAAGTTCCCGACAAAATTTGCAATTTGTCTTTGTCCATAATTTTCTGCTGTAATTATGTTTGCAGGGAGAAGAAAGATCTCCAGAAGATCCTGGACAGGAAGCGGCAAAACAGCATCAGCGATGCCAAGACCCGCGATAAAGACAAGGCTGAGACGTAATGAGCTTGTCTGAAATTAGAGACGTTTATTGGATGTTCGGGCTGTCTGACCCTATTTTGATTCACACGTCTTTCATCCTTTCTTTTTCTCTTCATCTTCCTCTCTCTCTCTGTAGGGAACTGAATGAGATCAACAGGAAACATATTCAAGATTCTGTCTCCTTAATCCGCGGGGTACGTACCCACGCTGACACGCACACACACACTCTTATCACCAGCAGTCCTTGAGGACGCCCATTTATCTAGGCTACTTTATAGTGCATTGTCATCAACTTTACTCCACTGTGCCTATCTTTTATCCTCCCATCCCTCATCTTAATTTTCTTTTTTTTTTACTGGTTTCTCCTCAAATCCCCTCTTACATAATCCCATATTTCCCTTCTATATGTATTCCTACTTCCCCTACATTCATCTTCCCCTCAAATCTTCCTCACATTTTCCCTTTCCTTCCTTCCTTCCTTCCTTCCTTCCCTTCCTGCTCTTCCCTCCTCACACCCCAGCTGGAGGAGGCTCAGACCAAGAGACAGGACAAGCTGATGCTGAGGCAGCGGGAGGTGCTGCAACACATAGAAGATGAACTCCCCCTGGTGAGCAAAACCACATCGACTCACACATGACACCGAAGTGCTTGAATATTTAAAAAATGTTTTCCTAAATATTTTCTTTCTGCAGATCCAGTCTCAGTTGGAGAGGGAACTAGAGCAGGAGTATCAGCAACTACCAGAGGAAATCTGCCAGCACCTTCACTTGGAGCTCCAGAACAAAGGTCTCCGAAAAGACGCCCTGTTCTCGCCGCTGTCCAACCACAGCAGCCCCAGCCCCAGCTCCGGCTCGGGCCCGCCCTCCAACTGCTCCACGCCCTCTTACCCGTCAACGCCCAACCGGAGCGCCTTGAACAGGAGCATGGACAATAGCACTGCGTCACTGGCCGATTCCACTTCCTCGTCCATCACTCCCGTCCTGTCAGAGGCGGAGATGTCGTTCAGTTAAAATTATTACTTGTAAAAAGGAAATCCATACATTCAACTGGGGTCTATAATGATTATAATGTGGGATAGTAATGATATTAATTATTTACTAATTTTATTCCTTTTTTTTATTACAGACTGTTTTTTTCTTGTCTACAGAGCTATATTATTTTTTATTTTGCTGTTTTTGTCAGATGCACATCATGCCTTTTTGTTGGAAGATTTCATAAGAATCATAACCAAACTTTTTTTATTTTTTACATTTTCTTGTCTCTTTGTTTTTAATTTCATATCATTTGATACCTTTTTCTTAGCAGCATTCCCATTTTTGTCCGGTCAGTAAGCTTTGGTACGGTTTCGCCACATGACGAGCTTTACGCTCGCACTGTTTTTTGCTAAAGCCTTTTGTTTGTAACAGCTTTACTGACACTGTTTTGAAACTGTGTCGAGAGAGGAGCAGGGTTAGAAAACGGCTGCCTTTGTTCAGGAAAACTTTTTAACATACATAGACATTACCATAAGAGTAAGGAAAAGTAATTCTCATTACAAATTTTTTATATTTTGTTTGTAGCAACAACGCGATTGCCTCGTAATGGCTTCATGACCCACAAATAAGATGAGGAACTATTTAAAACGCAGCCTATGGAGATGTCTGAGAGCTACAAATACATTTCTTTCCATTTTTGCAAGTAAATATGTTCATGGTTAGAGAAGTATTATCCAGAGTTGAGTATCAAGAGGGAATATGACTTTTAAAAAAGAGGTTTAAAAGCTTAAGTTTTAACTGTAATGGCAGGAGGTGACCAGCAAGCGATGCTGCAGCCTTTTAGCTGTTTATTTTGAACCGGTGGTTTGAGCCCTCCGTTCATCGAGCTTGATTATCCTATTAACTGTACCCCCCGACACACACGCACACACACACCTGTCTCGGCAGGATTTGCAGCGTCATTGGTCGGGATAAAGTCTCTGGCCTTTGACCTCCAATCAAAGTCCAGCCAAGGTCGGTGGGGGCAGACATCCATCTGGCTAGAAACAAGTGTGTGTGTGTGTGTTTGAGGGGTAAAGAAGGGAGGGTTTTAGTGATGTAACGCTCACTTTCGCACGTACACACACACACACGCTGACACTATTTACTAGTGAGGCGTCTATGAAAGTTCCATCCACACATTATGTGTACACACACACTCATGCGCTCAGCTTATTGGTTCAGTGGCCAAAAGCCTTTAAAATCCTCATCCCATCCAATCTACTCCGACACACACACTTTAGGAAAGAACACATATCACATATCGTTTTGCAAATATCGCAGATTACTAAACTCTTCATGGGTATTTGTGTGTGGCCCGAATTTAATCTGTTGATGAGACGTCTGCTCTCTCCTGCTAAAAGGAAAGAGTCTGCTCAGTGTGTGTGTGTGTCTGTGTTTGTTGGTACAGTTAGTTTGGCACTTTTGCAGCCTAGATTAGGACACCATAGAGTACGCTCATATTGCAACGCCACTGTACAGTAGGAGACAGTCTTCAGATGACGACTTAAAGCTGCACTATGACATTTTAATGTAAAAATGCACTTGTATTTGTGGTCCGAATCACTAAAAGCACGAGGGTATTTGCTCAATTTAACAAATTAATGTTTTAGTGTTTAGATAATGTGGTAAGAAGTCCCGTCACAGCTCAGGTGACAGCTTAACGGTTTAATTACACTGAAGCCTCAAAATTCAGAGTTACCTCTTATTGCCATTAGCATGTGTCGCTATGAAAAACAGTAGTTCAGTTCTCTTGTTTCCACAGTTGTCAGTGGACTTAGAAAGAGCTTTATTTTAGGGTGAATATACCCTTAAGACATCCCACTCAGTTCCCTCAGTTTGTCCATTTAAGCCAAATATCGAATGTGGGATTGTAGTGCACAAACGGTACTTTAAGTCTCTGTGTTTTTGTCCCCATCGAAGCTTCCCCGCTTTTTATTTTCATCCATTACTGGAGACTTTTTTTTTTTTTTTACAGCACAATGTTTTTTTTTCTCGTCTTTTCTGCTTCGAGGGGTAAAATGATGGCACTCTGTGTATATGTATTCTGTGTATATGTTTAGTTTTATGTGAATTTTACTACTGACCACAAGTGCTGTAGAGGGATAGAGGTCAGGAGAGGTCAAGGAAGGTCGAGGGAAGCAACGAGTTGATATAATTCCTACTTTTCTCCCCTCAAAGAAAAGATTGTTTTTAGACGTCTTGTCCTCTTCCACCTCCCTCCTTCAATGAGCACTGGCTGCCTGTCTGTCTGATTATTCCCCCTCACACAAACGTCTTTGTAAACTATCATCTATTTAAATGGAATTTTAACAACTTTTTCTTTTGTGGTTATTTAAGTTTTTATTGTAGGATCCATTCATTCGATTAACAATTTGCAGAGTGTAAAAGGTTTTCTATATCAAGCTCCTATTGCTTTATTTTATCATGCCTGAAATCATCTGCTTTATCAGCTTGGACACCATAAAGAAAGCAACTTGAAGCCAATAACTGTTCTGAAATTGTTGGTTTATCTTATAGGTCATTAGTAGGACAGCAACAACAACATACTGCTGCTGGGGTCAGCACTTTCTTTAAATGAGTACGCTGACCTTTAGATCTCTGATAATTTGTGCCACACTGCATACAGTATGTAAATGTTTCCTCATTTTGGATCCTAATGTATACAGTGTGAGTATTTGCTTTGTACAGTGGAGACGGAGGGGATACAGCCACCAGTCTTCTCAAATTGAAAGGTCGATATATTCCTCGCAGGCTGCCTGCTTTTAGGGTCGAGGTGGTCCGAGTTATTCCAAGTCCAGTGGCAAGTATTCAAAGTATCGTATGAAATCTGTACATTACCAGGTACTTTTCTTATATTTGATCCCATTTTTACTACAACCCCTTTAAACTGAGACTTTTTATGTTTAAATGCACTTTTACCATTCTCTGTTTTTGTTGCTTGTAAAAAAAACAACTTTGGTTTCTGTGACATCAACACAACCAGTTTCCAGGGATTTTGACTTTTTGTGTAAATTCCAGCAGCTGTTTGTTTTTACGAGGTTTAGTGGCCGTTGGCAGAAGAGTCGTCGAGCACATTTTGACAGTTATACAAGAAAGTGTTTTTTCATGGTACTATTCCCGCAGATGTGTGACGAAAAGAGTGAGAGAAGACAAAAATATGAGAAAAATACATTATTATGTAATATTCTAAAAGGAAACAAGAAAAATACCACAAATGAGAAGTACTTCAGATATCTTAAGTGGTTTGACCCGTAGACTCTTACTCTGCTGTAACAATACATGTTAGAAACTGTAGCAGCCAGTGGCTTTAAATTTAGATGTACAGTTGTACAGTTTACATGTGAAACTGCTGGATTAATTTACATGTACTGTATGGACAATAGGTACTTTGTACTGGGAGATAAAGATGAAGTCTTTCAAGTTTTAATCCGTCCAATATGGGTTCACGGATTGAATGGCATTTTGGGAGTTTGACAAGAACTGACACCAGCATAATCAGGTGCCTGTTTGCGCTGAGACTGGAAACTAGTGATAAAATGTAATAAGCTTGATCGATAGGTAGACATACAGTAATGACTTGATTGTAGAAGTAAAATACGCAAAATATAATTTGAAATTACTTTAAATGCCACATTTTATTTGACAGGTATCAGATTTAAAGCTGCACTATTTCATATTTTTATTTTAAAGGTATAATATGCAGGAATTTCCTAAAAAAACAATGTCTAGACTTAGTCCTGAATTTTGTCTTTTCTTATTATTTTGCTGTGTTCGGGACGCTTCTGGGCGTCAGCGAACAGCCTTTGGGCCCCACGTGGGGGTGTAACCTCCAGTCAATAACAGCGCGCAGGGTTGTGCATAATTGTGAGTGTGTTTGTTTGTGCTTTAGAACGTCACCGACGTGAAACAATTAGAAAATAACGTGTTATTTCTCTGATTCACTGCTTTGTTCTCACTAACGCCACCCCCTCTCTTCATTCACTCTATACTGTAGCTCGCTCGACCAAAAGCAGTGAGCGGGGGTATGTGAGCCATGCTCACTTTTACCTTTTTGTTACTGTTACTATTTATCTGCGGTTACCTAGCATTACTTAACATACTACATGCTAATGATTTACTTATCTACCAGTCGCAGAGTTAATCCTGGGGTCAGTACTCTTGTCAGACTTTGTACAAAATGGTTAAAACTCCCAAGAAGTCCCTTAAAACATAATCATGAGGCAAGATATTTGGATATCAGCTTTTAAATCAGGACCTTTATTGACTTTCTGTGTAAACCACAACACTAAAATGGCAGACATCAGTTCTCGTTTCTTCAGTACATGCTGAGATTTGTCTTGTGCCGCTTTGGCACACACATAGAGAGGAGAGAGAAGTCAGTATGTTATGGTGCCGTTAGCTAGTTTCCTTCCCACCAGAATGGAGCCTTGGGGTTGTTTCTTGTCAGCCGGTAGCTTTAACCTCTCTCTCATTTCTGTCCTGTTTATGTTGAAAACACTCATTTAAACACACACGCTCAATATCATCCTCTGACACAAACACAGCAGCGTACCATTAGACACTATGCTCGCTTCAGTATTACACACACAAGCACTCCTTGACTTTACTCTTATTAGACATTTGGTGTGACGAGTCTCCCTCCGGCCCGCCCTGAGGCCTCTTGGCTGTCATGTCTTCTCTCCCTCTCTTTCTCTTCCTCTCTTTATCCCTCTGTCCCATTTCCTCCTCTCCAGTTTCCCCTCACTAATGAGACCATCTTTTACTTTTGGATTAGTTAAATTAACTAAAAGCAGCCATGTTTGAACACTTCGGAGCATGCGATTTACATAAGACAAGTAGTGAGTTCTGTTGACACTGTATATGTGTACATGTTTGTCGGATATAAGGGAATACTATACAATGATCCAGATGTAATATTTTATTCATAATTAATATAAAGTATATGACTGAACATTCAGTAATAAACTTAAAACTTCCTGTTACAGAGATGAAACTTGGCTGTTTTGTGTGTGTGTGTGTGTGATGAGGGATGGAGACCGTGTTTGTGCACCATCATAGTCAGGATTTAAGGTCGGTACAACATTTTCATCTTGTCGTGGATGTGGTTGTTTCCAGCATTTCAGGCTTTCTGGGCACTTACCTCCTATCCATTTGTAATGAAAAGTGTCTATTATTTAACGGGGTTTTTTTGCTATGTAATGTGCTTTGAGTTTATTTAATATGACAGGCTCAGTTTTGAGGCACAGTTTTGCCTTCACACTCATTCAGAGGCAGTATCTGCAGAAAGTATAGAGAGACCAAACTGTCAGAGAACTAGTTAACTACAAAGCATCCTGCGTGCTCAATCACCATTAAGTAAGAAACTAGCTGTCTGCGTTGTTCAAACTACACTAATATGCATTAACACTGTAATATGCTAATTTATTTTGTGAAAAGTGTGAGAAGGAACACAAATGTACATCAATTGAAATCTTTCAGAACAGCTGTTTTACAGATACTGGGGTCATGAGTGGAAGTCCTTGTCTCAGAAGAGTGAAGGATGGATCCTGGTGAATCCTGATGGACTCATTGGACAGCTGTTGATGAAAACTGCAGGTGAACACAGTTTAACAGCAGGGCCAACAGTTGGTGAACAGTACAAAATAATGCACGTTGTTATGGTTATGGTGAGCTTTATTGTACCATGGCATTGTTAAAAAAAGGTTGCGTCTGCATTAATGAATCACTGAATTAATGCACCACCTGGGGAGCACGCTGAGTGACTCAAATCGAACACACCAAGGATGTTGCGTCACCAACAGGCTGGGTCTGGCTAACATGCTGAATGCTCATGATGGATGTTTCAGGGGGGACTTCTGTGTTCAGTGAGGTGTGTGAGGTCTTTCTGCTGTTTGTGACTACAGAGCCTCATTCAGCTCAAAGGTTTTTGAATTTGAGGAGCGCAGTGGACTGGTTATATTATGTATATCTATTCTATGACTTTTTTTTATGGCATACTATGACATTTCAAAACTTTTTTCCGACATTCTATACTGTGATTTTTTTCTTCCAACTTACCAACATACTGACTTTTTTTTATGTCATACTATACTATGACTTTTCAACATACCATAATGACATCTTTGTCATACTATACTGACTTTTCGACATACTATACTATGGCATCTTTATGCTATTTAATTACTTTTTCCTGTCATACTATACTATGAATTGTTTTTTTCAACATACTGTACTATGACTTCTTTCCGACATACTATACTACGACTTTTTTCGTCATACTATACAATTACTTTTTAATGATTTTTTATGGCATATTTTACTATGACTACTTTTCGACATACTATATTATAGACTTTTTGTAGGAGCCGCTTTTTTTGTTCGTTTTGTTAAAGAACTACAAGACATCGCTATTTAAGTGACGTAATCACCGCGCGTCTGTAATCATTTCTAAACGGACTCAGGTGTGTGCGGGTCATGGATGTGGTGCGGGTCATGGATGTGGTGCGGGTCATGGATGTGGTGCGGGTCATGGATGTGGTGCGGGTGAGTGTGATGAGCATGACGAGATTAAATTGTTTGTCAACCGCTCGCACGCTATATACAACTGAGATTAAGCTCGTTTTCTCTTTAGTATTTGATATTTAACTAAAACTTTAATGCCTGCATCCAAATGGAGATTATTTTTGTTACTAGCATTAACTTTCATTCAGTCATTCATTCTCCTGCTGGGACCCAAACCAACCAGAGACCTTCAATCAACCCAACTCAGACAGTAAGTGATATTTAATAACCTACTCTGGATATTGAAGCGCATTGAGCTTATTTATATGTCTGAAAGCCATAACAGTTTTATGACTCGTTTTTCAACTTTTTACTATTTACTTTTTATTCCATAGGCTACTATAACATCACTTTGTCAACATACTATACTGTGACTTCTTTCAACACATACTATTCTGTTACCTTTTTAATGACTTTCGTGCTATAATGACCTGCTATACTGTGACATTATAGTATTTTGCTTTATTATGACTTTTTTGACATTATTATTATACTATGAATTTTGTATGGCATACTATACTTTGACTTTTTCAATATGCTGTACTATGTATTGTTTTGACATCCTATACTATGACTTTTTTTCAACATATTATACTATGATTTTTTTATTGCATGGGCTACTATTACATCACTTTATCAACATACTATACTGTGACTTTTTTCTGTTACTTTTTTAATGACATTTTTATGGCCCACTAGTATGACTTTTGTACTTGTTTTGTGACATACTATACTATGACTTTTAATGACCTACTATACTGGGATATTTTTATGGCATACTATAGTACTTTCACTTTATTATGACTTTTTTCCGACATGTTATACTTTTATACTATTGTGTACATTGTGTTATGTTTTATGGCACACTATACGATGATATTTTCAATATGCTATAGCCTACTATGTCTTTATTCAACATATTATACTATGACTTTTTTATGACCTACTATACTGGGATATTTTTATGGCATACTATAGTACTTTGACTTTATTATGACATGTTATACTATTATACTATGATTTTCTTTATGGCATACTATACCATGACTTTTTCAATATATATACTATGTATTTTATGACTCTTTTTCAACATATATACTATGACTTTTTTATTGCATAGGCAAATATAATATAACCTTGTCAACATACTATACTGTGACTTTTTTCAACACACTTCTCTGTGACTTTTTTACTTGTTTTGACATACTATACTATGACTTTTCATGACCTACTATTCTGTGAGTTTTATGGCATACTATAATGTGTACTATAACTTTTGTCAACATGATATGACTTTTATGACTTTTGTTTGACATACTATACTATGATTTTTTTTTCGATCTACTATACTATGACTTTTTTTATTTTTCCACATACTATACTGACTTTAAAAAAATAAATAAAAAAATTCCACATACTATACTATGACATTTATATTTTTTCCACATATTATACTATAACAGTAAAAGTAAAACTCACCCCGTTACAGACTGTTTGCCCTCCTGCTCGGTGCCACAGGATCTCCATTCCAGGACCAGCAGGCTCAAGAACAGCTTTCTCTCCTCAGCTGACACCTTGCTGAAGTCTTGTGCGTGCAAGGTAATAACGGTACATCACCACCCAGGGCCTGCTGCCATATCTGGCAAATGGCATGGGAGCACGGCGTCTACAATGTCGTCATGGTGACGCAATGTGTGGAGAAGGGATGGGTGAGTCATTGACAGTTTAATTTAGGGTCTTTTTGTTTTATCGTCCTGCTCCAGCCAACACTTTATATCTTAACATCTACGGGAGATATTCATGGCGCCCTGAGGATGAATCATTTTTATCAAAATCTGACAGATTGACATTAAATTAGTTTAATCCCTGGACAAAAGGACAAAAAACGACAAGGTAACAAAGTAATAAAAAACATTAGATAATATCTGCAATCAACTGTAGCTGCTGCTCATTTTGCATCCTGAATAAAAAGTTAAATATTTTCTAAGTTTGACTTTTTCATCAAACTTTTGATGTTAAACTTTGATGTTACAGCTCACAGGTTACGGATAGACTAAACTGAGAAGAGATTGAATATCAACAAAACCTATAAATTGCTAGTGCTGCTACTAACAATTATTTGTATTATTGATTAATTAGACAGTTATTTCCTTAATTATAGGTTTAACCTATATAAATTCTTATTTTCCTCAACAAAAAGTCGAAAACCTGTAACCCAAATAATGCAAAGGAATTTCTCACAATTTAGAAGCTAAAACTAGAGAATATTTGTTATTGTTACTTGAAAAGTAGCCTCAACCATTAATCAACTATCAGAATAGTTGCCGATTATTTTTCTTGCCATCAACTAATCTACTAATCGTTGCAGCTCTAGAAAATATACTCATGGAAATTATAATAATACTATTATAAAAATTAACGAGGTCTGCTTCTGTTTTTTTTATTATCGATTAATCTGTTGATTATTTTTTCTATATTTATTAATCACTTTGTCTGAAATTTTAAGAAAATAGTGGAAAATCCAAAGTTCCCAGAGCCCAATTTGACATCTTCAAATGTCTTGTTCTGTCTAAACCTGAAAAATATTCAGTTTACAAAGATACGATTCAGAGAAAATCAGCATTTTTTTCTTCATGAATAAGACGTACAACCTGAAGAAATTGTAAGATATTTCAATGTATGTTACATTATCAGATTCTAACAAGTTGAGAAAATATTGAGAGCAGAATGAAAATATATATTTAAAAATAAAACATATTAAAATTAGGGCTGTAAATAAATATATCAAATATTTACGCGCGATTAATCACACATTTATTTTCTGTTCAAAATGTACCTTAAAGGGAGATTTGTCAAGTATTTAATACTCTTATCAACATGGGAGTGGGCAAATATGCTGCTTTGTACAAATGTATGTTTATATTTATTATTGGAAATCAATTAACAACACAATACAATGACAAATATTGTCCAGAAACCCTCACAGGTACTGCATTTAGCATAAAACATATGCTCAAATGACAACATGGCACACTGCAGCCCAACAGGCAACAACAGCTGTCAGTGTGTCAGTGTACTGACTTGACTATGACTTGCCCCAAACTACATGTGATTGTCATAAAGTGGGCATGTCTGTAAAGGGGAGACTCGTGGGTACCCATAGAACCCATTTTCATTCACATATCTGGAGGTCAGAGGTCAAGGGACCCCTTTGAAAATGGCCATGCCAGTTTTTCCTCGCCAAAGTTAAGCGCAAGTTTGGAGCGTTATTTAGCCTCCTTCATGACAAGCTAGTATGACATGGTTGGTACCAATGGATTCCTTAGGTTTTCTAGTTTCATATGATACTAGTATCCTCACTCTAGCTTTAAAACCAAATACAATCTAAAAACAACAAGTTGTGTTAATGCATTAAAGAAATTAGTGGTATCAAAACAAATTTGCGTTAACGTGTTATCGCGTTAACTTTGACAGCCCTAATTAAAATATGTGTGTTGTATTTGTGTGTTCAATACTGGCCTGCAGACAGAGAGCCTCTGTACTATGGTGACCTGGTAATTCAGATGCTGTTTGAGTCTGTCCTGCCAGAGTGGACCATCAGATAGTTCAAGATCACCTCGGTACGGCCTCTTTATCTATAACTGTACTTCACTGACATGTTCTCCTGATAATTAATCTATAGTGTTTATTAATATGTGATCAATAAATGCTGACAGGAGAGCGGCTGCAGTTACCCTCGAATGCTGCGTCACTTCCACTACACTGTGTGGCCCGATCACGGAGTCCCAGAGAGCACTGATCCAGTTTGTTTGGACGGGCCTGGACTACGTGGACCAATCACCCAGCACCGGAGTCACCGTGGTGAGTGTGTGACCTCTGTGCTGTTGAGCTCACCATGACCTCTTTAATGTGAGTATTTGTTTACAGTCTTTACAATTGACTGTGTGTGCGTGCGTGCGTGCGTGCGTGCGTGCTGTGCAGGGACGCTTTGGATAGGGTTCTGCAGCAGTTGGACTCTGAAGGAAACATCGACCTGTACGGCTGTGTGTTGGGCCTGCACCGCCAACACATGGTCCAAACTGAGGTACACTCCCCCACACATAAGACTTTGCCTCCCTAGTTTTTTCTGAAACCATGATCATCTACTTACATGTAATATAGGACCAAACTAGAGCTAGAACACCAGTACCAGGTTATATGCAGGAATCCTTAAGTTTAATTTAATAACTTTTTAAGACCCTTTCTATACATTTTTAAAAATGTCACAATAGCATGCCATAAAAACCTCAAGTGCTTTATTGTCATATGTACAACAATTACACAGTAGCAGTCAGTGGCAATGGGAATTTTAGCTCTCAGGCTCCCTTCAACAATGCAAGATTAACACATACAATTTAAACATATGGATTAAATACAACCTATATGAAGTGAAATTATATGTATTAGTGGTAGCCAGTAATTATAAAATGAATAAACTGAATAATGTTCATAGTGCTGCGGGACCGTCTGTGGTTGGGGTCCCTGATATTGCGGTTGGCCTTGTTCATCCACCGCTGAGTGTAGAGGTCTTCTATGGAGGGCAGCTCCGTCCTGATGATGTGCTGAGTAGTCTTCACTAGCCTCTGGAGAATCTTGCACCTGTAGAAGTTGAAGAGTATTCTTGAGTCCATGTTCATTCATAATGTAGTTTGTCATAAAAAGTTTTAGTATAGTAAAGAAAGAAGTCATACTATAGTCGACATACTCTAAAAACTTTTTTGACATAATATACTATGATATTTTTTTTTTTTTTTCGACAAACTATACTATGACTTTTTCTCTATTTTTTTGACATACTATACAATGACTTTTTTCTACATAATATACTATGACAGTAAAACTCACCCCGTTACAGACTGCTTCCCCTCCTGCTCTCTGCTCTCTGCCACAGGATCTCCATTCCAGGACCAGCCGGCTCAAGAACAGCTTTCTCTCCTCAGCTGACACCTTGCTGAAGTCTGCACCTCTGTGACAGCAAACATACACACTGTTAATACTGCTCATGCTCTATATATCTAATGTATTCATACCCCTTACTGTTTATTCTACATGCAATATTTTAATCACTTTTTAAGCTGTACATACATGCATTTCTTTGTCTCAGTACCTGCACTTTGTACAATGGCAATAAAGTTTAATATAACAATTTAATCTAATTATGTTTTTCATGGCATACTATGACTTTGTATGACTTACTATACGGACATATTTTTTCTACATACCATACTAGACTTTTAAAAACAATTTCGATATACTATGGGGTTTTTTTCCCGACATGCCTTTTTTTATTTATTTTGACATACTATGACTTTTTATTTTTTTTAACAAACTATACTATGACTTACATTTTTCTAGACATACTTTACTATGACTTGTTATATTTTTTCGACATACTATCTATGACTTTTTAAAAAACATTTTGGCATACTACTATGTTATTTTTTCAACATACTTCACTAAGACTTATTTTTTTTAACAAACTATACTATGACTTTATAAAAAATGTTTGACATACTATACTAAGAACATTACATTTTTTCTACATACTGTACTATGACATTTTTTTAATTTTTTTTCAATATACTATACTTTGTTATTCTTTCGACATACTTTACTATGACTTTTCTTCAACACACTGACTTTTTCGACATACTATGATTTTTTTTTTTTTTTTCGACATACTATATGACTTTTTTTAACAAACTATACTATGACTTTTTAAAACATTTTTTGACATACTATACTGTGAATTATTTATTTTATTCGACATACTATACTATGACTTTTTTCTACATAATATACTATGAAAGTAAAAGTAAAACTCACCCCGTTACAGACTGATGTCCTCCTGCTCTCTGCTCGGTGCCACAGGATCTCCATTCCAGGACCAGCAGGCTCAAGAACAGCTTTCTCTCCTCAGCTGACACCTTGCTGAAGTCTGCACCTCTGTGACAGCAAACATTCATACTGCTCATACTCTATATATCTAGTGTATTCATAACACTTACTGTTTATTCTACATACAATATTTTAATCACTTTTTAAGCTGTACATGCATTTCTTTGTCTCGGTGCCTGTACTTTTATATGTACAATGACAATAAAGTAAAGTACAACAATTTAATGTAATTACGTTTTTCATGAAATACTATGAGTTTGTATGACACTTTTTTATGGCATACTATACTCTGACATATTTTTTCGACATACTATTCTCTAAATTTTATTTTTTTAACGTACTATATTAATTGTTTTCGACATACTATACTGACTTTTAAAAAAAGATTCGACATACTATCCTTTTTTTTTGAGATACTTTGACTTTTTTCCGACATACTATACAATGACTTGTTTTTATTTCAACATACTATACTATTCTTTTTTTTTTGACATGCTATACTTTAATATGACTTATTTTTTTAACAAACTATACTACGACTTATTTTTTCTACATATTATAATATGACCTTTTTTATTTTTTTAACAAACTATACTATGACTTCTTTTTTTAACAAACTATACTATGACTTCTTTTTTCGACATACTATAGTATAACTTTTTTTTCGACATACTATACTATGACTTTATTAATTTTTGACATACTATACTATGACTTTTTTCTACATATATACTATGAAAGTGAAAGTAAAACTCACCCTGTTACAGACTGCCTGCCCTCCTGCTCTCTGCTCGGTGCCACAGGATCTCCATTCCAGGACCAGCAGGCTCAAGAACAGCTTTCTCTCCTCAGCTGACACCTTGCTGAAGTCTGCACCTCTGTGACAGCAAACATAGACACTGTTAATACTGTTCATACTGCTCATACTCTATATCTACTATATTCATAGCACTTATGTATAATAATAATATTTTAATATTTTTTTACGCTGTACATACATGCATTTCTTTGTCTCAGTACCTGTACTTTGTAAAATGACAATAAATTTTAATATAACAATTTAATCTAATTACATTTTTCATGACATACTATGCGTTTGTATGACACTTTTTATGGCATACTATACACCTTTATTTTTTCGACATACTATATTATGACTTTTTTTATTTTTTTCGACATACTCTGACTTTTTTTCCTAAATACTATACTATGGCTTTTTTCTCCGACATACTATACTATGACTTTCTAAAAAATAATTTGACATACTATAATGTGAATTATTTATTTTTTTAGACAAACTATAGTATGACTTTTTTTTTTTTTTAATTTCGACATACTATACGTTTTTTTTCTCGACATACTATACTATGACTTATTTATTTTTTCAACATACTATACTATAGCTTTTTTTTTCGACATACTGGTTGATTTACCGAGTTGATAACCACCTTCGTAGGACCGCTTAGAGGGATCTCGTTTGTTAGGGTTATTTAAACCAGATAACGAGAAGATACCCTAGGTATGTTGAACTCGCTTCGTAGTACAGGCCTCTGGATAGCTTTGTGTCCTCTATAACAACTTGACATAAGTAGCTGCCTAGCATCCAACTGGTATCTTATAGACCAGATGACAGCTTTATCCTCACACTCTCCCCTCTTCCTCTTCTCTTTTTCTCTCCCTCGCTTCCTCTCATCACTCTCTCATCCCTTGCTGCTGCTCGGCGGGGTCGTAAAGGTTAGTTTGAGAATATAATCCATCACAGATCGCTGATTACCTGCTGCAAATCCTCAGCAAATCAGCAACACAATGGAACCTCACAGGAGGCAATTGGTTTGGGAGATTACATTTTATTCAGGCTACAGTAATGCGTTCAGATTATCACCTGCGTCATTTCAACATGTCAATAATCTCATAAACAAATGGTCACGTCACCTACGAAATCTGCTCCAACTAAATCTCCTTTTTATTTCACAAAATCATTGTTCTGTCTTTAATTATCCTCAAATGTAACTACTTATTCTATTTCATTTATTCTCTCCATCCTTTTCCTGCGTCTACTTTTTCATATAACAAAACTATTCTATTCTTTAACCCCTTATCCAAACACTCTTCCTCCTCTTGGTCAAAAAAAGACTTTAATCCCACAAGAAAAACATCATTTCACTCTCATCCTTCTCCCACTCATTCAACAGTCCCTCCTTTTTCCTCTCCTCCTCCCTGTCAATCTCATTCTCCCGAGCTCCTTTATCCCTTCTGTTTGCAAAAACTCTGGTCTATCCTATCTCCCGTGCAGCCGCTACTCTCTGCTCTCTTTGATTGCAAAGTACTGTTTCTTTTTATCCCTCTCTCTCTCTCTCTCTGTCGTTTTATCCCCCTCATCCTCACACTCCAGTCTGTCTGTCTCTCTTTCCTCTCGCTCTATCCTCGCTGACACCGCTGTTTCATTTGATCCTTTTACAATTCTCTGAACTGTGCTGGATATCCTCTTTCAGCCCTCTCATTGAATTTACCTCGCTCTCTTGCAACTGCATGTGAGCATAAAGAGATCCTCAAGTTTAAATAAACAATGAGTGGATATCATTAAAGATGGCTCTGAATTAGTCATATCAATTTCTGTACTTTCAGCTTTTTTATGTCTTCAAATATGTGTGGTGTCAAGCATATTTTTTACTGGCCAGATTTATAAATTGCCTTTTTGTGTCACACATACATTGTTTCAGTACATTTCATTGACTTAATAAGGTATTATGTTGAATAAACTTTGAGAACTTAATCAATAATTAATTTGCAAGTTTGTTTTGATTTTGATGTTAATAATGCAGAAAATTTAAATAATAATTCTAAATATTTTTTTAATGTGTAAAAAGTATCATTTGGTCAAAAAATAACATTTTGCATAAGGCCCCCAAAAAGCTAGAACCGGCCTGCTAGCTGCATCTTAAAGTTGGAGGAGCCGCTGGACAAGATGCTCCTGTCATGGGGAGAGGAGCGGCATGTTGCCACGGACAGAATGAGATGGAGAGATCTCATCACAGCCTTATTACCCTTAAAGGGAATGAAGAGGAGTAAGTAAGTAAGTAAGTGGTTAACATTAGTAACATGATTTGAGCTGTTGCAGAGTTCTGACTCCTCTTGTCAGCTCACTCACTGAGAATGCAAACATCGGCTGCTGATTGGTTAGCGAGCGTTAACTGTGACTTTACCGTTAATATCAAACAGTTTAATGTTAACATTAATACTTGCAAGCTTAACGTTGCCTCGTTGACTTCAGTTCAATAATTCCCTGCTGCATCTGTCGTGAGGTCATAGGTCAGCAGTATGTGTGTGTTTATGTTGTCAAGGAGGTTTAATAAGAACTGTGTGCTTCACAAAATGTCATTTTCATCGCCGTTCACTGTAACGTTAGCAGGGCAATTTTATTTACCCTATTTTTACAATTATTTTTGGCCCCAGGATGAGGGGACTTCCTTAAGCGCGAGCCCTTTGAGGAGTTGTAGCATTTATTCACCAACAAATACTCTCTCTCTCTGCAATTATTTACCCGCCAGTGTGGCGGATAGCCTTCGGCGATTTACTCGCCAAACGGAAAATCTACCCACAATTTAGCGCTTGGTGGTGCCTTCAAATGAAACTTGGGAGCTATTGTTTACAACATGGGAAGTTGTGTACACAACGTGTTTGGTGTTCAAGTGGTTAAGTCGTGAAGAACACCGCTGCAAAGCAACGGCAATATTAACTTAATATCGGAGTCTAGAAGCCACAGAGGCTAACAATTCAGCAAGCTAGCAAGTTGGTAACATAATGCAGTAAATGCAAAGGTATAATGACATAGGAGAAAAGATGAAGTTGTTGGGAATATCAACATTTTCCTCAGACATATTATAAAATTACGAAGAAAAACAATATACAACTAAAGTTACAACATATAAACTTATTATGCACCGAAAAAATAACTTCCAAGGCCTCCGCCATTCCTGACAACGTCTCAACTCGTGAACTCTGAGCTCTCAGAAACCTTCCACTTCCGAGGTCGTGACTACGACATGAGGAGGGCGTTCTTATGGACTCATCTCTAAACACGACCCCATTTGAAGGCACCAATCATTTCAGACCCTGAATATGTGCTCTGGGGCCAACCACTTCCTCTGGATGAAAATATGAAAAATGTATGTTGTATCATTTTGTTAGTATAGCCAGATAAAAGTATCAAACCACCTTTTAAAGGCACCAGAATGCAGGAAATGAAATCTACTCCTACCCACATTCCAATGCTTCCTACTCCGTGCCTTTAATAGGACTGCACAGTATTTCCTTTGCAGCACAAACTAATTCATTTACACTCTTTACATTGTATTTACAATTCTTCACATTCTTTCCATTAAACATCAGACCCTCCATTCATTCATTCATTCATTGACTCACCATGGCCCAATCTGTCAGCTCCTCTTCTTAGTCCTGCAGTTTATCGACTTGTTTTAGTGGCTTCAGCACATCTAGTCAACAAAAGTATTTTATTAAGAAAAGCTGTCAACAAAACCGTCATATTTCAGAGGTATATTTTCTTACTTTGCGGCTGAAGGACTGCTCCGCTCCTCCGTCTCCTCAGGTGTTCACACAGGTGTCATCCATCTTCCTAATTAGATAAACAGGCAGAGCTGAACATCCCTCATGTTTCCACTAACACACATCATTCAGGGTTAAACTGTTCTCAAGTTGTTCTGCAGTTCATGTCGCTTCCTCCTGGTGATTCTGGCTTTATTTGTATGATGTTATCACTCCGAGATTAAAGTAAAACTTTCCCGTTGTTGTCTGGCTGGTGGCCTGCAGGTACATGCAGGGAGGGTGAGTGGAGGAGCTGTCACGCGTCATGTCTTTGGGTACCACGCATGCGCAGTAAGTCTG
Source organism: Sebastes umbrosus (assembly GCF_015220745.1). Classification (NCBI taxonomy): domain Eukaryota; kingdom Metazoa; phylum Chordata; class Actinopteri; order Perciformes; family Sebastidae; genus Sebastes; species Sebastes umbrosus. The sequence goes on from NC_051290.1 coordinate 20,864,862, forward strand.
ATCTGCACTCGTCGAACCGCATCTCCAGATAGCTGGAGACTTATCTCAATAAATATGATCTGTCTCTTAGATCTTCTACTGGAAAATGTATTTTTTTTGTTTTTTTAAAGGTTCAACAAGATAAATGAGAGAATATTTTCTAATCAATCTCATTATCATTGTCGCAAAGTTTTACATTCATTCATTAAGAGTTAAACCCACTTTAATGTTTTTTAAGAAAGAAATGGAACTATATATTAAGACAATATCTTCTGCACAAAAACAAAAAGGCTAGAAAAACGGTGAGTTTGTGCTCCCATTTTAATGTTTTTACTTCAGTTTTTTTTAAATTAATTAATACATTTTATTTTTTATGTTTGTTTGTTTTTATATATCCCTTTATTTCCGTTATATGTATTGTTTACCTATGTTTCGATTTAATTATTCTTTGTATTGTTTACAAATTTAAATTAAAGTTTATTGAGAAAAAGAAATGACTTTTTTTTTTTCATCACGTTGTATGTATCAAATGAGCTACATTATACATATAGAAGATGTGTAAAATTAGGCAATAAATAGAAATTATGTGTGCTTCTGCCAACATATAGCAGTGAACAGAATTAGATAAATAATCAGTGTCAAAAGTGTTAAGTGTCAAAAAACACATCCATGTGTGTCAAATAGCTGCATGCATGTATGAAGCTGTATAGTGGCAGATAAATGCCTGGGAACATTATCAACACTGACATTTCTTGGGATTATAGTGGACTGTTTATTCAGATTTTCAACATATCAAAAGTTGTCTTTAAATTCTTTGAATTATTTGCAGATATTTTTGAATGAAGCCTCCGTGACTATCTGACATAGGCAGTACATTTAAAGTGCAATATTTTTGTTTCTGCCTCAAAAGTGCAGATGTTTATTTTGTCCATTTAATGTAGCTTTTCTATTAATTCATATACTGTAAAAATACTCTCTCTGTTTCTTTTCATGTCTGTAAATGACCGAAACAGAACTTGATGTTTTCCGCTTTCGGTGAGAGACAACATTTTGTTTGGTGGATACTAATATGAAGTTGTTTGTAAAAAAAAAAAAAAACACAAAAAACTGCAGAGCCAATTAACCAACTGTGTCAAAATCAGTTTATGCATGGAGACAAACATTTGGACCCAGGAGAGGGGAGACGATCAATGTAGCGTGTCACTTCCTGTCTTCTTCCTCATCCCACAGGATCAGCACCAACTCCGTCACTCCTCTCTCATGCTTCAATTTGCTTAATGCTTCCTCTCTGTGTCTGTTTGTCTCACATTCTGGTCACATTCACACTCCTCCCCGTCTGTCTGCCTTTCTCTCTCTCTTCCTCCTCACACACTTTATAGCTCTCCATCTTTTTTTCCTGTCTGTCTCTGTCTGCATCTCCTCCTTCCTCCTCTTCTCTATCTCTCCCTCAGGACTGTTGTGTTTACTCTTTGTCTCTCCGTCTCGTTCTCCTCCAGCGGAGGACGGAGACGTGTCTCGCCACCGTGGTTACCGCAGGGTTGCTTTGGGAATAACAGCTGCCACTTCGCTGTTCGGAAACTGACAGAGGAGAACTAGCAAAGGGGGGAGAAAAAAAAGGCAACAGAGTAAAAACATGCAAAACATAAACTGTTTCAAACCTCGGAGTCAAAGTTTGGATTTCTTTTTCCTTAATTAGGTCAGTCTTAGAAAGTGAATGCAATGCACAGACACACACCTGCACTATAACACTGTAAGCACTCTCACCCTCCCCCCCTTGTCCGCTATTCCCAAAGTGCCTTAGATCAAATGAGGGAACCACAGTGGAGCTGTTTATTGGCCAAGAGGGCAACACAGCGGTTGTGCAGGTCAGGTCCCAGGTGTGTGTGTGTGTGTGTGTGTGTGTGTGTGTGTGTGTGTATGCGTGAGAGTTTACTCTCCAACAACCAGTCCCCTCCGGCCAGAGCTAAAAATATGATTGTGTTCTTTCCCATGTTGCCCGGTTAGATAACAGCTAAAAACAGAGGTGAATGCTGATGAGGTAATTAGTGGAATGAATATAGAAAGTAATGCACAAACTCATCCTACCCAGCACTTCATAGAGGCTAAGCCCTCGACATGACACGCAACCCTAAAGAACTTTGCAAATAGCAGCACCAGATACAGGCACATACAGTATAAGCATAATAAATCTACTCATTGCAGTTATCATTTCAACATAGTTCCTTTAAATGGCCAAAGAAGCATCTTGCTTTTCCAAAACTAATACAAGAGTCTTTGCACTTTGGGGATGGCGCTGCTGTGAAACCAAGATTCCATCATCTTTATGTCCATTTTTATACAGGAGGTGTAGACATTATGTATTTCAGTCCTTTCCAAAGGTGTTGAAATGACTTTAGCCTTCTGTAGATGGCCTCCTTTTAAAGTCCTATATTCGTTTTAAGAGAGGAGTGATGTGCGGTTTTAGGACTTTTCGGTATTTTTCAACCTGGACCCCTATTTCCCCATGTTTTTGTGTCTAAGTGACTAATGGGGGCAACAATTTCAAATTGGTCCAGTATTGAGGGAGAACGCTGCAGCCGCCAGCCGCTAAATGAGCTGTAATGTAATAATTTGGGGCAACCTGGCACCGTCAGTTTACGTCCACTAAAGTGCTTGTTTTTGCCACCGACAGGCTCAGATTGTTGTTGTAAGAGTCTGACAACATTATAGAAAGGACCCTACAGAGAAATAAAACCTTTTTTTTTACTTTTCGCATTCTGTTTGTCATTGTGTCATGCGACTTGTTGCCGGAAGAGACGACGGTGGAAACGAGAGTTGGAGAGAGGAGCACCACGGGGCACCGGTGTTGTCGGAGTTTGTTGTGTTGGAGTACAGAAAGCGTAGCTTAGTGTTATCTAAGAAATTTTTAATGTCATGGCTAAATATTTAGCTGATTTCAACAACGTGGATGCGACGCAACATTTCAGAACAAGAGTTCTCTGAGCGAGACACACAATACCAAACAGAGCGGATCAAGCTTAATGTAAGAAAAATGTTTAATTTCTCTGTAGGGTCTTTTCTATAACGCTGCCAGTAGCAAAGCACTTTTAGTGGACATAAACTGACGGTGCCAGGGTGCCCCAAATGATTATATTACAGCCTGTTTAGCGGCTGCCGGCTGCAGCGTTCTCCCTCAGTACTGGACCAATTTCAAAAAGAGTTGTCCCCATTTCACTTAGACAAAAAAACATGAGGAAATAGGGTCCAGGTTGAAAAATACCAAAGTTACCCTTTAATGACGATATTTGTTTCTTTAATCCTGCATTAATTTATTTCTTTTCTGGTCACTCTGGGGTCAGTGTAATACGCTGAAAACACATTATCTCCTTATAAAGGTGTTTTGGCTAACATGTTAGCACACAATTGCCTATTTACAAGGTTGATGGGAGTAAAGTTACAGGCTCGAAACGGCTCCATGGAGAGGAACTTCGGAGTTGGGAGATAATCTTCCGTGGGTTTGTCACTACAAGCTGCTCCTTTCACATTACACACAGTCACCTGACCCAATGTTAAGTATATTGATTGGTACAGCTTTAAAGAAGAAGAGAAATGGGTGTGAATGAATTGCATTATTAGATTAAAAAAGACTTTGCAGCTTCACATACTTCTATGAGATGTAGTTGTATTTGCAAGCCGGTGTAATGAAGAGTTACTGTAAACACAGTTTACTGACAAGACTGACATGAGCCACCATGAGGGCATGAACTTGTGATCTTGTTACTGGTCAGGCCAGAACCTCTCCCACCACAAATCAGCAACCAGCTCTGTTTGTTTGAGACAGTCAGGCTTCAGAGACGATTCAAACCCTTTGGGATGCTGATTTGACCTTTTCATCGCTGTTTCACCAGAGAGAAAATGTTTGGAAATCCGGACTAATCCCCCGTTTAGACAGCCGTAAAATGTGTAATACGGTTGATACAGCATGATATATCCCCTTGGTGTGGCCATTCATGAGTTCAAACAGACTTCAGCTGAAATGTTTGGAAGAGGACGAGAGATAGTGCTAGTATGGTGGGGTCAGAACAAGGTGAGAGAGACTGAGGAAACATTTCAGTGACTTGTTACACCTAAAAGGCCTGGTCATTCTCATTTTGATTGGATTGTCAGTTTTAATCAAAGGCCTGACTCCAGCAGGTTCAGTATAATGGGAGAAAGCTTTTAAATTTTTTTGATACTGTATAATGAACAGAGAGATTTTCATTTACAGTAAACTGGAAATTGGCTAAGTTAATTTATGATTTCTAATTATTGGACTGTGGCACACATACAAACACAAACTGACACAGGAAAATACATGCACTCTCGTAGTGGAAGTGGAAATGACTCAGCACATTATTGCAGATTAAATTACGCCTAAAAAACAGTAAGCGATCATTTCTGTGTTGACTATGTCCTTTACTGTGCCGTGACCTCTTTTATTGTGTCAAGTGATTGGTAATTTCCATAATAGCTCTATGTAACAAGAGAAAGCTGGCAGAATGCCACCGTAATATTGCATGATCACTTATCTGCTGGAGGATGAAGCTAAGAAGGTGAACCTGTTAAGTATCAGCTCAAAGCACCACTGTGCAAGCCTCACAGAGCTGCTAGAAGGGCTGTAGACTCTTGTCTTCGGATATATAGGCATATAGGTTCTGAGAGTTGAGAGACAAAATCCACAGTCCTCGTTCTGGGCAAAAATGTACTTTATAGTTCAATGAAATACGAGGCTTCAGCTGTCTGAGTTAGGAAAATATACAGTATGTTCTGAATTTATATTCTTTTTAGAGATTGCCTCTTTTCATTTCTCCACACAGTGTTGCCTTGCTGAGCTGCGATGGAGGGCAACACAAATAGGGAATTACGTGCTAAAAAGACAGTAACCGAGGTACAAAGACAGAGCATTTGATTTGGCTAATTCAGGCTGAAGCCGCATATTAGCATAATACATAAATCATACATAAAACTAATCTGTAATTTAAAAAAAAAAATACAATGAAAAATAATGATAACATGAAGCACAAAAAAATTGCAAAAATTAGCTTCCAAAAATGAAAAAAAAAAATACAAAAAAGACCCAATAAAGGAGTTATAATTTAGAAAAATACAATGAAAAATAATGACAAGCACAAAAAAAATTGCAAAAATGAGCCTCCAAAAATAAAAAAAACAACATAAGCGATAATTTAGAAAAATACTACGAAAAATGACAACAAGAAGCACAAAAAATAAGCAAATATTAGCTTCCAAAAATTAAAAAACAAAACAAAAGTGGGCCTATCCTTTAAGGTTTCAGAAATGCTTGCACATGCAGGTATGAAGCAGGGCCGTGCCAACGGGCTAATCAGTTCAATCAAAACATGATTACATACTGGAGTCCATTTGTTAATTGCTACTCATTTAGGGAAATTAGCATCTTCATTTTGAAAATACCCTCAACCGTAATTGAGTTAACATCCAGAGGAAAGATACAGACACTCTTCTGAGCATTTGCCAGTCAAGTTTTATTTCACCTTTGAGAAAAAAAAGAGAGAAAAGAAAAGTTTGGTCTTTGTAAACATCTATATCGTTTTTCATGTCATGTCATTTATCAGCGTTTAAAAATACTTTACTCTTTACTACGACATTTCCAACATCAACACTGTATTCAGAATGATTCATGCATCGACACTCGTGGACGGAATGATATGAAGAGATGCACGCGTCCACACACTCTCGCGCTCACACACACACACGCACAATAAAAAAGGGATAAGAGCACACTCATTGTAAAATGTCATAATGCTAATTTGCTGTTCTACTCTCTGAGGGCTTTTTTTTACAAAACAAATCACCAAAACAACACAAAACAATGGAAACAAATTATACAATAATATAACAATAATAAAAGAAATGGAAAAATACCACATAATTATATCAAAAGCACTTTGTGACCGCATAAATAGGACTGCATGATATTTTAATAAAATGAAGAGTGATAAAATATATAAATATTTAGAAGATAGAGAGCAATAGAGTGGCTAACAATAGAGAGAGAGAGAGAGGGAGAAAAGAACAATGTAAAATAAATAGAATAAAATAGTGGCTGATTAACACAAGAGAAACTCTCACACACTCACACACTCTCACACACACACACACACACACTAGGGATGTTTCCAAATCTGAAATCTGGTTCTTTACAAGCTTGTTCAGTATCATTTTTGCATTCAGAAACAAAATCCTTTACATTACATCTTAATGTTTTTCTCAAAGCATCAAACAGCTTTGAAGAAGTTACCTCGTCATTCGTCATCAGGGCTGTTACCAACACCGAGGACACCGAGGTCACGACCTCGCTATTTCTTCTCTAAATTTGGGGTTTTAGCAAATTGAGAAGGGTGACATTTGACAACTAAAAGCTTACACATGGTGGGTATAATTTGACTCAATATATTTAAATTTTACTGTATGTGGCAAAATATATATATATAATATTTATATATATATATATATATATATATTTATAACAAAATATAAATAAATAAATGACTTGAGCTGACAATACGTACTGGTGTCAATAAGATACCTTCGGGGTAAGTATAATGTAAACATGACAGCAGATACTTGCATTAACAATGCCTCCAGGTTTACAGAATACAAATACTTTTACAAATAATCTTTATATCTCAAACTCTGATATAGTGATGTCTGTAAACACCCCTAACACACACATAGACATATGCACAGTAGATCAACCATGCGCTTTTTAAAGCCTTTACACACCGGCAGTGTTTTTTTTTTTTTTTCGCACATCAATATATTTTTTCGAACTGCTGTTTTTGCCATGAATACTTTCATGGCCTCAACCAATCACGTTGTGCGGAACGGGTTGAGTTGCGCCTATATTTATGAAACAACAACACGGAGGCTCCGTAGTCCGAACCAAGACTGCAAACTTTATTACTCCTTTTCAGTCGCAGCGCAGACTAGATCCACTAATTCCGTTCATACCTTTCACAATAAAAGCCCTAGACCTATAATATTCGCAGGCGTGTATTTTGCATTTTCGTTATTTTTATTCGTTACGCCCCCGGTGTGTAAAGGCCTTTACAGAGTGATATAAATACATTTCAGTTTTCATCTCAGGGCACCATTGTAGTCGTTTTATTGAACAATACTGGGAAATATGTAGCGTTATTAATCGACTGTGAGATTAAAAAATACCAAAGCTACCAAGTACAGCCAGCGGCATGTGTGTGTGTGTGTGTGTGTGTGTGTGTGTGTGTGTGTGTGGATTGCTTGATTGATTTCCATATCGATCTTGTGTTTCTGCATGTACAGTACATGTGTATATATAATATAATGTATGACAGTTACTCACACACACTACACTTCTTAAAGCAATGTGCCACCATCTATTCCCAGTCTTGATTGCCAGCCAGATCTATTATACATCTAATCTGATTCGACAGGTACACACACACACACACACACACACACACCTGGCGCAGGAGAGTATCAGGTATAATCTACCTGGCTCTGTCTCACACACACACATACACAAACATACACACACACACACACCGGAGTGAATCCAATTTCCAGACATTTTTACTGTGGGTCAGGTTGGCATCCTAATTGATTAATCTAACGTATGGGCAGGGAAACACAGGGCGAGCCCTTATAAGGAGATTACAACACCAACTGAGACAAAAAAACACACTCACACAAAAGGCACAAATACGCATGCAGAGCTACACACAATGGATGCACATGCAAACAAGGGGAGGCACGAGGAACACAAAGGAAAAGGAACACAAATGTTGAAAAAAAGAAAGAAAGACGGACATATGAAGAGTAATATATGTTGAAATTCGCCCACAGAGAGAGAAAAACTGAATGAGAAATTGTCACATTCACTAGAAGAAGGGCAAGCAGACAAAATGAGAAACATCAAAAGAGAATGACACACACACACACACACGCACACGCACACGTCTCACACACACCAGCAACAGTCAAGAAGACAACGGCTTGCAGATAGATGGTCGCTAAGCAACAGGCAAGAGACTAAAAATATGGTTGCATTTCTTCACTCACTTACAAAGCATGCGCGCACACACACAGGCACACACACGCACACACTCAGTGGTCCTCCAGCAAGGCTTATCAACCTTTAAAAAGCCTACATTTCTAAATCAGTCCCAGTATTTGTGTGTTCCTGTGGCGTCAGCACAGCAGCACTATTAACCTGCCCACTCATTCTTAAACTGGAAACTGTTACAGGAGCTTAAGTCATTGAGAAACAGAGTTTGGCCCGGCAGACGTCCTGGCGTCTCAAAGGGGCCAGGAGCCATGCCAACGTGCCAGTCAGATCTGGCGACTTGGCAGATGACCTTCGTCACGGAGGGTTTACTATACTGCGTGCTACAGAGACAATCAAAGGATCTGGATGGTTAGTCAGACAGTTTCAGCTGGTTGTTTCAAACATCATGTCAACAAGCATCCGGGACCGTACAGTAGCTACACTGAGGTCATATCTTTTGTATTTTTTTTCAGGGAATTTTAGAGATTTGTCAGAAGATGACATTCTACAATGACACTTGGTGGTTGTTTTGCAGCCTGGCTATAGGGATGTTTGATCAGTCCACCACATAGACGGTATATAAAGATGGAAGACATGACAGTTCCCCAAAAGTGAAGCCAAAACATCCTGATCGCCCCCTGGTGGCTGGCTGCAGTATAGGTCATAGAGCCCACCCCCTCCATGTTAGCGGATGGGACGTGAGCCAAACTAAAAAGTCAAAGTACACGTCAAATCAATTTTTCCCAAAGATGTTTTTTGTCATTTTAGGTTGTTTTTATCATGCTGATGTATGTTCAAGTGTTCATTTTGCTGATAAGTTTGATATTAATTAGTTGCTAGAAAAAGAAGGGCGGGACGTCATGATTGACAGCTGTGATTGATAGAACGTGTCAATTTGATCATAGATGTAGTTCTAGAGATATTATGGTTAGTTGTGTCTTTCTAGCCAAACAGCTACCTTGGTGCTAACTTAGCAGCTAGTTGGCTCACACTAACACGCTGCAGTCGTGCTCGGCTCGTGATTGGCTCTGGCGGTTGTGTGGGCGGGGCCTTGATACCGCGGCTCCTCTCCATTGAATGGATTGCCATGAAATTTGGTAAAGACATTTCATGCTGCACCCACGATGAATTGTAATCACTCAGATGATCCCTTCACATTTCATCTAGCACCATCATCAGATGAACAATTTGAATTCGTCCGATACTTCGGTTTATGACCAAATATTTGCAAAACTAATGACATTTGCGTCTAACTGAATACATAAAACTTAACTTAATTTTGTAACTTTCTTTTGGGGGGTTGACAGACTTGTGGTCGGTAGGGCTGCATTGGGCTGACTCATGACCTTGGTACTTCTAAGAATGGCTACGGCCCTGCAAGCACTTAACATGCTGCAGCGACCCTACAAGCTCTGGGTCAGCTCCTCTGTGAGGTGGAAACTTGCGTCTAATTTCTAGACAGCAATGTTAAATAATTGCAGCCAAGAAATGTTGAAACAGAGCAAGAGCATCATGGCAAGTGGCCAAACTCCTTCTATCAATGAATGTTGGCTGAGCTCGTCTGAATCAGCTGATACAGTAGAGCTCCAAGCCAGAAAACAGTTGTTCAAGGAATCATAGTTGCTGCTTTCACAGATTCTCTACAATTAAAGATGGGACTATTCTCCTTTTCTTTATAGCTGTCAGAAAGTACTGGAAAGGATCTATAGCGTGGCATTTAAAATGTCACATTTGATTGAAGGGGTGACTCGTACAGGCAGCGGATCAATGCCCCCTCCGCTCCAAATCACCACTTATCTTCCATTTGTGCAAGCACCGGCTTTACCGGGGCCGCGTCGGACGAGCTCGTCATGTTGTGTCTAGCCTGGTCACGACTGAGCGGGCTTTGCAAAGCCTGTATTTACACTGAGCTGAAAGCAGCAGGTAATTTGTCCATATTTAACAAGGCGGATGGTGGGCAGGTAAATTGTTGTTTTCAGTCCCATTTTTCTCTTAGCGAAACCTCCGTATAACAAAACGCTAAATTATTGTTTTCTTTCAGGATTTGCCTCAAGGTTAACAATGAGCTTTGTGGGAAGTTGTGGGAGAAATGGTTGCAGAGATTTTCCCTCTATGCTTTTGTTAACAAAGGGATTACATTTAACAACTATCTGCACTGACAAGCCATATGTCCAAGCCTTCTGTCCAGCTTCAGTCCAGCCTCTGGGCAAGACAGAGGTATCCACGTAGACATAATGTGAATCTGGATTTGACGCAAACAATGACAAAAATGGTTGATTTCATATGATATAATACTCTCATTAAGCTATTCTGATATCTTACTTTCACACGCACCATGCCCGAATCAACAAACGTTTCACAAAAACAAAATAACTAGCACAGATTTTGATACAGGCTCATACCCATAAAAAATACCAATGCTTAAGCACATATTTATCTGTAGTGTGAACACCTTAAATTTGCCAGTTGTTTTTAAACTATGACTGGCAGCTTGTGGGACTTGTACAACGCCTGCGAGGTAAAACTGCACACTGGAAACGAATGGTGATCTGTGACAGTGTTCTTCTATTAAATCTTTGGATAACAGAGGACTTGTGATTTTTATTTTTTGAGTACAAAGAAACGTCCCAAACTGCTGCGGAACAGTCGTGTGATATTTCAGAGCTGCCGTACATTTCCCCTCGGAGCATTCGACTCTTCTCTCCGTCTGTGAATCATCTCTGATTTTTGTGTTCGCCATCTTACAGCCTTTTTTCCCTTGTGATGGATTTCCTTTAAATGTCTTCTTGAACTGTGTTTCAGAGGAAAAAGGGCACATTGATCTTCCTTATCCTCCCTCCAGGATTTTCTTTACAAAGAGGGGGACTTCACATAAATTAAATATCCGTGTTTTCTCACACACATCAATAAAAGTTTCTTATATTATCATGTACAATTAGAAACACTGGGTATGGTCACAGTTTTGATTTGTCATCAACAACACTGCCCTCGCCGTCATCTTCTTAGTCGTTGAACCAGTGAGATCCTTCACTCTGATTGGTCCCCACCTTTGTCTCGTGTCTCTTGGCGTTACATCATTCCCTGTTTGGTTCCGACTTTGCTTGTCCATGTGTTTGTTTCCTCGCCATTTAATGCAACATTAGAGTGTAAACAGTGTACCTCACAACGTGTAGTGCACGACGCTTCCTCATTACTAGGTGGACTGCTTGCTCGTTGGCTCTCCAGACTTTCTGATCTCCGCTTATCGCACATTTCTTTTGCGTCTCCATGCCACTTTTGAGACTTCTTTCAACATCTTGGTCCTCGTTACATTCCATCTTCCAAGCCACCTGCTTTAACGTTCTTTATCTCCATCTCTCCATACTATATTTATATACTTTTTTTTTTTACAATTGCACGGTAACAACATCAACACGTGACGCCATTGAAAAGTTTAGAAAAAAAAATCGGGGAGAAGGGGGGGTTTCCTTCGTGGGATAAACGAGGCTGTCGATTGGCATAAAAGGACAGGGACTTGGGATTGGCTCAATTAAAAAGGGGGTTGGTTGGTGGTGACTACCGCGGTTCATTATCACAACTTTAAGACAATTCCTACAAGGGGGAGATAAGAGTAAGGCAAAAAGGAGGGACGGAGGAGTGAGTACAGTATGTAGGGTGTACAGTATGTGTGTGTGTGTTGTAGGGTGGAAGGACTATTTTTCGCAGTGTACTCAAGATGAGAAGGAAAAAACGACCAGTTGTCAGTTTGCCCGCAAGTTAGTGAGTGGTCCTTCACTGCAGATTCACCTGAGGGCCCCAAAGTGTGTGTGTGTTTGTGTGTAGAGCTGGGAGAAGAGGGGTTAAAAGTAATAAGTCACTGGTCGTATTAGATAGAGTTCAGTGGGCGTAATGGGAGGATCCATCATTCCTCTGACGACGAGATACAGCAAAGACGGAAGTAGCGAGAGAGAGAGAGAGTAAGTGAGGAGGGGGTGTAGAATATTTTTGCCCTTCATTTACTTTTTTTCCGTGTTGTGTTTTCTCTAGACCCTCCGTGGAATTTATCCAGACCTTTCTCTAGTTTTGTTGCCTCTGGCTTCCTCTCTAAACTTTCCCACTTTCATCTTCCACCCTTATCCTTCCTCTTCATCTTCATTTTTCCCTTCAGAGGCCGGGCTAACAGCTCTGCTTGCGGTCTATCTCTTCTTCTCTCCTGCTGGTTTTGGCAGTATACCGGAACGATATCAGCCTTGTATTAAACAGTGTTGTCCACTGATGATGATGGATGATTGAGGTAACAACGTAAAAGCGCTCTCTGAAACCTGCACTGCAATTTTTTCATTCAGTCCTTCTGTTAAATAATTCTTATTTTAGAGGGTTTATGTATCCAAGAAGTTTCTTCATCACTGGAAAGATGGTGGATCTCCTTTCCTTTTAGAGTTTTAGTGTGTCATAATGGCTTAGGAAATAAATAAATGGAAAGATAGAAATAAATCAGAGACACTGAAAAATTGTTTTGGGCGTTAAAAAAAGAGGAAATTGAAAGATCTGCTGTAAAACGTTCAGATCGGCGCATATCGATCCACCTCTACCACCCGTCTCTCCTCGTCCCGTCTCCGTCTGAAGACTCCTCCATCTCTCCCTCTCTCTCTCTCTCTCTCTCTCCATATTGGCAGTGGGTCTCTCTCCCTCCCCTCTCCTCTCCATTTAAAAACTTGGTAAATGGCAGTAGGCCTCCAGTGAGGCCAGCAGGATGTAAATCAGCCACATCGAGACGAACAGCATGCACGTTATTATCTTGCAAGTCCGCGGCCCGCCCAGCTCGCCGCCGGCCACCGTCGCCCGCCGCCGGTACAGCAGAATGATCACGCACATCACGGCCATGATGGTGAAGAGGGTGACGGAAAAGGCCAGGTTCCCCGGGTCCACCTTGAACACCTTGCCCTTGGAGCGCCAGACCACGGCGGCGATGGTCCACGCCACGCCGATGCCGAGGAAGACGTTGACGGCGTTGGAGCCGGTGACGTTCCCGATGGAGGCGTCGGCGTACTGGTCCTGGATGGCGGCAACCTTGCTGGCGAATGTGTCTGGATGAGGAAGACAAGATTTCATAGGAATATAAGGGCTTCATTATCTTTGATATCACGTTTTAAAACTGTTGTATGACGCTTACTCTTACTTTTGGTGTCGATTTTATGTCATAAAACCTTTTAGCATTTTTTTTAAATTATACTAACAGCTGATAAAAGTTACAGCAATATGAAAACATATAAACGAGGCAGGAAACATAAAAGTAAAACATCAACCTGAGGTCAAAACAAAACAATCAAATAATGTAAAGCAACAATATTGAAGTCTCATAAAAAAAATTTTTTGAAGATCTTTTGTAAATGTCTCTCTCACACGCCACAGAGGAAGTGACCTCAAGGTTACATTGAGCATGGAACCACCCACGTACAGTATAGTAGCCTACTCTCACAGTCACATACAGACTGTGGCACACATGGGCTGTATGGAAAGAGAAACGCAGCAGAGAAGGTTCAGAACGGATGTCAGTATTTATGGAAATAATTACACATTTAATGGACGACTGTTGGAGGCAGAGAAAGACAGGCAGGGAATAAACAATACATACAGATAACAAAATAGCAAGGAGAGCCAACAAGGGAAAGAGAATAATGAAAATCACAAGAGATGGAACTTAATTGAGAAAGACGTCACAAAATATTGGGGTGCCAAGCAAAAGAAAGAGTTAATTGTTTAAAAATCTGCTAGTCAATTTGAACAGAATCAGTCAAACTGTATAGTTGCTCTGTCTATAGTATTTCTCACCAATCTTAAAGGGGAACACATCCTAAATTAAGAATTCCAATATGTTACTTCCATGGACTGGTAAAGTTCAATCAATATTTCTGAACATGAGCCAGTGAAGTAGGTCTCAAACTTGTGATGTTATATAGGGTACATAATACTGGAGCTGCTCCATAGACGATGAATGGGGGATGATTTAGTTTGTTTTCTTTTTCTTATACCCAAATGAGCTTTATTTTATTGTTGTGCTGTCAGTTGTGAAACAGAAAATATCCCCATATAGTCAAAACATCCTCCTGGGAGCTCTCAGCATCAGCATATCTCCCCATTCATTGTCTATGGAACAGTTCCACACTTTATACCCGATGACATCACAAGTTTGAGTTTTAGCACTCTAGTTTTTGGATTTGGGAGAGAGTTGTTCATGTTTACTTATATTTTTGGACTGTCTTAGACCAGAGAAATAACATGTATGAACTTTGAAAATGGGTTTAGTTTCCCTTTAAAGGGACATTATATTTTGTATAGTTGGGGCAAGCAGAGCGAGCCTCCAAAAACTTTCAAAATAGAATATTATTTTACATGAATTATTTCTCGGCTCTGAATTGAAAGTAAACACAGTAAGAAGCCCCCTGAATCAGTTGTTGCTAACTGTTATTAGCGCAGGTAGTTTGCTAGTTGGTAAGTAGATTCCTATTCAGTTAGCAAAAATAGCTAATTTAGGAGGTTGTTCTCATACACCGTTCGTAGCTATACCTACAAAACAATTCATATGTAATCCACGCAATCCTGAACCAGGAAGTATAAAGAGCAACAAACGCTGTGTAGGGAGGAGGTCGGGGTGGTTGGTTGGGTCAAAAAACACCAGACTTTCGACTGCTGTTTGTACCCCGTGTGAAACCAGAAGTCAATGTTGATTTATTTGTCACATAACTTCCGTGCTTAAGTTACGCCACTTCTGGAGTTATTTTAACCTAAACCACGATCTTTTCCTAAACCTAACTAAGTAGTTTTGTTGCCTAAACGTCACCAAGTTTTTTCCTGTGAAGACGGAAGTTTATCTTGAAAAGACTGTATGCATGTAACGAGCGAAAATTGACACATGTAGCTGGACATTCGTAGGAAAACGCACAAAAAATGAGGCATATGTTTTTGTAAGATATCGTACGAACCGTTGTATGAGGATACGTTGAATCCAGTGACATTGTTTTTGTGTTTCCTTTGATTTGGACTTAGAGACCAGCATTTGAAATGTTTTTTGTTACATTTAACGTTATCTCAAAAGCTTTACGAGAATTGTTTGCTTGCCATGATATATATTATTTTGCTGGAGTTGCTTTACTTAAATCTTTATAACAGAGGTGGCGAGTGTAAAGTTTGACCCATAGTCACAGCCACAGTTAAGACCCAGGTTTGATGCGTTCAGTAACATCCACTTGGTTTATGTTATTTTTCATCTATATTCTAGAAATAAAACACAGAAATTTAACTTTCAGGAAGATCTTTCCATTCTGTAATCCACCGTTGTATATTGGCATCAGCCTGAGACACAACAGATGTAGGTCTCATTAATGCTGTAAACCGCTGTAGGTGCACATTAGTGGAGCTCTGTGGGGCTGCACATCTGAGCAGAAATTGAGTAAAAATCGCAAAGCCTCTACAACTGGGTTGGCAGGGAACACCAGGGAAACAGCTGCCAGTTATTGTACGCCTGTCTCGGCTTATTTCTATTTATAGACCGGCTGGTGAGATGAGTCTCAATTCTCATTTGAATGTCAGAGAGATTAGTTGAAATTCATATCCCGATCCCAACATGAAAAAAAGACCCTCCAAACTTTCTTGGGGGGGGGGGGGGGGGGTGAATTGTAATCCTGTTGGTAGCAGACCGCACAAAAAGAAATGAAAAGTTGGTGTGTGTTGACACGCGGGCACATCAGATGGTGGGTTTGAATCTGAGTCATGAAACCACATTATTGCCTCCACACATATACACTACTCACTACTGCTGGCAACACAGAAGATCATACTCAAATGTAAGATATATACATATACTTTACATTCACTTTACAAGTTTATACATTGTTCTTTCCCAGTCATGAATAACCTTCTTAAAGGGATAGTTCGGGTGTTTTAAAGTGGGGTTGTATGAAGTACTTATCCATAGTAGGTGTATTACTTACAGTAGATGACGGTCGGCATGCCCCCAGCTTCGAGAAACTGACACCGGAGCAAAGCAATACAGTGCTGTGGACGGGGACAGCGGAAAAACATATTTCAACCACCTCAAAGAGAGGCTCACCTAAAAAAATGAATATCCGTTAAAGTGTACGCTATATTTAGCATATTTTCACAGCTTTATCTTGCCATCAGACGGCCCTTTCCTTTTCCTTTCCGACCTGGAACTGAACTGAAAGTGAAACTTATCTATGCAGGCTCAGATGACAAAAACAGTATAGATACGTTTCACTTTCAGTTCGGAAAATATTCTAAATATAGCGTACACTCAAACGGATATACATTTTTTAAGGTGAGCCTTTCTGTTAGGTGGCTACAATACGTTTTTCTGTCGTTCCCGTCCACAGCACTGTATTGCTTTGCTCCGGTGCCGGTGCTCCTGTCTGTTTATCCAAGCTGGGGGAACGCCGGCCGCCATCTACTGTAAGTAATACACCTACTATGATAAGTGCCTCATAAAACCCCACTTCAAAACCCCACTTCACTATCCCTTTAAAGACCCAAATTACAGAACAACATACAATGTGTTTTCAGAAACAGTGTTGACTGATGCCAGACCTCTGAATCGCACCCAGATGATTCCTAAATGTTAAATGGTTTATGTTAGCAAGCCAGCTGAGGTGATTTTGGAGTTACTGGAGGGCGTATTCATCCTCTCTTTTTACAGCACACCTGCAGCCCCTGCAAGAAGCTAATATTTCCTCCTTGTTAGGGGGCAAACAAGCCAATTCTCCCCCAAATGTCAAATTAAAAGAGTGTTACTGGGATTAGTAACTGTAATGTAATTACTGAATTACAGATTGTAATCCCTTACACTAGGTGTTACTGAATAATGTGATCACATTACTGTAACATGTCAAATAAAGTCTAGGTAGTGTAGGGTCAGTAGCACATTACTTATAATGTGTCATACACTGGTCAAAGCCGGGAACATAGAAACAGAACATGTTAGCTGCTCCTAGCAACAGCTACCGCAGCTTCGGCGTGATGGATATTATTACCATAATAATGTCCTTTTATTTAAATGTCTGGAAGAGCTCAGTAATAAAATTGTAAAATCATATTTTAGTTGATTTTTGTGAGTGATATAAATTATATAAAAATGTGTTGATATCGTCTCATATCTTTTGCAGGCCAAAAATTGAATACCATATTGTGGCAGACGTTGTGATATCGGCAAATATTGTATCATTGCCCAAAGAATCAATATAATATTGTATCATGATGAAACTTGTGATTTACACCCCTATGAAACAAGACGGCACTCAGTGTCCCTGTTACTATGGATATTGCATCTTTATAAGGACTATGTCTGCGAGAGAAAGCAGTTCCAAACAAAACTGTCCATGTATTTTTTAATGAAAAAGCCAAGACTCTCTCAGTTCATCCAGAGATAAACTCAAAGTAGTGGTGTGAAGAGAATCTGTGATCTCTACAGGACTTCACCACCAACACAAATATCCCAAACAAACAACACTGATACTGTTTAAATGGCTCAGATGGTTCCAGCTGAGCTCCGTAAACCTCTTAAACAGACAGAAACATGTAGCAGTTCACAGCGTTCGAGCATCTGATCAGCGTTTGCCTCTAATAGCCTGAATCGGCAAATCTGGTGTAAATTGGCTGGATAATCCTCCAGAGTGGCTCCGATGCAATAACACAGAAATGCTTTTATAGATCCGGAGGAGGGGAAGGGTGGGAAAACAGAGAGGAGATGAATGATTCTAACAAGCTTCACGGAGATCACAATCACACACGCACTTACACACAAGTGAGCACACACTCCCGGTGGAAGTTATAATGACCTGAGGGACCTGCCGCACGCAAACTGGCATCATCTCGGCAGAGCAAACACATTTTCACCCACTCACACCTGGGTACCACAGCACACGGGTCAGAATGATGGATGATACGGCAGTGAAAACGCAACATCCAATAAGCGGAGGGGAGAGAGAGAGAGAGAGAGAGCACTAAGGTAAAGTCAGAATAATAAATAGGGCAGGATGGGCATGAGAGCAATCGTAACAGATAAATGAGGTGGGATATGAGAATGTGAGGACAGAAGGAAGGAGAGAAAACATGAGTGAAAAAGATAAAAACAAAGGAGAGTGAGAGAGATTCGGAACAGGCAAAGCCGACAAGTTAACATCATGTGATAGGACAAACACACTGATAAAGGATATAAAATCTGTGTTTACAGCCTCCAAATCCAACACACAACATAATATGGCTGCTGCAGGAATTTATTCAGACGTCGCCGCAAGCCATCAAGGAGCAAGAGTAGCAAAAGAGCTATTTCTATAAATCATACAGAAGGGGGAAAAAATAAAACGACTGACGAGAGGAATGAGGAAGGGAATTGAATTAAAGCCCTGGGACAACGCGTCCCCTCGAGGAGGAGACAAGCTCAGGCTGAAGGCTCAGCGATGGAGCCGGCGTTTTACAATCCAATTTTTATTTCCGGCCTGCTTACTGAGGGCTATTGAAATCAGATGGAGAAGAGAGGATCAGTCTTCTTCTTTTTATGGGTTTGTTTGTTTGTCATATCGGGAAAACATGCATCTCATTTCGCTACCGTTTTTGTGGGGCGAGTTGTTTTCTGCTTGAATGTTATGTAATGTCAGTAAGGAAGTATGCACCATGAAATGATTTAAAGGTCCCATATTGTAAAAAGTGACATTTTCATGGCTTTTATATTATAAAGCAGGTTTAAGTTCTATATAAATACTTTGAAACTATCGAAACGCTTAATCCACAGAGAAACACACACAGCCCATATTCAGAAACTGAGCTTTCTGTCCAATTGTGATGTCACAAATATACAATATTTAGACCATTTCAAAGTTTTAAACGTAAACATTCTAAATGGGTCCCAGTTTATTTCCTGTTGCAGTGTATGTGAATGACATCAGCTGACAGGACGTAAACATGGACCCAAGCTGTTGCCTAGCAACGCAATTCTGTTGCAATTCCATTGCAATTCCATTGAAATGTATTATAACGGAGCGTTTCAGATAGAGGGTAAACACTGGTATATTCAAGCAGACAGTATGAGGAAAATAAAGCTTTTTAAAACATTAAAGTATGTAAACATGTTCTAGTAGAAACCCAAAATACAAGTGAGAACCTGAAAATGAGCATGATATGGGACCTTTAAGCCACTCCCACTCACCTGGCACCGATGTTCCCAGCGCCACAAACACCACAGCCGTCACCGAGTCCTTCAGTCCTATCGTGCAGCCGAAGTGTGACGCCAGATCGCCGGTGACCGCCGTCAGGACGCCGATAAGCGATATGGAGACAATGAAGCAGGCCCAGCCGTTCCAGTACTCCGTGGGCGGGACGAAGGCGAACAGAACCTTCCAGAAGACGGTGAGGAAGTGCATGATGTAGTCGAAGCAGGACGGCAGGCGCTCCTCGCCGCTCTCCTCCTCGTCGTCGTCTCCTGCGGGTGATTCAAACGTCAAGGGAGGAGACAGATAGAAAGAATGAGCAGAGAGATAATTGAAAGAGAAAAGTGAATGGAAAAAAACGATACAGTAAAGTGGAAGGAGACAGAGTGGAATTACATATGGAATTTAAGAGGCCAAATTTTAGGGCGTAAATGTTAATGCAGTAGCATAAAAAGCTAAAGATTAAAGAAATAGTTCAACATTTGGGGAAATATGCCTATGAACTTTCTTGCAGAGAGTTAAGCTGCCAGTATACTTCTTTAGGACAGCTTGTCGGATGGTTGCATAGCTTCGGAAACCCCTACACCTTTCCAACGAGGAATTAAGGGGGGGGGGGGCTATGTCCAACCATTCCTGTAACTTTCCGAAACCAATAATCTGACATTCATACCTACTTCACACCATAATTAACCAGCTGTGCTGATGTGAGAAAATGACCTGCAACTTGTCTTGGACGACACATTGTATGAACTAGTTCATTACATTACCCGACCCTTTGATAAGAACATCGATACCAGTCTCATATCTGCTCCCTAATTATAGAGCTAGATCCAGGTGGTGATTAGTTTAACTTATCATAAAGACTAGAACTAGACAGCTACCCTGCTATCTGCCAACACATCTAAAGCTCACTAATTATGGGTCACGTCTAAGGTAACCCACATGTTGAGAAAACATGTGAAAACTCTTGCGAGACCCGTTACCCAACGACTTAGCCTATTCAAGGTCAATGTCTAACCTTAACCATTGGAGGTCAATGCCTAACCTCAACCATTGGAGATTAATGCCTAACCTTAACCATTGGAGGTCAATGCCTAACCTTAACCATTGGAGGTCAATGCCTAACCTCAACCGTTGGAGGTCAATGCCTAACCTTAACCATTCAAGGTCAATGCCTAACCTTAACCATTGGAGGTCAATGCCTAACCTTAACCATTCAAGGTCAATGCCTAACCTCAACCATTGGAGGTCAATGCCTAACCCTAACCATTCAAGGTCAATGCCTAACCTTAACCATTGGAGGTCAATGCCTAACCCTAACCATTCAAGGTCAATGCCTAAGTATAACCATTTGAGGTCAATGCCTAACCTTAACCATTGGAGATCAGTGCCCAACCTTAACCATTGGAGGTCAATACCTAATCATAACCATTGGAGGTCAATGCCTAAACTTAACCATTCAAGGTCAATGCCTGACCTCAACCATTCAAGATCTATACC
Organism: Sebastes umbrosus; assembly: GCF_015220745.1. NCBI lineage: Eukaryota > Metazoa > Chordata > Actinopteri > Perciformes > Sebastidae > Sebastes > Sebastes umbrosus. The sequence continues at coordinate 20,885,625 of NC_051290.1, forward strand.
TAAATTGAACCATTCGAGATCAATGCCTAACCTCAACCATCTCGCGAGAGTTACACAGCTTGTGGGTTACCTCTCCATGACTCCCTATCCATAAATCGTTGTTTTTACATTTCTTTATGTGTATGGATTAAACAAACAAGATACAACTTGTTAGTGAGCTTTAGAGGTGTTAATAGGAATATCTTTAAGTTTAACTTTGGATCAAGCCAGGCTAGCTGTTTCCACCTGGTTATGCTAAGATATGCTAAACGACTGCTCATATTTAGTATACAGACAAGAGAGTGGTGTTGATCTATTAATCTCTTGGCAAGAAAGCAAATGAGCACATTTCCCAAAATGTTGACCCACTGTGTTAAGCAGAAATAAAGAATACTTCCCCCTTTCAAGTGTTAACAGAGAAAAAAATAACCCATATTGGGTATAAATTCGAAATGAAAAATGACAAATAAATGCATGAAAAGTTTCAAAATAAAATGCTGATGCAAAAACCTTTAAGAAATTAACTTTTTCACCATCCATCATCTTTTCAAAATGAAGTCAAGAAAGATATCAACCAAAACTGCTGTTCATAAATCAAAACGATGCCTGATGTTGTGTGTGTGTGTGTGTGTGTGTGTGTGTGTGTGTGCGTGTGTTACCTGCGCTGACAGTAACGGCACTGACAAACTGCTCCCTCCAGCTGCTGCTTCCCACCACCAAGGCCAGGTTTGTCTTCTTGATCAACTTATCTACCGTACTCTACACACACACACACACACACACACACACACATACACACAAAATCAAACATGCAAGTGCATACAGACCAGGCAGAACAGGAAAAACACAACCCTCAAGTTGTTAATTCACTCGCAGCCGCGCAGAACGGGGAAACCTTTCAATTAGCATGATTATTATTACTCAGCCGACAGTGCTTTGTGAGGAGAAAAACCCTGCGTGTTTACTATCCAATAAGTGAGAGACGACGAGAAGTTTTACTGTATATTAGCAGTCTCAACAAGAGAATTCAAATTATTTCCAGTGTTGGGTGACAATTAAAGATCATTACAACATTTCAGTATTGTACAGTAGCAGATGGAAAAGCTAGCATTGCAAGCACACTAAAGCAAGCAAACTAAAGAGAGAGGAGGATAGATAACCTTTTCAGCCCGCCAAAGAAGCTTATTTACTTCTCTCTGCACACGCACACACACGCATACAAAATGACACAAATGGACAAATGAGCGAATGAAATGTGCAACAAAAACATGATTGGTTACATATTCAAGACAACAAGTAAATCACAGATTAGAGACAAAATCATGTGGCAATTAACAGAATGGAAATGAAGCAACACACATGGAAGTAATGAAAGCGTAACGCGACACAGACGCTTCCTGGTTTGAGCGGCACACGAGAAATGTCAAATTATCTGTAATGATCCATGACTGAATAACAAACTGAAACTGCATTCCTTCTAATATACAATATTTATTACATGGTTAAGCCACTATATTTTCTTATTTGCTGGATGAATGGTCTACCAGCAACTTTCCTTCTTCTAAGGCCTGTCTTGTGCTGAAACAAGACAACAGCTCGCTTTGAATAAATCATTTGTTGTCTTTTGCATGTCTGATATCAAAATGACGAGCAGCTCATCAGGGAGTCCATTACATGCTAACAAAATGAATCATTCATCCTCTAGACCGGGGCAGCTGACACTCACTTTCAACCATTTTTGATTAAATCGGCATTTTAAGTCAGTTTACTTGACGGATGCCAAAATGGTGGTTATTATTATTTCAATGAGCTGCTGATACATTTTGAAGAGCTGCTGATGTACAAAATGAAAGGGAGCGTTTACATGAACATATGCACACATCCCTGTTAATGGAAACGTAATGCCACACTTACCTTGAACTCGTAGGACTCTTCTATGACCACCTCCACCTGTGTGTGTTCGCCCAGACTGGGACAGCCCATCTTGGCCACCTCTTCGTCCTCTGCTCCCACCAACGGCTTGTTCTCATTGGAGTCACCTAGGAGACACAGACATGAAGGGGTCAGTGTTGCAGTAGGTTGGTGCTATGCAGAGGTTATGCAGTACCAACCTTAAAGGAACCCAGGTGCTCATTTATTATCAACTACCGTTGTTGTTGAGGATACTGAGGCCATGTATACAGTAACTTTTATTCAGAAATGAAGGCCTCAGTATGTCATTAAATATGATATGCTAAATATGATGTATTAGATTTAGGACCCCAGGAAAACTAGCTGGTGCCATTGGCTGTATTGCTTTGCACCGGAGCAAAGCAATACAGTGCTGTGGACGGGGACAGCAGAAAAATGTATTTTGGCCACCTAAAAGAAAGGCTCACCTATGAAAAACTGATATCCGTTTAAGTGTACGTTACATTTAGAATATTTTCCAACAGCAAACTGAACTGAAAGTGAAACTTATCCTCACCTTTTTGTTATCTGAGCCTGCTGGCTTTGGAGAGAGTATAGATAAAATTCACTTTCAGTTCAGTTTCCCGTCGAAAAGAAGAAGGAAAGGGCTTTTCTGACGGCAAGATAAAACGATGAAAATATTCTAAATATAACGTACACTTAAACGGATATTGATTTTTTTTAAGTGAGCCTTTTGTTTAAGTGGCTAAAATACGTTTTTCTGATGTCCCCGTCCACAGAACTGTATTGCTTTGCTCCGGTGTCAGTTTCTGTGAGCTGGGGGCAAGGCGACCGTCATCCTCTGTAAGTAATACACCGATACTTCATACCTCATGCAACCCCACTTCAAAACACTCAAACTAAGCAGACACTTCTCATCGAAGTATATGTTTCATGATCCTGGCTACAGACCTCGGTCAAACGTATTGAAGATGTGATGAAGACCTGGAACTCACAGCCTCCCCTCTTGTTTTCAAAAATTCATTGCAAACCACTCTCAGAGATGTACTGCTACCTTAAGAGATTGTGTTGAATAACTAGGTTACTTCAACTTCAGAATCCCTGGAAACCCTCCACTCATCAGGTTTGCCTCACTTGAAGTAATGTGTGTCTATAACGGTGACTATTCTGTTTGCTGGTGAACATTTCAAATTCTTTCAGTGAAGCACTTCTTACACCAAGTCACTATGTATGAAAAAATAAGGAAGGAAAGTTGAATCATGTGGGATCATTCATCTCTTTAATCCTCTAGAGAGACGGTACTGCCGGTGTAATTGACTGAGAACTTTCTGAAGTGTTCAGATGGAAGTTGCTGCAAAGTGAGGAACAGCAACAGAATTCAAAATAACAACTAACATGTCACCCCGAGACTTTCATCCTGGAAGAAATCCATCTACATTTTTTTCTGCAAAACAAACTTAAAGCTCTGTGTTAGCAATTAATGCAAGACTCCCTATAGTCGTAGGATTAATATGCAGTATTCATGCAGTAGTATTTATGCATTCAGCCTGGCATTTGAACTCAAATCATGTATCATGTAATTTTTTCAGATTTTTGCCAGGGCAACATAAATTGTTTTCACAGCTTTGCTGCATGGGGTATAATTTTAAGAATGTGTGCAAGCACTCGTGAAAATCTGTAATGTAAATGCTAATGTTCAAACACTGACGGGTCACTTGGGAAATCCAATCTATCAAGCATCCCATGTTATTACAAATATGAATACCAATGAGGAATTAAGATTTTCTCCCATGAAACAACCTTTCTATCTCTCCATTACCATATGTTCCACCATGCATCCCTCCATTCATCCATCCATATGTCTCCTCACACTCGGTGACAGTGTCATTAATCGAGTCAGCTGTTATCAATGTAGACCTTCTGTAATTGAAAAGCAGTGTACAGTATGTGTGTGGCTCAGTGTGTGTGTGTGTATATGTGTGTGTCCGCTTGCTGTGTGACAGTCTTATAAACCCAATTATATATCCTGTGTGATGAAACATGCCCCGGGCTGTTGGCGCTTCATGACTGACATGGAGCGTGTGGACCTCTACTCCACCAGAACTGTCACCTTATCTACAGAGGAGGCGTAGCGTGAGCGGCATGTGAGCAGAGCAGCAGCAGCAGCAACAGGGTTGTCTGTATCTACACACACGATGCGTTCAGGCACAGTATTGAGTGTAGGTGAATCTATGTGTGCATACTGTACGTGGTAGAGCAATAGTTTCCAACCTTATATGTCTACTGGTTGTGACCAGCAGACATATGTGATAAGTAAGATTATTTTGAGAGGCCTGGAGAGGTAAAAAAAAAAAAAATTAATTAATTAATTAATTAACTAGAAAAAGCAGATTAGTTTTTGTGGTCCTTGTCCGTTTAAAGAAAACCTATTGTGGTTTTGTGGTTTTTCCCTTTTCTTCAGTGTATAAATAGTTTTTTGTAACATAAAATGTAAAAGGTCTGCAAAGTTACAAAGCCCAAAGTCCATGCCAAAGGAAGTTACCCCACAGAAACACTGCTCTTGAACTGCCTGAAACACCTTGCTTGAAGTCCCGCCTTTTCTTCCGTAACGTGGTGATGTCACTAAGTAACACATTTGCATAATACCTGCTTAGCAGCTAGTTTGGCACGCCGTCAAACAAAGCTAGTTAGGCCAGCTGACCAATCAGAGCAGAGTGGGCTTTTCGGAGCAGGAGATCAAACAGAGCATTTCAGACAAAGGGTGAAAAGAGGTGCTGCTGCTCAGCCGGTATGAGAGAAATAAAGCATATTTTGAACATTAAAGCATGTAAACATATTCTATTAGAAACCCAAAATACAAGTAAGCACCTGAAAATAAGCATAATACGTCCTCTTTAATCTTTTCCGACCCCTCAGATTTATCATTCAACCCCTTGTAGGGGCCCCGAACCCCAGGTTGAGTAAATTAGTGAGGGAGTGAAAGAACTAAAGAAAGCGAAGAAAGAAAAGATGTGAAATGAGACAGCGAAAATGTCTCTGTGAAGCCAAATGACTCAACGAAAGTTACTTTCTTTTTGTCTTTTCTGTTCTCTTGTAAACCTTCAATCTTGTGGAAATTCAACAGAAATGTCAAAGCAGAACAAGCTGCAGAAATTACTTATTGACTTTCAGCGCAGGTTCTCTTTAGCCTTGAGTCACCTGCCAGAGATTAGCTGTCTGCCTTTTAAAAAAATTCAACTAAAGCTTCCTATGTTCTTAAAAAGTTGAAGGGCTTAGATGTTTTATATGGGTGGATTTCAGAGCTCTCTGGTAACTACGTGGATTCAGAGAGTAGGAAGTGACGGTGCAGAGGAAGGATCCAAATAGTTCATTAGGCAGGAATGAATTGCAAATTGAGTTCAATCTGCTCTTCTCTGGCTTCTTAGTTTCCTGAATTTGTTGCAATTATGACCCGGTGTTCTTTAAATCCTTTCAGCCACGTCCTTAGTTCAAAGTGAAATGTTTCCCAAGTTAATCAGAGTTTAAATTGGAGGTTTCAGACAATCAATGCAAGTCTCACCCTGTTTATAAGAGATAAGTGTGCAGGAGGCCCGAGACTTAAATAAAGACCCCATTCTGTCTGTCACTCTGTTCCCTCTGCTGGCTTCTTGATATTCTCTGTTAACAGCCACACACACACACACACACACACAAAGACACTCACCGTGTTTCTGCCCTATCTCCAACAGAACGGGCTCTCCCAGCTCGATGGTGAAGGTCTTGTTCTTCTCGTACTCCTCATCGTCAATGATCTTCACCTCGATGATCTTCCTGTTAAAAAGTGAAGAGAAGGATGAGATTCGGCGAGTGTATTCCAGATAATTAACCTTTCCTGTTTTACGCTCGTAATAAAAGAGTCGCAAATGTGTTTAGAGCAGTCCATTAAAACTGTGACAGTCTCCCCCCGTCTGGCTGTAATCAGACACCAGGTCATTCCTGCTGCCGCATGATCCTCATTACTATCAAAACCTATTATTAACCCTTATAACAAATAGGATACATCACAGAAAAAAATTTAAATGTTAGCAACCCTCTGTTTTCTCTTGCAGAAGATGATTAGGAGCCTCTGCAAAGATGAAGGTTGATGCCCGAGTTGACATTGCTCAGTGGGGCACTCTGAGGCTCCTTGCTTCCCCCCCAGGCCCTGATTAAGTTTTTCTCCAGTTGACAGTGATGCAATGTGCAGCAGAGCCACAGTTGAAACATTTTCAATTAGTAGCACCCAGGGGAAAGACCTTAAATGCAGCGCAAAGAGTTTTGAGGGGACTGCAACCAGACCTTAACAAGTTAATTGGAAAAAAAAGCTGTGGGGATATTAAAAAAAAATAGCAGTGTGCGAGCGTGAGCAGAGTCTTAGTAGACTCACATAGGTGAGATGGCATTGTTATCAGATCTGCCCGTGTATTTAGAGACAGAGAATCATTTAATGTGAACTTGGATTGGAAGGTTTTCATCAACACTGCTCTACTACTCATTGGACAATAATGTCAAAGATATTTGACATACTATAAATTAGTCAATATATCACTTGAAAAGATCATTCGCAAATATTGGAAAGAAAGATGGATGGCACATTCTGTCAGTCCGATGCTTTAAGGATACGCTAAAGTAGGCAGCATTTACAGATGCAGCTACCTAGAACTGCCCTCCCAGCCGGCTGTCAGCCAGTTCCCAGTCAACTTCCAGCCGCTGGGAATCTCCCCCCCTCCTCCTGTTTCCTGATAGGGTGTGTCTAGATTCTACTGTAAATATGCACATTCATTTAATTGCAGGCTGCCACCATGAGATGCTGTTTCCTTCATAAAAAAAACAAAAACCAACTGAAGTACACTAAAGAATCATGTTTCTTTGTTTAGGCCATAATTTGTACTGTATGTTTCTCAGACGTTTCAGTGGGGGAATGTAACTAAGTAGTAAAAGTAGTAATATATAAACGTAATAAAGGAGGCTGACAGTTTAGAAAGTGTAATTGGTGCCAATCCTTTCTCACTCCCAACTTGTATAAGTGCCCCACGGCATCAGAAACCAACGCACGGAGGCACCCTTTAGTAACAGTACTGTATATGACGAACCAGGTTTTCAACTAACTCCAATGTAAACCCAGCCACAGCGTTATTCGACGGTTGGAGCAAGTGACGTAGTATTAGTAGCGTGAGAGTCCGCTAAGGGCGGGCAGGAGGTTTGGAGGATGGGTCAAACAAACACAACACTTTCAACCTTGGAGACCGCTGTTTGTATCCCGTGTGAAACTAAAAGTAACGTGGACTTATTTTATCACGTCGGCCTTTGGTCACGAGACTCATCGGTATCGTCAGTCACCTGAGTCGTCAGTCACTTGAGTCGTCAGTCGCTTGAGTCGTTAGTCCCGTAAGTTGTTAGTATCGTCAGCCCTGTGAGTCACGTGCTAGTCAGTAAAGTTAATGTCAACAATGACCGTTTCCTAACCCTAACTAAGTGGTTGTGTTGCCTAAACCCAACAACCTGTGAAAACGAATGTTTATTTTGAAAGGACACTATGCATGTAACAAGCGTTTATTTACACGCCATCCCAGGTCTGTCCAAAAGTAACGCAAGAGGGGTACCCCGTACGGTGGTTTCCAATGCCCAGGGGCACTGACCAAGCAGCGGTATTTGACGAGTTGGGAGTGGGAATTTGATGTTGGTGCTGTACTCAACTTTGAATTGGTACTGGCTGATTATGTATGAATAAAGACAACCTCCAAAAACCAAATCTCTTTTAATCGTACAACATCCCTAATTTTAAAATGTCTAAGGTACCCAAATGTTCCAAATGTATTTGTTTTGGTCCTTTTATGTAAATCGCATCCGTTTGCCCTCCTTCCGGTCTGTTTCACCCCGAGTACGTAATCATCATCTCGCCAATCCAGCTGTATCTGACAGGCAAAGAGGAAGAGAGAGTGTTCATTTCCACCTGGTTGTGTCTTCATCATATGCTTCACTGTCAGCCATGTTGGCTCTGACACCACAAATAGGCTTCGGCTCAACAAAGAAAAACATGAGGGAGGAGGGGGATGTGAGAGAGTGGTGGTGGTGGTGGTGGTGGTGGTGGTGGAGGTGTTGAGAGAAGTGGAAGCGCATTGTTTTCATTGGTGAGCTGTCACAGCAACAGCGGATGAAACTGGCTGGATTTTTGCTATTTCCAGCATCACATCAGGTTGAGAATCCAACTCTCAACAATGTCGGAGAAGATATAAAAGTATTGTTTAGACAGATGTGAAACAAGAGAGGAAAAACATGGAAATCCATTTAGTGGAGGAGGACGAAATTAAATATCCGTTATATTTAAAATTTTACAGCCGATTTATTTTTTTTAATCATCTGCCTGTAGTAACATCATAACTGAAATGGAATGATTGACAGGTGTAGCGACAGTAACTAAAGGGGGCAGGGCTTAGCGTGCTGTCAATTGACAGTGAGTTGGAAGAGGAACGACAGAAGTAAGAGGATAGAGTGAGATAAAAGGAAATAAGAGAAATGGGGGAGAGAGGACAGAAAAAGAGAGAGTTTGGAAAAATGAAAAAAGACGTAGAGAGATTAGGGGGCAAGAGAGGGAAGGAGTGGAGTGAAGAAGAAGGAGACAGAGAGGCTGAAAGAGGTTGAAAGAGGAGTATGAGTAATGCTCGCCGCTGAGATGTGAAGGGTTACGACTCAATACACACCGAGTTCACTCAGGTGTATACAAACACAGACAAATCCTACAACGGTAAGGAACATGCACACATCGGATGTGTGCACACATGTTTTCTCATGCTGCACATCATACACAGATTGTGGTTTGTATGAACAGACAGCCAGCCACCCCCACATGCGCCCACGCTTCACTAGTAACACACAAACCTTCACATACACACAGACAATTCAGCTCACATGTACACAAACACGATACGCATGAAAACATGTTCCGGGTAAACACTTTGGGGCTTCATAAACATACTGCAGGTATTCATTAATTTAGCCAATTGACACATGCAGACGACACACACACGCACACACATACGCTCGCTGCAGTGCTTTCATTATTCATAGTTGGTGGCGGCTGTAGCAGCGCTCCCATCTGTGCCCTCCTCTCTCCATCTCTATCTCAGCCCTCGTCCCCTTCTCTTTCAGCCCCCCTCTTCACCTCATCTTCCTCTCTAGCTGACTTTTATTTCTGACTATCATCACATCAACCCAATTTTTTCCTTCCTCGTTTTCTTCCATTTTCATGCATTTATTTTATAAACAGCTTATTCTGCTCATGGTCGCAGGAGGCTAGAGTCTATCCCAACATCTGTGAAAATCAGAGAGTTGAGGGCAACAATACTGTTCCCAGGGACTATCAATGCTGGTCCAGGGCCTAGTGTGAGTCTTTTTGAGGACATTAAAGGTTTATGAAGCTCTGATTTTAGATGCCAAGCATTTCAGTTTAGCGAAGTTTATTTGACGAGTATATTAGGACATTATGTACGTTAAGTACACGTACAGTAATTAGACACAACTACAACTAGAGACCATCCTACGATGGGACCAACCGCGACGACAAATCGTGCCAGGGGCGTTAAGTGGGGGGCCAATGGCTTTCCTACCTCCCTACTTCCGGCACCCTTACTCGGATCACACCCACCTTTGCATTCAACCTTCATTTTGATCTCAACTACACACTTATTAGGTTTTGTAATTGCATCTGGGACGGTTGAGACACCATCGTGGTGACCAAATCTGTCCACAGACAGATAAATAAACACCTGGCAAAGTACTCAAAACCGCCTCTGTGGTAGTTCCCGCTACAGCAGGTGTCTCCAGGACCACATTTTGCCATGATGACTCACACACAGACTCACAAGGTGTAAACAATACCAGCCACACGTTGTCGGGGCTGGTAAAAATGTCGAGGACGGCTCAATATAGTCCGAGACTTATTTCCACTGTGGTCCTTGATGTAAAGTTAACAAAGACGCAGGAGTCCAGAGGACTGGGTGAAACTATGGACAAACCAACACAGTAAATACCTAATAATAAAACATCAACAGTTAAATAACTCCAAGTCAATCTTTCTAAAAAATAAATTGTGAAAAATGACATACAAATTATAACTAGGATGGTAAGCTAACACTTTCACAACTTCCCTGTAAGCCATGACTTGACCTACTTTTTTTGTGAGAGCAGTGTGGCTCTAGGGATGGCAAATGGAAGTCTGTCAGCAGACTAAAACATCTCAACAACTCTTGGATGGATTGCCATGAAATTTGGTTCAGATATTCATGGTTCCTAGGGGATGACTCCTAGGCTATGTCGCTCACACTGCAAGGCTTAGTGCTAAATTCGGATTTATTGCTTAGATCCAAATTTTGTTTTTTTGGGCTATTCACGTTATTTTTTAAAATGTGACTTATATCAGTTCATCCAGTGTGAACTCGTCACGTTCCTGGAATGACCCAAATGCGCAAAAGAGCAATACAACGCTGTTGTATGTATGCGCGGAATTCTGACAAATGGCGATCAGGGTGATGTAAAAGTCGCATGAATTCCGACACAAATGTTCAGACTGAGTTCACATTGCAAAAAAAATCTGAATTGAAAAGATCAGATTCCATGTGATTTGTGCTGTTCACACTGTTATGAAAAAAAACTGATCCGAGTCACATATGCACACAAAAAAAAATCTGAATTGGGCCACTTTTGCTTGTCTGAACGTACACTAGCCTAAATGACTTGGGCGTACCTCTGACTTTTCCTACAGCGCCATCATGAGGCTTTGAGTGAAATGTTTCAACAACAGTTGGATAAATTGCCATAAAAACGTTGTTGACGCATTTAGATTTAGAGAAAATACAATTTTCATCAAAAAGACAGAAGGGTAAGATCTACAAAATATGGTTGGCTTTTTAGAAATGACTTCAGCCAGACCAAATACATTAACAACTATGAATACCACCATCTTCATTATGAGTGTCCCACTTACTCTTTAGTCACACTTTATAGAAATTATTATATTTCTTTCTTTTATTTATAATTTTTTTTTTCACATTTTTTATTTTATTCAGTATCATTCTGTGTCATTCATTATAATTATATATATATAAAAATATAACTTTTTTCTGTTGATAAGGAAATACACTCTTCTGTGAGCTGTAAATTTGTATTATATGACAGATTGTTTATTATAAATGTACAATTATAATTTGTATACTTTGTATGAACTCTCATGTGGAGAGTTGTGCTTTTACAAATTTAACTGTTAAAAGCACAATAAACAGTGTTTAAAATTGTTACAGACATCAGGATGAACTGTATTAGCTTTGGTGATTCCCTAATTTCCCATCTAGGATCTTCAGGTAAAAATTTTAATTTTTCCAATAGTTTATTACTTGCAGAACTAATAACATTCCCATTGCTGTTCGTCAACATGATTGTGCACAACCCCGACTAACTTGTTCTGAGATCTGTAGTTTGTTTTTGAGTGATTTTCCCACTAGGTGAAGTCTCTCCTGTTGAGTAGTGTCCAATTTCATTGGTAATGCAGCGTTAACTTTCCTTAATAACTACATCGCTACCCATAATTCAAAGAAGTTCGCAGGACGCCATGAAAATGTACAAAACTGATTCCAGATCTAGACATGCACACCTGCCACTCCTAAATGCAATACATTACTTATCTTCACTGCCTCTCTCTCTGTCTCGCCTTCTCTCTATATATTTCTACCTTGTTACTTTTTGACACCTGCTCCCCAGAAAGTTCCTCTGTCAGACTGTACCCTCAACGCCCCGGCCTGTCAACAGACTGACACAAAACACAGACACACACACACACACACATACACCAACTTCCCTGAACACAGAGCTTGCACTGCCAGAAATAGAGACTGAAAAAAGCAGCGAGGAAAAAAAAAAGGTCAACAAAAGGTATCGTTGATTGAAAAAGCCCCAAACACAATCAAGCAGGCTGCAAATCAATTTAATGGATAAGTTTTATAATGCCGCAGAGTGTATGTGTGTGTTTGCATGTGGCCCTAAAGTTGCTATGGAAGTGAATGATTGAGCGACAGTTTGATTTGATTACTTGAGACCTCATCGCATTACTTAATGGAAACGGACTCTCTTTATATCTCTGTCTCCATCGCTTTCCATTTTCTTCTGGCTCCAGTTCTACTTTTGATTTACAACCACTGGAGATTGTGTGTTTGTGTGTGTGTTTTCGGGCATTGAAAGTCTACCATATTTTAGGTGCTGTGAGCATATGTGTGTGTGAGACAAAGCATCTTAGAGAACCGAAACAGCAAACAACTCATTTTCTTGAGTGAGGTTGATTTACACACTCCAGTTTTACTGTTTCTGCTTCTGGCGGAACATCTAAATCTCTCCATCTCTCTCACACACACACACACACAGAGTTGTGAGAGCATTGCCTCAACACAGTAAAAATGTTATAGTTGAAACTTGAACAACAAGCCACAAGGCAGTTGTTTTCCTTATGCAAAGCCGGCCGTCCCTTCTGCTCAACTCTTAAAAAGACAGGGAGAAAGATGGAGAGGATGAGGAGGAAGACTTATCTTCTTTAGCTGACTATCAGGATTTTAATAGTCAACAACAACAAAAAAAACAGGATTAAAGTAATTTGATTACAGTTCAAAACCTTGTGAGATTATAATCACATTACAGTATATTACACTTACCCTATAACATTTAATTTGCCTTTGAATGATGGATGATGCTGACTGTATATATGGTGTTCATGCACCGCCAACTGCAGGCTCCAAACGCAAATACTTTCAATTGTTTGGTTAAACCTGCATTAACTGATTTTTTGTTTGAGTACAAACACAACACTGACATATTGAGTTTTTCAATTACAAGAGACAGGCAGGAAAACGTTGGTACATTTAGCTTCTCGAAAGATATCACATAGTTCTTTCTTGCTTTAGTCTCTATTGGGATAAGTTTAGCAACATTACTACAGTTTGGTTCAGTTTTTAACTCTGTTTTGTAATAACTGCAAATTTTATATTATGTTTCCTCAACATTTCTTCATATTTATCTTTTTTATGATAAAACAGATGTCAAATCATTTTTTTACTGGTCTCCATGCAATTTTGACCATATGTAGTTACTGTGTTTTGGCTTTGAAGGGCAGTATAACATTTCACTTGCTTTTGAGTAAGGATGCACAATGATATCAGCACGTCATCGATATCGGCAGATAACGGCTTAATGACATTTTAGATCTGTTTCCAGAGAGATATTATTGAGTTTATATCGTGACTTTGCTGTTGTAAACATTATTGTTGCTGCTCAAGATACATACATAAAAAATAAATATGGCATGTTTTACATGCAAACTAGTTTTCCTATTTTGCCCATGTGTACAATTTGAAAAGCTCAGCATTTTATGTCTGCATCTGCCAGTGGGCCATCACAATAACAGTGGGCATAATAATATGTTTATTCCACTACAGGAGAGACTTGATGTTCTCTGCAATGAAATGGAAAATATCTGCAAAAATACAAAACTGTGCATCCTTACTTTTAAGCAATGGGTGATACCGGTGGCATATGCTGTATTAATGCTGTTGGTATATGGTGTATTATTCAAATCAAGTCAAGTCAATTTTATTTGTATAACCCAAAATCACAAATCACAAATTTGCCTCACGGGGCTTTACAATCTGTACAGGATCGACACCCTCTGTCCTTTGAAAGTACCACCCTCCTCTCCACGCCAAACAGATAGAGCCAGAGCAACAAGACCTCTTCTCCACTCCAAACAGATAGAGCCAGAGCAACACACCCTCCTCTCCATGCCACATAGATAGAGCCAGAGCAACACGACCTCCTCTCCACGCCAAACAGATAGAGCCAGAGCAACACGACCTGCTCTCCAAGCCAAACAGATAGAGCCAGAGCAACACGACCTTCCCTCCACGCCAGATAGATAGAGCCTGAGCAACACGACCTCCTCTCCACGCCAATTAATGCACTTCAAACAGCAGGCTAACACCTCAAAAACCTTGTTTGAACTTTGACTTTTCTGATTAACTGTAATGCTGATAATCTAATAACTGAGGCTACTTTCACACAGCTCTACACTGTCTACTGTCACACTATCAGGAATGACTTCAAAAGCAAATAAGTCGGCGTGAAAATTGCTAACATTGGATTTCTGAGCGACAGCACCTTTTTAGTTTTTACAGATAGTAGAAAGTGCAGAGAAGCAGAAACGTACAGCAGAGCTGGGTACGATCAAATGATATTAGTCGGTCTGGATCTGTCTTTGTAGCGCACACACACACTTCTACAGGAGTGGGCAGGCTGAAAGAAAAACCTTCGTTCGGCTCTTCTCATCTGAGTGGTACCAACACACAGAAAACAATTTGAGGGAGGCCAACAGAGAGAGCCAGAGAGATGGAAAAAGAGCTCTTAAGGGGAGAGATATTACCCCTCTTAATGATATCACGGAACGCATAATGACAAACAACGCAAAACACACACTCTCCCGCATACACACTCGTGCTAAGTGGTCTCCAGCTGTGGTGAGTAATAAAGTTGCGTCTCTGGTGTGTGTGTGTGGGATGACAGAGACGGATAGGTGCATGAGATGATTTTTAGGCTTGAGGAGAGGGACAGAGGACGATATGAAGCGGGAGTAGGCTGTGATAGAGAGAAGGTAAGAGAAGTAGGACAAGAAGATAGGATGTGGAGGATGGGGAAAGGGGCGAATCTGAAGTCGAAAAAGAAAAGATAGAGGTTTCCCCTGCCGCTCACATGGGAAATTCAATAAAGTCAGGGCACAAGTGACCCTCTGACACTTGACAAAACACGTTGATGACACTGTCATCCCAAAAGGGTATCATGAGAAGAGGTTTTATTTGCAGGGCCTTGTGAGCTCCCTCGCTATATTCAGGGTGTTTTAGGGACTAATCTTACATAGCTGCCTGCACAGCTGGTGTTTGTTTACATGGCGTAGCTGCTACAGATGCTACTATTGGGTACACTTAAGTTGGAAACTTAAATTAATGTGCACAAACAATCAAAATTAGGAGGTAAGATTACAAAATGACTGAGTATGCCAAGGGACATGGTGCAACGTTAGAGGCGGATGGATTTTTCAGCCCAGTCACACAGTAGCTCGTGAAATAGTCACAAAATTTAATGTATTGTTTCATGTACATATAGACACGAATTTCAAATTTCTTTCCAGATGGTCAGCACAAGATCAATTTGTATGTAATCCACGTAATTGCGAACCAGGAGGTATAAAGAGCGGCGAACGTCACATCGGGAGAAGGTCGGGGTGAATGGTTAGGTTAAAAAAAAAAAACACCGGACTTTCGCCAAGGAGAAGTCAAAGTTGATTTATTTGTCACGTAACTTCTTTACTGAAGTTATAGCACTTCCGGTGTTATTTTAACCCAAACCACGGTCTTTTCCTAAACCTAACTAAGTAGTTTTGTTGCCTGAGCCTAACCAAGTCGATCTTTTCCTGAAACCTAACTAAGTAGTTTTGTTGCCTAAGCTTAACCAAGTCGATCTTTTCCTAAACCTAACTAAGTAGATTTATTTAGAATAGACTGGAGCAAAAATTAACACATGCGTCACGCAAAAGCACGAAAAATATGTTGTTGAAAGTCGTGACGAGCTTCATGAAAAAAAGGGAAATTCGTATCTATAATTAAATAGATAACATTTTTTGACTATTTCACGTGCTGCCGTGAGTCTATGTTGGATATTTTGAGAAATAACTGAAACTTGATGTGTCACTTCAAATCTAGAATCTACAAGAAGACACGTTCAGTTCAGGTTGCAATGTAGACAGAGTTTTATGAGGCATTTAATGTTCGTCCCTCGAAATACAAAATTAAATTGCCCAATTTTTAAATGGAGTTTTGTGACTTTTACCTGCATGATAAAGGAAAATATCGGGGCTTTTTCTATTAAGTGTAAATGTTTATTTATTATGAATAATAAAAAAAAGTCACTGCAACACAATATTGATGTTCTGATTTTAGATTTCTGTTTTGTGATCTTGCTGGCAAAGCGCCTGCAAACCAGAATGCATATACAATTTCGAACATGACCTGATAATGGATGACACATGAAGCCCTAAACTGAACTATAATCCAATCACTGCATAACTGTAAGGTGGGACAGCCAGAACACCTTGATGGGGAAACATAAATCCAGCCTTAAACCACCCCTGTAGTGGATATCATCACTCAAACCCATGAATGAGACATAAGAGAGCGTCAGCCCAACATGTTAGTACTGCATAAACAGCCCCTGCTGTCATCCAGGAAGGAGAAGAAGAAGGGTTAGAAGAACGAGAGAGGATGGAAGGGAGGAATTCTGTTAGAATCTGAAACACATACGGGCGGTATGGAGGATGTATGGTTGGCATGGAAACCATGAAGATGTGAAGTGGAATATCACCCCCCCACACACACATACAGTATATACACAAGTCACTTATACACCTCGTATATATTGTACATGTCTGTCCTCAGATACATCAGTCTCGGCTAGCACACACATATGCGCACGCTCATGCCTTCCTATCTGCATTACATTGTGTAGGATTAAGCTACTGTATGTCACATATCACATCATGCATACATTACCACATTTACACACACTCACACAAATCTGTATGATGTACAGTAATCCAGAGCAGCTACTGTTATCCGCTGGGAGCAGAAGAGGGGAAAAAAAGGGATGGAGGAGAGGATGGAAGAGGATGAGGAAGAAATGAGTCAAGTGTAAGACAAGGAAGAGAGAATGAAGAAAAAGATTGACAGAAGAAGAGACAAGTTAGAGGCTGACATACAAAAAAGAAGAAGGAAGAAGAGGAGAGAAATATGGCACGCACCAAAGCAGAATTAACGGGAAAAGAGAAGTAGGAAGTAGGGGAGAGAGTAAGAAGAAGGAGAAGGAAGAAAAAGAGGGAGGTGTGGAAAGGTAACACAGGGAAGGAATAATGATGAAGGAGGAAAGAAAGACAGATGGGGAGTTTGGTGAGACAGCGGAGGCTAACGAGGTTTGATCTTGTCGCCCACGTGAAGGTTGCAGAGAAAGCATATAAGCACTACTACTACTCCTGCCGCTAGAGAAGGAGGACATGATGGACGGAGGGGGATACTCAGTTTTAATGCAAGGCAGAAATGATGAGAGAGAAGTTTATGAACTGAACGCGCTGGCCAGAGGTGCGCTCCGGTAGCCAACACTCTTCGGACCTGTCTTTGAAAATCGGACCCCAAATCATCACACAATACTTATGAAGAAGAATACAAAACAAAGCTATTGCCCATGAGCCATGATTCATTAAAAAAACACTCGCACACGTCCAGATCTGTTATACTGACTAGGGCTGCAAGTAACAATTATTTTCATTGTCGATTAATCTGTTGATTATTTTCTCGATTAATAGCTTAGTTGTTGGGTCTATAAAATGTCAGAAAATGGTGAAAAATGTCAATCATTGTTTCCCAGAGCCCAAGATAACGTCCTTAAATGTCTTGTTTTGTCCACAACTCAAAGATATTCAGTTTACTGTCACAGAGGAGTAAAGACACCAGAAAATATTCACATTTAAGAAGCTGGAAACAGAGAATTTTTGACTTTTTTTCTTTTAAAATTACTCAAACCGAATAATTGATAAAAATAGTTGGTGATTAATTTAATAGTTGACAACTAATCGATTAATTGCTGCAGCTCTAATACTGACAGAAACTAAAGGTAGATGCACAGACCAGGGTACAGTTGCAATTTGAATTAGATATCAGGTATTTCTGATATTCTTAATTGCCATATTAGAAATGCTCTACCCAGAAAAAAAAATTCTGCAAACCATTGGATATGTTGAATATCGACGTATCGGAACCAAAAATGCGTTTTATATCAGCTTTGTATCACTCTTGCAGAAAAACACACAATGCCACGTGGTTAACGTTGCGAAATGATTAGTTAGTTTTAGGCAACAAAACTACTTGGTTAAGGTTAGAAAAAACAGATCATGGTTTGGGTTAAAATAATAACGTAACAGCTAGCAGTATAACGTAACAGCGTAACGTGACAGCGTAACGTAACAGCTAGCAGTATAACGTGACAGCGTAACGTGACAGCGTAACGTGACAGCATAACGTAACAGCGTGAATAAAGAACAACCACCCTTAGCACACTTTCTAACGTAACGTAACTTAACAAATGTAACAACATTATGTAACAAGCATAAACTCAACGTTTACTTTTGGTTTCAGACGGGACACAAACAGCGGTCTCCTGGGTGAAAGTCTTGTGTTTGTTTGCATGTTGCCCGAGGAGAAAGTCCCCAGACTCCCTTCAAAAATTGTGCATTTTTTTTAGGGGTTTAAAGAAATGCTGTGTACAACTAATAATGCTGCGGGCCTTTGAATGAATTTGGCCCAAAATGTCATCCATAAATGAAATTCTTTCTTTATGTTCTAAAAAACATTTATGTAAATTATACTGTAGAACGAGGACTAACACGAACACACCAGTGGTGAAAACACCTCGCTCACAGATGTCACCTGGTGGTTGCTGGCCAACTCCTGGGTGTTAGAATTCAAATGCAAATGAACTTAAGCGCCTCCTGCTGTTACTGTTCCTGGGGCAGAGTTTTGCCACATAAAAATGAAAGACAACTGTTACCTGTAGATATTTGTGTTATTTCTGGTGCCATATTTTGAGAAAAATGTGTTTATTTTTTCAGCTGGAGAGCAGGAAAGTGCTGCTAAGCTCTGCTGCTCTATGTGTCCTAAATGATACGCTCCTTCCCTCTCAGCCGTGTGTGTGATGTGTTCAAGGATCTCAAGAGGACGAGGCCGCACTTAACGGTTTTCAAGAGGGAGCAAAAGAGAAAGAAGAAGCAGAGGGAGGAAAGAAAGAAGCAGGGCATTAAAATTTAAAGGAAATGTTCAAAATTGGTTTTCATTCAACAGCTTCTACATTTGTGCGTAAATCAACTTTATATATAACCTAAACACATTCACAGCAATGCACACATGATTAACACCTTTTCCTCTTTTGCATACTAAATACACAGAGTGTGGTTCCCACTGACAGTATGTATGGGGGGTTGGGATTGAAGGCGTAGCTGAAGATTTGAGGCTCATGACTTCAATAATATGAGACAGATCTGGCATCAACCCAGTCTCCCTCAGCTATTTTTTTACATGACCTTTGCCCTCCGTGTGTAATTTGTGTCCATTTAAAAGGAGTATAACATGATCTGGGCCTAACTATGAAAGGGTTTTGGGTACAGAGGAATCACAGCGCACAGTTTGCCTCCAAAGGGAATCGCCCAACGTCACGAGAGCGCACGAATCTGTGAGTCAGCCGACAGTTTTTTGATGCGGCTCGTTCATCATGGGTCAGAGGTTTGAACCAAACACTTTGACATTATGTAATAGTTTATGTAACAGCTTGTGTCGCCAGCCATTTTGCATCTTTCCAAGGAAGCGCCGGGTAAAGTTCAGTCCTGGAAAATGTTATGATGCGATAAAGAAACAGGGAGTCTTCACCTGAAAGGTGACAACTGGCTTGTTAGAATAATTATTATTCATCTACATGAAGCGATTAATTTTGTCCTTGAGGTATGAGAAACAGGCAGCTGTTACTTTGTGAAGAGTGAGCTAAAAATGCTTTGCAGATTTTCACAGTATCACCTTTTCTGTGCTTGTAAAAGCCAATGTTAATTGGCTTTGCAGCTGCAGTTCATTTTATTTTTCTCTATTTTTTATAAACAAGAAAGCATATTTTACAGTTAATTTTGACAATATTAAACCATTTTGATTATATTCTTGGCATTTTATGCCTTGTACACAGCAGCATACAGTACGTATCATTAATCACAGAGTCTTTAGCTCAACAGTGTTAAAGCTTGAAGCTGTCATTAGGCGGTTGCCATGGTGATGACGACGACGACACATAATGGCCACCCTGCTCTCTCGTTGTTGTTGTTGTTGTTGTGTTTCAGAAAAAAAGTTGTTTAAACCTTACGGCTGCCAGTTCTGCTCTCCCCCCTTCCACAAACCCTTTTAGCAGCTTTTAATTATACATCAGTTTTTTACAGCGGAGAGATGCACGGAGAGATGGACGGATGGAAATGATGAGAAGATGAGAAGAGAAAGAATGAAAGAAAGAGAAATTGAAAAAAGAAGAATACAAATTGAAGAAACAAGCCAATGAATGTAAGGATGAAGAATGGATCGGGTCCACTGGGACGAACAGATGGAGAGATTAAAGACAAAGATGCAGGGAGTGAAATGAAAGGACGATTTTCAGAGTGCTGCAAGGACTAGAGGGACAGGGAGAAAGAGTAAGAAAAGGAGAAAAACACAGATAAATAGCCAGACATTACTCAATCCTAACTACTCCTTATCCGTTCTTCGTTTCTATCACGGGGTGGAAAAACCATGAAAAACAAGCAGTGATAAAGATAAACACACAAAGAGAGAGATAAATGAGCAACTGGCACTCGAACTTCCTCTTCTTCTGTTGTCATCCCTTGTTCTTTTATCCCCCCCTCCCCTCTCTCTTTCTCTCTCATCTCGTCTGTTCTCATGTATGTTTGAACACTTCTCATCATATATTTATGTTCTGGTCAAATAGAGGGGGGGGCTGCCACGGAGAAGCAAGCTGTTTGAAGAATGCCACAACACACAGACAGCATCTGTTTCACTTGCCTCCGTGTTGTTAACGGACATTTGGTTTAGTTGAAGAAGTCAAAGGTAAATTCATCTTATTCCACACTATCCGACAGTGTCGTATATATTCTTTATCAGCTTGTTGCAACTCCTCACTGAAACTATATGATGTTTGAGTGAAATATGCAAATCCAATGCATGTACAAAGACATCTCGAAGCATTTCATGCACGCGCATGAAATGCTTCGAGATATCTTTGTACATCAGTTCATACACGCTTCCCCAAACTTTAGCCTGAAGTATCTTTAGAAACGTTGGGATCTTCTGCACCATGGCCATAATAACCTGCGAGGGGGCCCTGGTGCAAAAATTAGCTGCTCTGTCAAGAAGAATTATTTCTAAATTGGTTTGGCTATGAAGTAGTCTAGGAAAAGCCACCAATCATCCAAAAAACTCAATTAAATCAGCACAGCTTTTCCATTTGAATGATGAAAGGCATCCTCGTTAAAAATGTCTTAAACCATGGAGAATCTGATGCATCCCTTTTTATAAATATCTTAGAAACCCATCACAATCCTTTTATCCGAAAATCACATAAGACCGGGGAAAAACTAAATAAATGAGAGAGAGAGAGACCCTTCAGCTAGTTTACAACTGTCACACTATGTTGATATCGATAAATAGATTTCACTTTCTACAGTTTTTTTTATTCGCTTCGATGCAGGGTTGTGCAGCGGTGTGGTAGGGCTGTCAAAATTAGCCAAAAGTGACATTTGAATATTCCCTCTAAAAAAACACATAGGTTTGATCTATTTGAATATCTATTTTTGCACATTATGTCCATGACACTGTGTCTTAACTGGCCGCGAGCGTTGCACGGTTTTTAGCTGAACATTTATCAGAAGCCGTTTCTATTTATTCCTGTCGCTTGCTTTGAAAGCCCGCAATGGACGAGGGAGGGCTGATTCGGGAAGTTGAAACGAGGATTATCTATAAGATACTTCCACATTTCACTACAAAGAACTGCAGAGTTCTCTGCCATCATTACGGTTGTTGTGGTTATTATTCCTCGTTCAGCTTTATCTAACATTTCATTCTTAATTAATGAAATTGACGTTCTTTTACTTTTGTGTACCAGAGTTGTTTATCACTCCTCTCCCGTGTTAGCGAGATGCAGTGTTCACTGTACTCTCTCACCGACTCGCTGGTTACATGATTGGGCACCGCAGCGTGATGTCAGGCTGCGTTTCTCCAAAAGTTGATTCTGTTTCTACTTTTCGCCGTTTTGTTTTTTTTCCGGCAACCCCGACGGTCGCTGCAGTCCAAACACACTACCCACATTCAAAATGAATTGGAGGACTTGCGTTTTCGCCATACTGCCGGATCTGGTATGAATGCAGCCCAAAGGCCACCATCATGTTAGTTAAAACTTTATGCCGTAGTCACTGAAAATCCTCAATCCTAATTGGCTGGCAGGTGTGGGCTCCATGGCATAGGACATCCGTGATGAAGGTGGGGATCTAAATGAATGCATCGGAATTAAACTCACTTACTTAGTGGTGTGTATACTTCAGCAAATTTTCAATTAAATTAGCACAAACCACTTGACACACAGTAGGCCTGGAGCATTTAGGGCCCCCTGGAGTGTTGGAACCACGGGGCAGTTGGTAGCCTGGTCCGGGCTTGATCTACACAAGAACTTAAAATAAAGTTCAGTGGGTTTGAACAATATTTGTCTGCGCAGCATGAGTTTGTAATGACCACTGTGTGATAACCGGTTAAAGGCATGAATGCAGTCAGCAGTGGTCCTCACAAATACAGAAAAAATCCGTTGGATGTGTGTAATAATGACACCTTGGCTTGATTGACGGGCATTAGTGGCTCAAGGTGAGGGTCTTTAGGCAGTGGGATATATATACTGTGTATTGCCATGCCAACCGCTGCCAAGATCGCATGCAGCTGCTTGCCAGAGGCTCTCACTCTCACATACACTCACTCCACCTCAACCCTAATTCTCTCCCTGCCCCCGGTCCACGAAGAATAACCACTCCTCTCCACCAATCTCCCTCTTTCTCTCTCCTTCCATCTCCACCCATGGTGCCAACAGGCCATTCTCCTCCTCATCCTCCTCCTTCCTCACTTCCTCCTGTCCTATTTGTTTTACTTCCCTCCCTCCAGCCATCATTTGCTCTCATTCTGTCCCTTCCCCACCTTAACCTGCCCTTTCTCCTCCCTCTTGTTTTTTCTCCCAGCAATTCATCTGTCTCTCTCCCCCCCCCTCCCCCCCAACTCTGTCTCTGTCTGTCTTTCTGTCTCACCCCCCTCATCAGTCCATTTGTCTTTCTTCGTCTCTCTCTCTCTTCTCATTTACTGCCCGTCCCTGAGCCTATTCATCTTTTTTTCTCTGACACCTTCACTCTCCTCCTATGTCCCCCTTCGTCAGTCTATCTGTCTTTTCTCTATCACTCACAATACCTGCACAAGTGTGTTTAGAACCTGGAGGTCGTGAGAGGTTTTTATCAGTGATCATCAGGGGAAATTAGAGCAAGGAAAGTGACCGAGCTACAAAGAATATTACTGTGCATCAAGGGCGACTGTAATACAGCTGAATTATAAAGGTTAATATATTATAATATATATAATGTAAAAAAAGAAACAGTGAATAAATGTGAGTATCCATCCAGCTGTGCAAATAGTAGGAGTTAGGCATATCGAGAATAGCAGTTGGTGGTGCTAGTTCTCCGTTTGGGTGCCATTAAACCAGTGCAGAGGAAGACGGCACAGCAAGATGACACAATTAAAAGAACGCCAGTCAAATGAACGAGGTTTTTCTTCCTCCGCCTCCTCCTTCTGTCTCTTCTTTCTGTATGCACTTAGATGAATCTGTGCTCTCCCAAGAGCACAACTCAGGACATTTTTAATGCATCTCTCCTTTCTTCAATTTGTTTGTTCAAGTTTTTCTCTCCTTCCTATACATGCTTATCTCTCTCCAGTTTACCCTTCACTTCCTGTTCTTTCCTCTATTTGTATTTACTGACCAGTGAAACCCAAAAGTCGTCTCTAAAATAAGCTTTATTGGCAATGCGTTTACACGCTGAAGGAATCAATAATCGGGAGCTATGGAGCACACCAATAGCTGCTTATAAAAAGAGCGGAGACGTGTGTGTGTGTTTGTTAGTTTTAAGTCTGCCCTGTGCTGACCTTTTAAGACCAAACTTTCTTAAGCCCTATTTTTTCCTGTAAATAGACATTGCACACAATAACATGCATGTAAAAAAAAGAGAATTTAAAGGAAAAAAGGAGGGGGGAGATAAAGTGAACAGTGATAAAGATGGAGGGCAAACGATGAAGTGGTAAGAAGAAGTGATGCAGCAAAAGAGCGAGCAAAAGAGGTGAGGAGGATGGGTGAACGATAAGACGGCGAGGGGGATTATATATCATCCTGTAAAATGAAGAGGGGGACAGAGAAGATATCTGCGACGGGAAGAATAAAAGTGAGGAGACGACACAGGCGGGAAGATGGATGGAGCTGAGGTGGAGGGCAAAGAGAGATTAATAAAGGAGAGGGAAGGATGAGTGAGAGACAGATGGATGTGGAGGAAAGAGGGGCAGATCGGGGCAGAATATTAGGATGGAGAGGAAGAGAGTTGGAGGAAGATGAAGGAAGAAAGAAGGATAGATGGAGCGAGAGAACGAGGGAAAAGATGGGCGACAGAAAGAAGAGACAATGAGTTAAATGGAGTTGGACGGAGAGAAGAAGAAGAACTGTATTGGAAAGAGTACTGAGAGGGAGGGTGAGAGATGGGAGTTGCGATGGAGAGCTTGTGTGAGTCACATCGTCTCCTCCGCAAGCTATTAGTGATTTAATCACTCTGACATCACTGCGTGTGTGTATCAGTATGTGTGTGTGTGTGTGTGTGTGTGTGTGTGCGTGTGTGTGTGTGTGTGTGTGTGCGTATCATACCAGATTACCCTGAGCTAGTGCAGTCAGGAACTGGCTCATCACTCTTCCAAAGCAGCGTGCATTCATTATGTCAGAGTCGAGTTTCTCAATCCGGCTGAGACCCAAAACGGGTCGCGGGCTGTCACTGGTGGGACTCTACTAAACTGAAGGGGTTACGGATCTATGTCCTCCGTAAGACAGATATTTGCTTTTTAATGAATTAAATAACTGATCTAATATGACAGAAGTAAATAGAGTGTTGACACAGTAGTAACACAGTGCATTTTAGACCTGAAACCTGAGAACCTTTACACACTAGGGGCGTGACGAATAAACAACATGAAAATGCGAAATACCCCGAATATTATATATTTAGGGGCTTTTATTGTGAAAGATAAGAACGGAAGGGGTGGATCTGGTCGGCGCTGCCTTTGTCAAGGTTGAAAGACGTAATAAAGGACTAGGTCATAACTTTGCGCCAAATTCAACTTTAGTGAACTTTGACCTGCACATTGACGTTGTCAACCGATGACGAGCCATCATAACAGTGTCGACCTTTCAGGGAACAGAGAGCCATAGAGTCCATAAGGGGGAAGCTGTCGGAGCTTATTAGCTGTGTGTCACCATCCACTTTTTTTAACCACCTCTTGGGAGTGTCAACTGCTCCACAAAATAGGTCAAATTAGACGTCGACGAAAATTAGAGTCGATGGTACAAATACGTCTTTTGAAAAAACTGTGTGAACCATTAGCAACGAAGCTAACGAGCTTGCTAACTAACGATTACGAAGCAGTTAGCAAGAACAATATGTCGTGAAATGCTACGTTACCATGGTCCAAGACTGACAAAATTTGGTACTAGTAAGTACAAAAATACAAGAGCCATTTAAACAAATATTATGTGTATTAAATATATACGTTAAAAAAAGTAGAGTAACTCGGAAAGCGCACACCGCCACCAACACCAATCCACACCAACATTTTATGAGTTCTTCCTTCGCCCAAACTACACCCTTCCAACAAGTTTCATGAAAAAATTGGGAAAGTACTTTTTCCATAATCTGTCTGTCAAACAAACCAACAAACCGAACCAAAAACATCACCTCCTTGGTGAAAGTAATAAACAAGACCAAGAGTAAAGTCACATAGTAGCACTGAAATGAAATGAGCACAAATTAGTTAAATTGTGGACATGAAATTTGATCTTGAGTCGAGTAGTGACTAAGCATACAGTCTTCAAGCGATATCCGTGTTAAGGAGTTTGACAGCTTGAGAAAAGCAACCTCTTCTTGCTAACCAACAGTTAGCAATCAGTATAAAGGAGTAAATGGCACAGCATAGAGGAATAGAAAGAAGGTCAGAGAGTTATTGTGACTGACTGACGCTAACATGTCCTGGCTAGCTAGCGTGTTAACAGCAGTAGTTCACTAACTAATCCTGTGAGTAATCACTTCATCACCAAGCTTCTAGATCCAAATATTTCACAAAAGACACGCAGACTAATGTCGTCGTGCCACTTTCTGAGCCTTACGGATAAATTATAGAATCATAGCCAGATGTTGAAGGTCGCTGCCAAAATGCAATCCAGCATGAATGACTGATCACTCGCTCAAAAATTCTTCACTGCAACACTATCTACTTCAGAACCCGATACATCCAATATAAATATGGAATTAGAGCACTGTGAATGAAAGACTATTGATTGAATACTGTTATTATCATCACCACAAAGCAACAATAGCATGTTTTTACAGACAAATTGTAGGAAATGATTATCAAATTCTATAAACCCACTTTCTCTTCCAATTAAATTTCTAAAAACTGTTATCCAAGCACTTATCATTTGATTGCATCTGATTGCGACACTGACTACATTTGCCAGTTTTTGCAATCAGATTACTTCTGACCAGCGACAAGAGTTTGGTAAACCCCGCGAGTACCAGACAGTCTGAGGATACATTATCATTTCACTTCATTAGTTTGATACTGCCGTCAGAGCAGCATCCGATCATGCACAAACAGAGGTCACTGCTCTAATTTAATTTAATTTAACAATGCCCTCGAACCAATCAGAGGCTATTTAGTGATAATTGTTGGGCCATGCATACAGTACGTCAGCAAAGATGATATAAAACATAAAAGACACAGACGGTGCATTGGGTTTATGGGAAAAACATGAGCAGTGGTGTGAAACAGAGGCTACCAGTCATTGCAAACATGGCCTTGTTTGTTTTTTATTAGGGCTGTCAATCGATTTAAATGTTGCTTGATTGTCCAAATTTAATCGTGATTAATCGCAAATTAATTGTACATTTTTATCTGTTCAAAATGTAGTAAAAAGGGAAATTTCAACATGGGAGTGGGTAAATATGCTGATTTATGCAAATGTATGTATACATTTATTATTGGAAATCAATTAACAACACAAAACAATGACAAATATTGTCCAGAAACCCTCACAGGTACTGCATTTAGCATAAAACAATATGCTCAAATCATAACATGGCAAACTGCAGCCCAACAGGCAACAACAGCTGTCAGTGTGTCAGTGTGCTGACTTGACTATGACTTGCCCCAAACTGCATGTGATTATCATAAAGTGGGCATGTCTGTAAAGGGGAGACTCGTGGGTACCCATAGAACCCATTTACATTCACATATCTTGAGGTCAGAGGTCAAGGGACCCCTTTGAAAATGGCCATGACAGTTTTTCCTCGCCAAAATTTAACTTAAGTTTGGAGTGTTATTTAACCTCCTTCACGACAAGCTAGCCTGACATGGTTGGTACCGATGGATTCTTCAAATTTCATAAAATGTCAGAATATCCTCTGTAGCTTTAAAACTGAGCCCGGTACAACCTCCGGAAGATCATCAGTTAATGCATTAAAGAAATTAATGGCGTTATTATCGCGTTAACTTTGACAGCCCTAGTTTAATGGAATAATCCTGCTTTCTATAATGAGTTTAATGAATTATATGTACAGTATATAAGAGGCCTGCCATGCTCCAAGGCCAGCCCATAACATACAGTGGCTAATTCAGTCAGTCTGCTGAGAAAGTGTTTAAAACTGTGAGCAAAACTTGCAGTCAAACTAAATAAATGGGAAAAAGTGGCATCCAAGCTGACCCACCCTGGAGCTTCTAACCCAGCCTTGTCGGTCAGTGAACCCAGCATGGAGGCCTTTAATGTGGTCACGGAGTGGCAGGGTGTGGGGGGGGCAGGGAGGCCCAGGGCAGCTAGAGACGGAGGGAGGGGTGTGCAGGGAGGGTGTCTCTGTCCCCCTGTTGAGGCTTTAATCATGGGCATGGAAGGGCAGGGACAGCCTGTTGCGGCCCGCATCTCACGGTAGGTCTCCGAGCCGGGATTACAGGGTGTGTGCAGGCCACGGGGGGTTGATCGCAGGGACGTGTTGGCAAGAGTCACTGTGTGCATGTATGTGTGTGTGTGGGCGCTGGACTCTGACCATAGGGTGTGTGTATGCTTGGCAGAGAAAATTGCTGGGACTGCAAAGCTAAAAAAAAAAAACCCCAGGGGAAGATGCAGGGCTAAGAAGTACAAAACGAGCGACACTGAGAGGCTGAGAGAGAACAGAAACAGGGAGTGACAGGGATGCTAAATGGCAGAATTGTATAACAAAGAAGAGACGGAGGCATGGAGGGAAAGAGGAAACAACAAGAAAAGCAGACAGTCAGACAGAGGCGGCGGGGGTTAGCATTTCAACGTCACAGCTGCTTCAACTGAACTGTTTTGTATTTCAGCATCGCAACATCATACCTTTCTATATACCTGTCTAAACCACTACTGTAAAACCCCTTAACTGCAACTCTAACTGTCAGACTGCCGGCTTCGTCTTAGACCCACAAATCAATAGACTTATTCTGCTGCTAAACAGCGGCGGTGCAAGACAAAGACACAGAGAGAGAGGGAGAGAGAGAGGAGCCAGAGGCGGGGATTAAAAATGGGTTAAAATTGTGTTTAGAGGAGGCCAGAGGTGCCCTGTGGTTGTGTGTGTGTGAGGCACTGTCAGTCGAATTTACTGTAGTACGGCAGAAAAACATCAATGGGCAAAAAACAGACGGCTGCTGCCACATCGATTTCAATATGCAGCCGGAACGTAACGCACACAGGCTTGCACACACGAAGAGAAACGGATGCACACTAATGGAGAAAGCTTCTAAAGTTGTTAAAGATGTTGACTTAAGCTACTTAAGTTTGACTGCTGTGACATTAGAGAGGATGAGGAGAAAGAGAGGGGATGGAAGGGAGGGCAGGGAGGGGCGGAGGGAGAAAATAAGAGAGTCGAGAAGCACGGAGGAGGAGGAGAAACAGGAAAGAGAAGAAGAAGAAAAGGGAGGATAAAAAGTATGTGTGCTTTCTATCTCCGTCTTTATTTTTGCTCTCTGACTCTGTCATTCAGCCCCGTTTTATCCCGACCTCAGCCTTTCTCTCCGTCAGACAGACCATGACTATGCCCAAATGTGATTTGACTCTTCAATCTTCATATTCCATTTAGCCAATGACTGTTTTCCTTTCCTAATTAAAGAACAAACAATGGACGTGTATCTCACACATGACCACACACTCACAGTGGTAGATGCTTTAGAATCCGACAATAAATGTCAGAGATGAAATCAATGACAGAGTAAATAGGAGGAGAGAAATAATGGGGAGAGCAATCACACGGTTCTTCGCATTTAAACTTTCAGTGCAGACACATGACAGCAGAAAAACAAATCAAAAAACAACGAAGCTCCCTTCTCCACTCCCATAATTTCTCCCTTTTGTTCTTTATCTTTCTTTCTATTTTTCTGTCTCTTTCCCGTCATCTCCTCTTTGTCGTGCTTACAATGGGAGGGATCAAAAGTTGCTAAGGCAACAAACAGGGAAGGAATAAAAAAAACAGAAAGAAAACCCTGTCATCCTCGTAGAGACGGAGGAATCCTGACGTTCCTCAGAAGAAGGGAGAGAAAGGAGGGAAATGGAGGGAGGTAGAGGGGGAGTTGAAAGTGTTTATCTGCCCATTAGCAGGCTGCTATTTGAACGTGAAGGGATGATGGGAGTGTAGAAGAGAAGACATAAGAGAAGGCGATGCAACTGCAGGGAGTGAAGACTGCACAGTAAATACAGTACGTGCCTTCTGTTGAACGTTATGCAAAGAAATAGTCCTTCTTGTACTAAACTGTACTCTCTATACTGGCTCTAGGGTTGGATGATGAAGTTTTCCATGGGATTGAGAAAAAAGTGTAATTGATGTCTAGGGTATTTAAACAAATGCTGAAATTGAAAGTGTACAACTGAAACATTAAATCAAATGGACCAATAATACCATATATAATATTTCTTAAATATTAATTAAAAAAAAGGAACTACACTATCTCAAAGAAATTGCATGGCATGGTTTTAAGTTGTGGCGGGCTCAGCTTTTAAAGCTAGAGTGAAGCTACTGGTATCATATTAAACTAGAAAACCTAAAGAATGCATTGGTACCAACCATGTCATACTAGCTTGTCATGAAGGAAGTTAAATAATGCTCCAAACTTGCAAAACACTTTGTGGAGTAAAAACTGGCATGGCCATTTTTAAAGGGGTCCCTTGACCTCTGACCTCAAGATATGTGAATGTAAATGGGTTCTATGGGTACCCACGAGTCTCCCCTTTACACACATGCCCATTTTATGATAATCACATGCAGTTTGGGACAAGTCATAGTCAAGTCAGCACACTGACACACTGACAGCTGTTGTTGCCTGTTGGGCTGCAGTTTACCATGTTATGATTTGAGCATATTTCTTATGCTAAATGCAGTACCTGTGAGGGTTTCTGGACAATATTTGTAATTGTTTTGTGTTGTTAATTGACTTCCTATAATAAATATATACATACATTTGCATAAAGCAGCATATTTGTCCACTCCCATGTTGATAAGAGTATTAAATACTTGACAAATCTCTTTAAGGCACATTTTGGATAAATAAAAAATGTGCGATTAATTTGCAATTCACTTTTTTAATCGATTGACAGCCCTAATATATAAATATATATTTTTTGTAATTAATTTTTTCTAAAAGGAACTCCTCTATCTCAAAGAAAATGCATGAGACCCTCAATTTAAACTTAACAAAAATGGATAATGTATTACAGATCTGGGTGTCAGGAGGATTACAAACATGCTCACAAATGTTAACTAAAAAGGTTATCACTCCTTGTGAGGATACATCAACCAAACATAAGTTGGTGCAATCAAACCTCTATGAATATCTACATGTTAGAAATTATCTAGGTAATGTCCTTTAGGATTCCTCCTCTGGGGACCTTGAATGTCTGTCATCATGTCATGGCAATGTCTGTCAACATGTCATGGCAATCATCCAATAGTTGTAGAGATATTTCAGTCTGGGCCAAAGTGGTGGACCGACCGACTGACCGACTGATCAACTGACATTGCCCTCCCTATAGGGCTAAAAATACTGCATTCATGTCTGTCCAGTTACCCTTGGAAATAAAAATACATTAACTAACAACATCAGAATTGCTGGATATATATTGCCAGAAGCTGTTTTTAACCACGTTGAAGGGGTTTAGGCTGGATATTTCCTAATACCCACTCTGCTGCATAAATATCCCCAGCAGCGAGCAGTATGCATACTAACCAACCAGACTGCCTGCTGTGTTTGTGACAAATATCAACCCACAAGCTTGACAGTTTTAACGTGTGACGTGAGATTCATGCAAAACAGCGTGCGAAATTAGAATAACATGTTTCTAGCGTCATATATGATTGCTTATTTGTACCGTTACCCGTGATTGTACAGCGCTTAGGCTGCTTTATTCTGCGTCACGTCTTGTAAACAACATACGCTGAGACTTTTTAACACAATGACATTGAAGGATAAAATGCAAGCTGCTGTCTGAGACCGGTTTAATCTCAATATGGTGATAAAGAGTTTATTAAGCAGTGAGCTGATAAGCAGAGAAGGGCACAATGTGGAGACGTGCTGATTGTCTGGAGAATGCTGAAGATGCTAAAGTGTGTGTGTGTGTGTGTGTGTGTGTGTGTGTGTGTGTGTGTGTGCAGGGTAAGATGACACTTGCTAGATGAGCAACAAACATGACTGTGAGGAAAACATGCAGCTGCAGCAGCAAGCTCTCGCACAAACACAAATGCAGCTGTATGCGCGTGCACAGGACGCCACGCACTTGAATGCAGGCACACGTACAGCACACACGTACAGCGCACAGCTCTTGGGGATTTGGAGTTCAAAGGATGTTTTATTTTGGGAACAGCTTTGGGTTAGTCACCCTGCTTTGGTGACAGACGGAGAAACAGGTTGCAAATATCAAACACATTACAAGCACTGCGACACACGCAAAAACACCCGCCCACATTCACAACTCGCACAAGCACGAGCATCTCACTTTTCATCGTATTTCCTCCGTCTCTCTCTTAATTCCAAGAAGCATCTCGCCGACGGGAGAATGTGTTGTTTCAAACTCACAAGCTGACTTCTCCTTCACCAGAAGCTAATATATGATCACAGCTCTTCTGACAGCTTTGTTAAAAACACTAAGAAGTTGTGTTTGGGCTTCATTAACACATAACGCAACATGGCAGGATGCCTGGGATTACTGCAAAAACTCCATATTGTTAAGTGGTAATTCGGCTGGTGCACTTCAGGGGCTTCTGTGATCCCACTGGAAACAACAATAACAGATTACGTCTCCTTTAAGTGACGAGCGGAACGTTGGCGGTTGAATTGTGTTGTTTTCTGTCGTGCACGATGAGATTTCTTCAAATTGACCATTCGCTTAAACCCTCCCCAGAACAGCGATTGTCCAATCATAGCTTAGCAACCGTACCGAGGCTCTGCAGGTCTGTCAAGCTTTGGATTTCTAAAATTTGCGGTGTACATGGGTCTCTAATAAGAGCAATGCTCTGCAAAGCACAAACCCCGACCCACAAGAGCAAAGGTGTACAGAATGGATTAGATAGATAGATAGATAGATAGATAGATAGATAGATAGATAGACTGCACCTACCACGTTGTGAAAGTGAAACTTAACGTTGTGAATTGAAACAAAATAACTTTAGGTTTTAGGTTTAGGAAAAGATAAGAAGATTAAAATAAGTACGCTTGTTACGTAACTTAGCGTTAGTTAAGTACCTAAGTTACGCAACAAAAGTATGGTAAATAAAGATTTGAATGCCGTAGACTTTTGGTTGCACACAGGGCACGAACAGCAGTCTTCTGGGTAAAAGTCTTGTTTGTTTGACCCATCCACCCCCCCAATCTCGTCCTTATGCGGACTTTGTCGCTCTTTGTACTACGTTACTTGACTTCCTTTGCCCCTGTCATAATTACTACGGCCACTAGAGATCAGCCTCGTCTTCTTGTATCAGTGATCAAACATGTGAATAGATGATAACGGCCTTCTGAACCTACTAGTAGGTGTAGCATGCCCCTTCTAAATCTCTATGAAGCTGATAACTGCTGATAAAGCAGTTCAGCGAGGCAGCCGCCACGCGCTGCTGACGTGCCCTGTCTGGCCCGGGCGTAACAACGGTCTCCTGGTTGAAAGTTGTTTGTTTAACCCATCAATCCTCCTCTCCCACCCGCCCTGCATAGACTTTCTCGCACTTTATACTACGTCGCTTGCTCTGACCGTCTAATACGGACTTAGATGGGTTTACACTGGAGTTAGTTGACAGCCAGGTGCGTCTCATACAGACGCTAAAGGATGCCTCTGTGCGTCGCTGAGGGGCACTGACCAAGCATCGGTATTTGACAAGTTGGGACTGAGAATGGGTTGGTTGAGTCTTTAAAAACATGCCTTACTGGGTGCTTCAGTGATCATCGTTGGTGACTTGTTCTATATCGTGATGGCTCCGTACAATCTGCATCTGTTCTGGGTTTTTTGTTTACCTAGATAACCCCTAGCAGCCTGCCTGGTAGTGTGACTATATTGGTCTCTCACAAGATGTATGTGTGAGTACAGACAAGTTGGTTGTTTACTATAACAGGTATTCCGAGAGAAACTCATTAGACTGCATACCGACCTATCCTCTACTCTGAGCTGTGACAGACTGGCATGTATTCTCTCTGCACTCTGTCTCACACCTAACGGACAGGGCGGTGCGAGCCTCGCAGCTTTATTCTGAGCTATTTGGAGTTTAGACAGATCTTTTTTTGGGCTGCACCTGACCAGACTGCTGAACAGTAAGATGATATACATGACAGACTCCAGCAACCTTTACCTGTTACCTGAGATAGCGTTGTGTTTGGAAATATGAACAAGTATGTAAGCTAACATGCAGCTTTAGCCTCAGACTACTGGCACATAACATGTTTGTTTGTAGCCATCAAGTCGGCCATGTTTACACCAATTTATGGAGCTATAACATTAGCTTAATGAATTAGGCAGCTATACCTGATCAAATCTGCCAGCGACAGGTGTCATTTCAGCAAAATTGCTGGTTAGAAATTAGAAAGGTGCATTTATCTATCTTGGTCTCAATGACCCATTGTTTCAAAAATTTCTATGAACCTTAATCGGATGCCAACAAAACGTCACATCCCGTTTAGGCCGTGGGGGAAAACAAAGCATTCGCTACCATGCCCAAAAGCTGCTATGTAGCTTTGTGTACGTCAAATAAACTTAAAAATCCGGACCAAAATGTTTTACTCAAGATAGAGATAGAATCTGATAGGAGACAGCCAGGATTGTACCATCCCCCTGTACAGCAACCCAGGTCCGATGAGGCTTTTGTCACCCTCCAGGATGGCTTCACATCACAACCAAGCAGATAAGTGTCTGACCTAGACATTTTGTGATGGACAACAACCCCCCCCCCAAGAAGACACTGGTGAAGAAGTTGTGAGCTTCCAAGGACCTGTAGTTCTTGAGGTTGCACTGTGTGTAAATCCCTGCGTGATATCGCATAATGTCAAAACATCAGCTAATGGCATTGAGTAACATTAGCGTCTTGAAACTGCATGGAGTCTATTACATCATAACATTATATGGCTGTAGGGTATTGATATTATAAAGGTATGTTTATTCATTATATATTGAGTAAATGTAATAGTGTCACTTACTAGGCGATGATTCAACCAGATAGCAGAAAAAATATCTTTTGAATGACACTTAGGGCCGTTTAGTTTGGTCATTTCTCCAGTCTTTTATAAGACATGGACAATAATCTACTCCGATTCTGAATTTTTTGTATGTAACGTTCTTTGTCGAGTGATGACAAGAACTCTATATAAGACATGGCACCTTTGTACGTAAACTTATGCTATTTAAAAAACGCGCTTTCCAAGCATATACGGGCGACTGCGCCCTAAACCACACCCCCAACTATGACACGACACTGGCTGTATGTATTACTGTAATATAGTTGTGTGAAAGTATGAAAAATGTATCCTGAACTGCAATCTTTTAGGAACAAAGTTAATTACAGCTTCATTTGCAAGGTGACATATTGAAAAGTTTATAGGACTCAAAAATATTTAAATAATAATGTTGGAGGTGGTTTGCTATGTAAAGTGAGTGCGTGCACACACACACACACACATAAATACACACATACACACAAAAGGGCAAAGCAGTAACTGAACAGGCGTCGGCACAGTTTGGCGGCGACACCTGTTTGAAATTTATAATGAGCAGCCAGGGGAGAGGACCCCACACACACTCATATACACACACACTGTTGTCGGTGTCTTGGCTGTGACTCTGTGCTCAGTTGCAGGTCAGAGGAGGGCTAAGAATAAACTGGCCCTGCTGAGCCTCACACACACACACATACACACACACACACACACACTGTTAACTTTGCCTCGACTTCTGCACACACACGCCCTCGGATTAACAAAAAGAACAAGGCAGAGAGAGCTGCAGACAGATAGAGACGACCAGGAGAGACTCTCAGACTCCGTTGGTGAACAAGAGAGGGATGAATAAAAAGTAGCATTCAGAGAGTGAATAAATTCATTCCTGCGTTTGCATAATGTGAGTCCAAATAATGAATAAATATAGATACACTGTGCTGTACATATGTGTGACTTCCCACAGAGTGAGAGAACAGCATACTGATGATAACACACTTACACATTCACGTCATTCTTTCACTCCCTTTTTTAAAGCTTTTTTTTCTCCATCACGTCCGTGCTCAGTTCATTATTAAGTGATGAAACGAAGACAGCCTTCTTTATCTTCTCAACCTTCCATCTTTCAGGCTCCTTCCCCCCTTTTCCCTCCAAGACTGCATATGAAAACACAGTCTCTCTCTACTACCAGTACTATCTGTGCTATTTCCCCTATGATTTGGATGGCACGGTAGCCTCTTGGTTGGCAAGAAGCCAGACATTTACCCTTTGAAACTTGGGTCATCTGGTAATTTAATGCTGCACTTCCATAAAAGAAGATTTTAAAAAGAATCTTCAAAGTCAAAGCAGCAGGGGGCGACTCCTGTGGTTGCAAAAAGAAGTCTGATTGTATAGACGTCCATGAAAAAATGAGCCTACTTCTCACTTGATTTATTACCTCAGTAAACATTGTAAACATGAGTTTATGGTCTCAGTCGCTAGTTTCAAGTCTTCTTCAATACAGCATGATGTTCATTTAGTAAATTATGGTACCATTAGCAGGGGATGCTTTAGGGCGTGGCTACCTTGTGATTGACAGGTCGCTACCACGGCGTTGTCCGGTCTGGGAGTTGTCCGTGTTTTCGTCTTACAACTTTAACCCTTTCACAGTGTGTTTTCACTTCATGAAAGTTGATTATAACTTTTTGGTCGCCTAAAAATGTCAGCGTTCGGTGGTTCTTAGCTCCACCATTTCGTGTCACTTCTGGTTGCAAAAAACAGAGATGGCGACGTCCGAAATGCTGAACTCGAGGCTTTGAAAACAGTAGTCCACAAACAAATAGGTGACGTCATGGTGACTACGTCCATTTCTTATATACAGTCCATTGTAAATGCCCACATCTTTCAAATGACATGACCCCAGTTCAGGCATTCTGGTATAAATTTGTAGTCTCCAAGCTGAGATAACCCTGATGACGTCATAATGATGTCATTAGGTTATGTCTCCTGACTAGACAAAGCTCCTTCAGACCCACAGAAGACATTATGCACCTGTTTGCACAGGCTGAATAGTACTCTTCATGACAAGTAAACTAACATTACTGAGAAATTTCCCTTTAAACACACATTTCAGCAATCATCCATCTTGTTGAAGTATAAATGAGCTTCAGAGAGCGCTCCGCTAAAACCTGACCTCTGACCTCTGATGAAGGGAAGAGAGAGAGAAAAGGGAATATCCTTTAGTTAGTATGAATTAAAGCCCCCCGTCTCTTTCTCTTCCTACTCCTCTTCTTTTTCCTCTCCTCTTGTCAGTTCAGCTCCAATGCCTTTTAGATTTTCCTCAAGAATTTTAAGCAGCACCTGGCTCACCCCCTTCTTCAACCATCCCCCCCCCCACTCTTGTGATCCATACCGACTTTCACCACTTTACTCTTTTCCCAAACATTCAGAAAGCTCATTCCAACAGACAGGATAAACAAGAAAAGTGACAGATTAATGCGGGGTTGCTTAAATGCAGGAAATAGAAATGGGTAAACAAAACTATTACGCAGCGTGAAAGGAAGACATAGTGGGGACAAGAGAGAATGGAGGGAGGTGTGGATGGTGAGTTATGTCCGGGGTTGTGATCCAGCTAAATTGCTTTGGCAGTAAGTCCCTTTTTCTCTGAGTAAAGGGTTAGACAGAGATGGATGGATGGGGAGGATGAGGAGAGGGATAAAATAGGGGAGGCAGAAGAAGTGGAGAGAAGAGCTGAGAAAGATAAGGGAGTCAGGCGGCAAGGAGGAGAGGCAACAAGGGGAGGAAAAAGAGGGAGAAAAGTCTGACAGTGTAAATAAGAAAAGGCGAGAGGCTGAAGGGAGGAAGATGCAAATGAAGAGGAGTCGAGGGTGAGCAGGAGTGGGCCAAAAGGGAGGGAGGAGAGACAGGAGATGACAGGGAGGTGAGGGTAGAGGAGAAGGGTGAAGAAGGGAGGGAACGAGGGAGGAGGGGGGATGACAAAATTCACCCTGCGTGGAAGATATCTAAAAATATACCAGACGGAGATATGGGGGATGGGAGAAATGGGGTAAGATGTGGAAGAACGAAAAAATTAGAAAAAGAAAGAACGATGCAGAGCAAATCCAAGGTCAACGAAGAGCAAAGAGAGAGAAAGGGGAGATGGGCGGAAGAAAGACATAAACGAGTGCAGCGGATAAAAGAAGGTTTACATTAGTGGAACATTTTTGACAAGGGGCTCAAAGGCACAATGATGAAAAGAGGAGAGAAAACACGCAGAGACGGGTAGCAGCGAGAAAAGACACGGAAAAATAAAGAAGGGGAGGGATATTATGAGAGAGCACATCCTGTTTGCACAAGTTCTTTCTTTTTTTGTTCTGGTTCGTCCATCTTCTCAAAAAGCCTTTAAAAAGAGCAAGACTCACACATCTGTAATGCCAAAGCGTCTCTGACATTATTACTGCTGACAGGGCACAATCACATTTAATTCAAAGAGATTTCACAATATGATGCCCCACTGGAGTAACCATTAAAGAGGAAAAGAAGCAGCAATTTGTGTATAGGTCATTTTGGTGCTTTCATAAGTTCTACCTGTGTCAAGGAAGTGTTTTAAATGCAACCCGATATCATGTAAAAGCATGTGATAGACCCGCGTGTCCACCAGAGGACAGCGTTTCAGTGTCACGTTTTGCCTCACCGAGGCGTGAATATTACAGGTGCGTATGATGGAGCAGTACCAGCAGGGGGCAAAAAAAACACTCACTTGGGTTTAGGCAACAAAACCACTTAGTTAGGTTTAGGAAAATTGTCATGGTTGGCCTTGAAATAAGTATGAAAACTCAGTGAAATACATACAGAAACATAACATAACAGAGGTACTGAAAACACGTCACAAACGTCACTAATGTAACTTACAAAACAAAACACCGGTTTCCTGGTTCAAAGTTCTGTGTTTGTTGGACCCATCCACCTCCCCTCCAGCCCGCCATGAACAGACTTTATCACTTTGTATTTTACGTCACTAGCTCTGAGCAGCTAGCATATTTACGCGGATGTCGTACAAATGTCACACCTAAAGCAAGAACGGCGTTCTCATAACACGCTTTTGCCTTGAACATTATCATTTAATTCATGCGCCTTTTTGTGTGACCAGGCTGTTTAAATGTGTTGAAATAAGCATAGGCTGCTGCTAGCTAAAAGAGGGTGTTTTGTCCTTATCAAAAGGACTTATTTAAACTAGAGCCGTAAAAGTTAATGCGATAATAACGCGTTAACACCACTCATTTTTTAACGCATTCATGCGACTTGAGATTTTTAGGTTGTTGCGGACTCAGTTTTAAAGCTAGAATGAACTAGAAACTAGAAAAGTAAGGAATCCATTGGTACCAACCATGTCATAGTAGCTTATTGTGAAGGAGGCCAAATAACGCTCCAAACTTAAGCTAAATTTTGGCGAGGAAAAACGGTCATGGTCAATTTTCAAAGACTTTTCACCTCAAGATATGTGAATGAAAATGGGTTTTATGGGTACCCACGAGTCTCCCCTTTACAGACATGCCCACTTTATGATAATCACATGCAGTTTGGGGCAAGTCATAGTCAAGTCAGCACACTGACACACTGACAGCTGTTGTTGTCTGTTGGGCTGCAGTTTGCCATGTTATGATTTGAGCATATTTTTATGAGAGTTTCTGGACAATATCTGTCATTGTTTTTTGTTGTTAATTGATTTCCAATAATAAATATATACATATATTTGCATAAAGCAGCATATTTTCCCACTCCCATGTTGATAAGAGTATTAAATACTTGACAAATATCTCTTTAAGGTTCATTTTGAACAGATCAAGTGTGTGATTAATTCACGACTAATCAAAATTAAATATATTAATCAATTGACAGCCCTACTACAAAGATTAACATTTTATTTTATTTTTTTCTCCAGGTGGTGAGCAGCCATGAGATCCAGGCCCAGGAGGACGACCCTCACACCATCAGGATGGATTTTGAACCCCCTCTGTACCAGTGCTTTGAAAACTGTGGATCCTTAAAACTGACCGTTGCTAGACGCGGAGGAGACGCTGGAGTTACCATCAAGGTGTGTGTGGCGTTAATGC
Organism: Sebastes umbrosus; assembly: GCF_015220745.1. NCBI lineage: Eukaryota > Metazoa > Chordata > Actinopteri > Perciformes > Sebastidae > Sebastes > Sebastes umbrosus. The sequence goes on from NC_051290.1 coordinate 20,925,352, forward strand.
AAGATAGTAGAGTTCAGAGGAATAGGAATCAAAGTGTGCTTATAAAACAGCTGTTGGGCTGCAGTTTGCCATGTTATGATTTGAGCATATTCTTTATGCTAAATGCAGTACCTGTGAGGGTTCCTGGACAATATTGTCATTGTTTTGTGTTCTTAATTGATTTCCAATAATAAATATATACATACATTTGCATAAAGCAGCATATTTGCTCACTCCCATGTTGATTAGAGTATTAAATACTTCACAAATCTCCCTTTAAGGTACATTTTGAGCAGATAAAAACTGTGTGATTAATCGTGATTAACTATTTTAGTCGATTGACAGGCCTAGTAACTACCAGAGAAACACATGCATTGTAGTTCTGATCAATGCATACTGCTAGCTAAAAGTGGGTATCCTAATTAAAAGACCAATTTATCTATGATTCTCAGATACTTCATAAATATAAGCCTTGCACTGTTAATCCACATCCAGCGGAGGAAGATGCTTATTGTTTACTCTTGACCCACAAAGTTACAGTCTCTTAGGGGCAAAACATAATGCACCCACTGATCTCTGTAATCCTCTCGTAGACAACACACCAACGGTATCTTGGCTCCACCGGCATCAGTCTTGTCTTTAGTTTCTGTACTGACACTCCAGCAACAGACGAGATACAGTATATCTCTGTTATATCTCTCTCCTCTCTCACCCCTTTCCTATCCTCACAGCTCACTAGCCAGCTTTAGTGATTACGTCAGTGATGGGACATCATTTCACACGAACACACATGTGCAACCACACTCTGCCCTTGTAGTGACGCTCGTAATCTGGCTGGTATCAGCTGGCAAGCATCTCGTTCATTTGTAAATGCTGGTCTGACACACACACACACACACGTTTGTACTCCTATACTAGTGAGGACCCTCATTGTAATCATGCATTCCCTATAGCCCAGAAGCCTTGATCACAACTACAGTACATGTCTAACCCCAGCCCTTAACCTTAAAGGTCCTGGCACAACAAACCGACCGTCGGCCGAGGGAAAGTTTGGGGCCATCGGTGAGCATCCGTCGGATCTAGTCCGCCCGTGTTGGAGTTTTTTTGGCTGATTCAGCATGTTGAAACGGCGGCGGAGCCCGTCGGTGAGAGAAATCGCTCTGATTGAAGCCAACGAGTAAAGTCAAGAGGAAAAATACAGAAGGCTCTTCTCATTTTTCATCTTCATCTGATCAATCCAATACACGGATATTTTTACAGCGACATGGCCATCTGGAATGACGAATACAGAACGTATGTGCTAACTGGCCGCCGGCTGTAGTGTCTGCGGTGTGTTCGGGTGCAACTTGTCGGCCATAACAAAGACAACGTGAAGCGACAAAACTGGTGGCCTTTGTCGCCGTTAGTTTTTTTATGTCGGCTCGGTGTGTCCCCAGTTTAACCTACATGTTCTAATCTTAACCCAAAAACAAAATCTTGAAGCTAAAGCAGCTCTTTGAAGAGACAAAAGTGTCCTCCCTCTGAAGGTCTAAAACTAAAATTGGTCCTTACAAAGATAGAAGTTCAAGAGCACACACAAACACAAACACACACACACCATCTTGTCAGTCTGTCTCTGAGGGCGAGCCACAGATGAACAGCTTTTGAATGGCCTTGCCAACATTTGGTCCCCCTAGACACACAACCACACACACACACACACACACATTTGTATTATTACTTGTGAGGATACTCATTGACATAAATACGTCCCCATGACAGAACACTTAAGAACTAACTATTGTTCAAGCCTTACCCTAACCTTTGTCTAACCTTGTCACTCAAACAGCAACCAGCGGAAATGTCCTCGCTATGCATGAATGTCCTCACCCTTCAAGTTGGTCCTCATACAGATACAAGTACAGAACCACACACACACACACACACACACTCGCACAAACACAGAGTACTTGCTTTATAGGCCCCAGGAGGCGCTGAGGAAACTGCATTCCCAACTGCTTTATGTATTGGTCAATTTAACACCGCTAACATCAGCATATTAAAAATGCATGCGCCCAAGGACACAAGAGCAATCGTGCGTGTGTGTGTGTGTGTGTATGTGTGTGTGCGTGCACGTGTGAAAAAGCATTTCAATGCAGAGTAGCCTACCTTGAACAGTGGCATTATTACGCTGTTATCTGCCTAATAGAGCTATTTATACTGGAAATGAATGTTTAACACTCAATTAACCTAAGCAGCCATTTCTCAATGGTAGTCAATCACACAGAAAGGAAACAGGGAGAGAGGAATGTGTCATTGGCAATCCAAAAATATGTCAGTCACCTTTTAGTGATGAATTAAAGGAATATACTTGTTTTTTTTTTAGATATTGGGCCAGTGGTCAACTCCCCTGGTAAGTAAGCTGCGAACTTACAGATGTTCGGTTGCAAAGTGTGCATAAAACGTGCTGTAAAGCAGGTTAAATAACAGCTACTGATAACGTGTCTGCACTCACATGGTCTCGTCGTTCTGAAACTCCAGCTTGCCAGCGGAGTGTTCGTAGTCCTCCCCTCCTCTAGCGGTGCCGTCCACGGTCTGGTAGGGGACAGCTACCAGGCCTCGGGCCCCCGAAGTCCTCATCACCTTCACCTCCATCACGCCTACGCTCTCGCTCACCTTCTGGCTGGAGACCTCGAAGGTAAAGATGCCTGAGAAAGGAAGAAAGACAGAAAGTACATTATTTCACAGGGGAGAAACACTAGAAAGACATGAAAGATGAGGTTGGTAAACACCTACGCTCTCACTCACTAGCTTGCTCTCCAGTGTGTACCGTATATATAGTGAAGGGGATAATAGATTACCACCCACTCTCTCTTGATGAAAGATAATAAGCATCAGGTAAATGCCCACTCTCCACTCAGCCTCCCGCTCTTTAATTCTCTTTGGATGTTAGCAAACTCCTTTAACTGAAAAATTGGCGACATTGAGGGAACTGCAACTCTTTGTGATACCTTTATCCTGGGACTATGTAGCAAAGCATTAGAACCACTTGGATTCAACATTAAGCTGGTGGGGTGCAGACAATTTCTTTGTCTGTTTCGCATGTTTCATCTTGCACAGAAGAACTTAAATTAACATTAATATTTCCTTACATAGAAAGTGAGGAGAATTTGTGGCGTGCGAGAAACAAGGAGTGTTCTGCCAGGCAAAATTACTGTTTTTGTGAATGGAGTCTGGTGGCTTTGAAGACAGCGATATAACGGCTTCAGTTCCCCGTCGGAAAGGGCTGTCTGATGGCGAGGTGAAGCGGTGAAAACATTCTAAATATAGCGCACACTTAAACTGTTATTGATTGTTTTTTTAGGTGGCCAAAATATGTTTTTCAGCTACTTAACCTCGCCGTCAGACAGCCCTTTCTGAGGGGGAACTGAAGCTATCTTCAAAGCCACCAGACTACATTCACAAAAACAGTAATTTTACCTCACAGAACGCGGAAAATACATACAACCCCACGTAAAAATCTTCAAACCTTCAGTTATTTCCAAACTTAGCACAGCTAACTTTGACTCAGCTAGTGCTAGCGTTAACATTGTTCATAACCTTACTTATCAGATTCAATTAGCTTACTTTGATTACCTACTTCACTGCTTTTTGCTAACGACTGAGTGGGCGTTTTCATTTGAAAAACCCCCCAGAAAAAACGCAGATGGACCTGCCCTTTAACTATAAAATGTAAGGACCAAATGTATTGTGTGTTAGTAGTTACATTAAGATAGACAACTCCTGTTACATTACTCAGAGATTCCTGTTACCTGCGTGATCGTCATCGTAGATGGTCACCGTGGCTGTATGGTTGTCACCCAGCACGGCTTTGGGGGTGGCGCTGGCATCCAGCGGGGCGGTGCCAATCTCAGGGTAACCTACCACTCGGGGGTTGCTGAGGTGGACGTAGAAATACTCGTCCTCCTCAAAGATGTCGTCGTCAATCACTCCGACTGTGATCTCTGGTGAAAGAATTGCCATTGTAGGATGTTGATTTTGGTACAGAATCATCTTTATGCAAAATCATTTCAATAATAAATCTTTAAATCCCAGTTTTGTTGAAGCCGGTGGGAAAAAGTTGGCACTGCAGATGACCTCTTCTATTTGAGCCTCAGTCTCGGGGATGTGTTTTTTGAAAATATGCCATAGAGTATTGCTCTCGCTGTTATTTTTACCTTTGAGGGTCTCGCCTGGCTTAAACAGCAGCGTTCCCTCTGCAAACTCATAATCGGAACCTGCGTTTGCTGTACCGTCCTCTGTGCGGTAATCCACCTGGGGGGAGATATGAGAGAGAGATGGGAAGCGGGGTGAGACGAGGGTGAAGGGGAACGAAAAGAGCCGTCAAAAGATGAAACACAAGTGAACAGATATAAAAAGGGCAGATAAACACAAAGGGGAGAGGGAGAATACAGAGAACAGAAAGGAAGAGAGAGAGAGATAGAGGAGGACGGCAAAGAAATGGAGGAGAGGCATTTGGGGAGATGTGAACAGAGGGTGAGAGAAAACAAGAAGAACTGCTTCATTAAACTGAGCCCTCTGGTCAGATACAGTCTGATAATAAAGACTTTGAAGATAGTACAACAAAACTTTCCCTGTATCCATTCTCTCCGTCCTCTCTCCATCTGCCCAGTTTATTAACCCTCTCCAATCTATACACAGAGGCTTACAACTTTACCCTCATTGTTGATAGTCAGATAACAGTGATCAGATTGTATCGCCTGTTATGTAAAAATGGGAAGAAATTCAGATTACTTCGAAATAATCGGAGGCTGTCTGTAGGCAAAACTGAATCAGTGACTCAAGTGTTTTTGTAGTCGTTCTCTTGGCTTGGCTCTATTTTTCACTCTTGATGAAATGTGCTTGAGTGACACAGCTGTAAGTTGTGTTGTCTAAGTACTTTTGAATAGGAAAGGGAGGAGTGAGAGGAGGAGAACTCAGTTGGTTGCAATCTGCAACCACACCACTAGATGCCACCAAATCCTACACACTGTACCTTTAAGATTGAAATGTGAGAAATGATATCTTAATGTGACTATGAAAACAGGCCGCTGTTTTCAACTAATAGGCTCTTAAAAACCTGTTCATCACCAAACGGCAAACTCATAAAGTTAGCAACAAATAGCTGGTGAACATGGTGGAGCATTTAGCAGCTACAAATATCTTTCATAGGAGTTATTAGAGTGCAAACCAAAGCTAAAAGGAGAGTGAATATTGGACTTGATATTTATCAGGTACAAATGCCAACTCCAAATCAAAGCTAATGTTTCTCCATATCTGCTGGACGTGTAGATAAGCAACTGTTTGCTAACAAGTTAGCCATATTATTATAAAAGGTGATGTCAGTGTTTATAGCTTGTTCACACAGCTCCAAAATGGCAAAAAGAAATCAATTAATGCAGTTTTAAGTTTGCAGTTTAGCCATTTCGCGATTTACTGACAACAACAATAATATCAATATCATGTGCAATACTACTTTTTTCATTCTCATGTGCAATATCACTGTTCATTGTGTGCAATATTAATGTCCAACATGTGCAATATTACTTATTTTTCTCATCATATGCAAATTACTTATTTTTCTGTTTTTTAGCTTACTTTACCTTTTTTATTTTACTTATCTTATTTAATAATTTTACTAAATGCATCTTACTTAATTGTTATTCTTTTAGGTACTGGTGCTAGAAAATAGTACTTTTTATTTCATACACTTGTATTTTATACACTTGAACTTGTTGTAATTTTGAGCAATCTCTGGCACAAGAATTTCCTTCGAGATTAATAAAGTTCTATCTTATCGTATCTTATCATAAAAGGTGATGTCAGCGTTTATAGCTTGTTCACACAGCTCCAAAATGGCAAAAGAAATCAATTAATGCAGCTTTAAGTTTGCAGTTTAGCCATTCCATGATATATAAAAGATGTTTACACCTGGCAAAATGTTGCTTTGTGCTACAATGCTAAACCTTTTTGTAAATTAAAAAAGGCTGAGATAGCAGTCTTTGACTGTTTCAACAAGTGTGCCATCAAGTAAAGTAGCCTCGTTGATAATAATTTCTTTGTCTGTAAAACGCTGCTCTGACACCGTGCCTGTAGAGCCTGTGTGTGTGTGTGTGTGTGTGTGTGGTAAATAGGCCACCTCACTTCACTAAATCAGCCTTCAGTAGATGGCAGACTGAGGCCATGCCATTACTCTGCAGACAGCGCTGATATTGCATCATAGTTTCATTTGTATACAGGCAGAGGAAGAGAGGAGACACAGCCTTGCAAAGCCCCGATAGCGAGCAGATCAGATATCACTACGCTGACACAGACTCCCTGTGGGAGACGGAAAATCTCTTATTCAGAATACGAGGCCAACGTTAAGCCCGAGATCAATGGGCCTTTGCAAACGGATATGTGTTTTCTTTGAGTTACAACCTGAGCTGAAATCTAAAAATCTGGAGAATAAAGTGTTTTGTGTCGTGTCTCAGAGCTCTCTTTTATCACCCACCTCTATCCCTTTACCAGCGTCTGACCAGAGAAGAGAACAAGGAAGCTCTCTAGAGGTGAGAACATGTTAGGAGTAAGATCAGACCAAGACCAGGAAAGCTGCCAAAGTTGTGAGTGAAATCACTTCAGAGTTTTGTTTTCTGTGGTGTCTGCTTTTGTCTGTCTGGGAGTCTTTTGGCTTCTCTCCCATAACACACACACGGTTTTATAAACACACTTTGATTCCTATTCCTCTGAACTCTACTATCTTGCATTAACGCCACACACACCTTGACGGTAACTCCAGCGTCTCCTCCGCGTCTAGCAACGGTCAATTTTAAGGAGCCACAGTTTTCAAAGCACTGGTACAAAGGGGGTTCAAAATCCATCCTGATGGTGTGAGGGTCATCCTCCTGGGCCTGGATCTCATGGCTGCTCACCACCTGGAGAAAAAAATAAAATAAAATTGTAATCTTTGAAGTAGGGCTGTCAATTGATTAATATATTTAATCGTGATTAGTCGTGAATTAATAACACATTTGATCTGTTAAAAATGAACCTTAAAGGGAGATTTGTCAAGTATTTAATACTCTTATCAACATGGGAGTGGGCAAATATGCTGCTTTATGCAAATATATGTACATATTTATTATTGAAAATCAATTAACAACAAAAAACAATGACAAATATTGTCTAGAAACCCTCACAGGTACTGCATTTAGCATAAGAAATAAGCTTAAATTACAACATGGCAAACTGCAGCCCAACAGACAACAACAGCTGTCAGTGTGTCAGTGTGCTGACATGACTATGACTTGCCCCAAACTGCATGTGATTATCATAAAGCGGGCATGTCTGTAAAGGGGAGACTCGTGGGTACCCATAGAACCCATTTTCATTCACATATCTTGAGGTCAGAGGTCAAGCGACCCCTTTGAAAATGGCCATGCCAGTTTTTCCTCGCCAAAACTTCAGCGCAAGTTTGGAGCGTTATTTTACCTCTTCAGCCACAACCTAGTATGACATGGTTGGTACCAATGGATTCTTTAGGTTTTCTAGTTTAATATGATGCCAATATCTTCACTCTAGCTTTAAAACTGCCTGCTGCAACCTAACAATCACAAGTTGCGTTAATGCATTAAAGAAATTAGTGGCGTTAAGACGAATTTGTGTTAACGCGTTATTATCGTGTTAACTTTGGCAGCCCTAGTTTGAATAATGGGGATGGGGGGAGATTATGTGCGTCTCACCTTGCGAGCCTGGTCGGCAGCGTGCTTCTTGAGGATGTTGCCAGCTCCGATCATCATCCTGGTTGCCTGGATACGGTAGAACGCTCTGCTCTTCTGCTGCTGCATCAGGACCTAATCAACGAAACCAATCAATTTTAGAAAGTGATCTATTCATGTCAATCTTATAATTTGATGGGCTTCTTACACATTAGTCTCTTATTGTAAACTGACAGCTGCAATTTTAAAGGTTAATCAGTGAATCTCGCTTGGGAAATTCTTCTCACGTTTCCACAGGGAGGTTAGAGTGTCAAAGGTCAGATGCAGATTTGATGAGTTACTTAAAGACACTTTAAAAGGGTGAATGCTTGAGGTTTGGACCCAGATGCTGCACTTTAAGATGAGGGATGTCTATTTCTCTGGTGTTTGTGATGTTGGAGCTTCACTAATGCTTTAAAAAGCTGTACCTGTCTGCGTGTTTTGACAAAGATATTGCCAAAATAAATGAGTACATAAGTGGAATCACGCTGATAAGGAATGATTTGACTTTGTAGCCGTGCACTTCCCTTAAGTATTAACCTCTTTGCATTGAACAAGAACTGTGTTTTTTCTTAGCTGCAAACTTTAGATCTAATGGACCTTATCAATATAAGTCTCAATGAAAATGTATGGCTGAATAACAATTTAATATCCAACAATCCACCATACAGAAAATGAACAAATTGGCCACTGTAGTTGTGGAGATCATTAGATTAAATGCCTCATAGCTGGAAACACTGTGATTTATTAAAATTCAGGGGAAGCAAGCCGGCAATTTCACTCCACTTTCGCAGGGATTGAAGCCGTAACTGTTAGTTTAGTTAAAACTGGTTTTGCTGAGCAAGCTGGCCTAACTTAATGAAAGTCCAATTCCACCTCGGGGGACCAATGATTTATTTTTAATTTAATGATTCATTAGGACCACAAAAACCTTAATTTATCCGGTGGCGCTTAATCTCCGAGGCAGCTGTCATTTTTATTTACAGCACAAGGCTGAGGGAGTAGCTGCAGGATGGGGAGGGAGGGGGGGGCTTGAACGCAAACAAACATCTGGAAGTTGCCCAGAGCACCTTGGGGTGCCTGCCAGACTCCTTCCCTTCCCTCCCTCGCTACCGAAAAAAACAAAGACCAAGAAATGACTTGGAGAGGAGGCGAGGGAAGGAAGAGGGCAAAGCAGAGAAAGGGAGAGCAGCGGAGACTTGGACAGCTTCTACAGCATTAACGGATGAAACCGGATAAAACAGAGGAATCCTTAATGTGCCAGTTTGACGATTAGTATTCATAAACATTTTTAAGCAAGTAAATCTTACAACAAAGAGATGAGGATATGTGTGTGTGGCAGCTATCTAGTACCAGGGATGAGAACAGATTAACCGACGAGTCGATTAATCTCTTTGTGACGCATTGATAATCAAAACTCAACTAAACCAATGCCAAATTTAACCAAAAGTTAAATTTAGGACAAAACACTGAGTTTCAATGGCCTATATATATATATATATCAATTCACAAATCGTAAATCTAAATTCCACCAAAAAATCTTAACTCGAGGTCCACTTGCTGGCTTTTTAGTGAAGCTTTTGACGCTTCCTTAAAGCATTAACTCAATGTTTGACTGTAAAATCAGGAAAAAAAAACTAACAAGTGGACCTAGCGATACAAATTTTTCGTCAAGCCACGGCTTCCAAGGCCAAGAAGGAACTTTTCACGCTCACATATCTAATGTTCATACAACTTACCGGGCAAAAAATCACCTGGATGTCAGAAGGGCTGCATGTTACAGGGCTGTCAATCAAGCCAACCAGCACCTTCCTCTCTGTAAACTAGTGGTTTTATCAGCACATCATAACATCACATGAATGTATATTTAGTGTGTGTGCACACCGGCAGATGGGTTTCCATTTTTTTACGAATAAATGTGCATTAGAGGGAATGAAAGAAGGGGTTAATATTAATCCAATTCACTAAGGTAGTTATGTAATTCGTTAAACAGCTCTGGAACATTTTGAAATGTTCTCTGTATAACAGCTGTGTGCCGTCCCATCTGCTGTCACCTAACCCAGGTGTTCTAGGTGATAGAAGCACAACTGAATATGTCACAGTGTCATCTCCGACACAAAGTCACCCTCAGAGGAGTCGCATCTTTAGCTCAGTAAAAAAGGAACAAAGTCGAGATGGAGTGAAGACAGAGCAAACAAGTTAGAAGAAATGCAGGGCCTCAATAATTAGCAGCTGACTAATAAGATCCAATCACATTTATACAGATGTACACACCATTCATATACTTAGTCTTAAATATGAAGATTGATTCCACTCTCACGTCTGTGCATTAAGTATGGAGCTACAGCCGGGAAGCAATTAGCTTAGCTTAGCATAAAGACTGGAAGTAAGGGGAAACAGTTAGCTTAGATTTAGTCCTAGTTTTATTAGTTTTAGTCACATTTTAGTCATTTTAATCCTTCATAGTTTTAATCTAGTTTTAGTGGACGACAACTTAAAACGTTTTCGTCCAGTTTTAGTCACTGAAAAGTCATTACTTTTTAGTCATTACTTTTGTCATCAGTCCGTCTGTTTTAGCCAAAAACAATCATTTTGTCATTTTAGCCAAATTTATTTAAAATACGATTTCATCTTATAATTATCTGATGAAAAACACAGGTTGAATGATTAAAATGCAGCTTTGCAGTTACTCCAAGTCCTCCTGACCGCGCTCATTAATGACGCGCGGTTCAGTCGCACCCACCAGTCCGTTATGAGAGCCGATCTGCACCGCCAACATGCAAACATACGCGTTAATCAACTACCCGAACCCGACGGGAGGAGAATGGTGGAAGGTGCCGAAAATAAAGAGAGATTTTGGTAACGTTTTTATTTTTTAAATTACGTTTTAGTCTCGTCTTTTTTCGTCAACGATATTGAGAGTTTGATATCGTCTACGTTAGTGTTTAATGCCGGCGGCGCCGTCTCGTCATCGTTTCGTCTTAGTCATGGAAAAAAAGGTTGTTGACGAATATATTTAGTTTTAGTTAACGAAATTAACACTGTTTGTTTAATCCATAGAGACAGAAAAGATCACATTTTGTGACTTTAGGGGGAGTTACGTGCCACAACATTAGCAATTTTTTAGCGGTAAATGGCAACTCCCGGAAGTGACTGCACCTGGCCGCTGCTAATAAATAGCTAAAGAATGTAACTTCCCATAAAACCACAACTTTTCATAAACTTTCCATAACAACCACAACGTTTCTGTTTGTGCACAGACATGCTAATTAGTGAGTTTTAAAGTTTGGACAGAGCCAGTCTTTATGCTAAACCAAGCTAATCGCCTCCCTGTTCTAGCTCCATACTTAATGCACAAACACGAGAGTGGTATCGCTATTCTCTACGGACTCTTGGCAAAAAAGGTGAATAAGCGTATTTCCCAAAATATCAAATTATTCTTTCAAAAATATATACCCCATATCAATAAATCAATGTGCACCCTCCTGACCTGATAATTAGCCATCTCAATCAGCTGCTCCATGTCTTTATCCGGGTGCCTCTGCTTCAGATCCTTCAGCGTCCTCGCCATGTCCCTTCTGGCCTCGTCCTCCTCCGCCTTCGCTCCTCCGTCCTCCATACCGTCCATCCCGCTGTGACAATTCAACGCCATCTGCCCGTCCAGCTCCAGCATGTCCATCTTGGTGAAGCCCCCCGGGCCCAGCGCTCCTCCTCCGGCTCCTTCTCCGTCCGCCCCTCCTTCCGTCTCAATGATGATGCCGCGGTGCTTGTCGGCGCGGTAACGCTTGCGGACGTACTTGTAGAAGAGGAGGCGGCGGTCGGCCACCCAGGCCTGGACCACGCAGAGTGGGAAGAAGAGGAAGGTCAACACCGCCTCCCATACCTAGAGGAGAGAAGACACAGAGTTAACAGCTTCCTTTTTCTCTCCTTCCCTTTCTTCCTACCCAACTTTCTCTTTTTCCCAAACTCTCGTAGCAGCTTTCTGTATATCCTCACCTCCACCTCTCCGGGGGAAAAGACACTCAGAATGAGGTAAAGCCAGATGTAGGCGAAGATACTCCATGCCGCCGTGACGAAAAACACCCGAAGGTGTTTGATTTTGCGCGTCTCTCCGTCAGGAACCACGTACACACACAGGGCGATGATGACGAACATGTTGAAGGCGGCGCTGCCCACGATGGTGCTGGGACCCAGAGAGCCGGCCTCGAAACCGTGGCCACACACCTATCGGTGGGGTGAAAAATCAGATTACCGTGTTCCCATTACATTCTGTATCAGCTAATCTAATGTGAGGCCTAACCATCCGGCTCATATTGTGCTCACCTCAATAACTGACAGCAGTATCTCAGGGGCACTAGAACCCAAGGCCATTAAAGTGAGATTAGAAACGGTCTCATTCCAGATCCTGACCGTGGCGGTGGTGGTCTCGCCATTTGGCCGCTTAATAGTGATTTCTTTCTCCTGGGAGGTTATGACCTAGAAAGGAGAGGAGAGGAGAGGAGAGGAGAGGAGAGGAGAGGAGGATAACAAAAAACAAGGAAAAGAAAGAAAAGTAGAGGAGCCACCAAAGGGAAATGAAATGAAGGTGATAAGGGAAAGGAGAAGAAAGGAACGGAAAGGAAAGGAAAGAAGAGTAGAAGATGCACCAAAGGGAAATTAGAGGAAAGTGATAAGGAATAGGAAAGAGCAGAGGATGCACCAAAAGGAAAGGAGAGGGAAATGATAAGGAAAAGGAGGTTAAAGGAAAAAAGAGTAGGGGATGCACCGAAGGAAAATGAATGGAAAGTTAAAAGGAAAAGCAAGGAAAGGAAATAAGAGTAGAGGATGCACCAAAACGAAATAGAAGGAGAGTGATGAGGAAAAGAAAGGCAAAAAAAGCAATTTAAGTATTTTACAAAGACACCACAGAGCCGTCAAACATGAGTCATATTAAATTAGATCCATTATATTTCCCCAAAATGATGATGACTGCTGATAGCTGACATGATATATAACTGCAATAATCTACTATGAAGTCATGAAGAGAAATAATGGAACATCTCAATAGTAAAAGAAGCATGTGGTCATTCATCTCTTGCCTACCTCTATAGAAGACATGAACCGGTCCGCTATGATGCTCATGCCCAGGAACATATAGATGAGTGCTACGAAGTAAACAATGGCCCGAGCCACTTTGTCGCCCACAGAGGGGTTCTGAGGGTTCCATATGGGCAGTACCACGCCTGAAATATAAAAAAACAACAATAATCCAACTAAGTTTTGCAGCAAAGGATCACAAGAAATATTTGGTTGCAACAATTTAGTGTGATAACCTAACTAATCCTCTATAATCTTGTAGGTACAGTCACTGTGGGCATTTAGTAAAAAGCTCAGTAGCAATTCAACCTGATTAACGATTATAATAAGTGTTCCATATGGTCCCATTTGTCTTAATAAAACGTATTGAAATGGATCAATGTGCTCTAGTTTCAAGACAGTAAATTGGCACAATCCGCTGATAACTCACCAGTGGTACATTTTTGCTCATGGAGGCAATCAAACACCTTCGTATGGAGCAGCGTTCCTGGTGTGGGTGCGTTATGAATATTCTGCTGACATTGTCCAACTCTAACTATGCATTAGCGACTGGCAAATAAATCTCTTTCCTGTTATTTGCAGAGCCTCTGGACCGGTCGGTCGCACAGAATGAGCTGGCAAAATATGCGGCAATAAATGCCAGGAGGTTATTTATAGGCTATTTTAGAAATGAAGGAGTCCTTAGACTGATATACTGGTACAACATGAGGAATATACAATACACTCTATGTAGTTAAGCTGCGCTGTAACTCTAAAGCATGTTACTATATGATATGATGAAGAACAAAATTGATATTTTAAAGAGAACCTATTGTGCTTTTTTCTCTTTCCTTTTGTGTGTTATATAGTTTTTTTTGTGCATTTAAAAGGTGAACATGCACAAAAAACGGAACCTGCCTGAAATGCCTCGCTTGAAGTACCGCCTTCTCTTCCGTAACGTGGTGATGTCACCAAGTAACACATTTGCATTACACCTGCCTAGGGGCTAGTTTGGCACACCCTCAAAGCTAGTTAGAGCGGAGCCACAGCGGAATCCAAAGAATTTGGCACAGCTGACCAATCAGAGCAGACTGGGCTTTTTGGGGGGGACAGGAGCTCAAACAGAGCGTTTCAGAGAGAGGGTGAAAAGAGGTGCTGCAGCACAGCCAATACGAGAAAAATAAAGCTTTTTTTTAACAATAAAGCATGTAAACATTGTTTAGTAGAAACTCAAAATACAAGTACAAAACTGAAAATAAGCACAATAGGTCCTCTTTAAAATATTATAGTAAGTCATCAAAGGAATACTTTCTTGTAGAGCTTAAGCTGATAGGTGAATTAGTGCTCTGCAGCTGAATATAAAATTAGTATGGTCTATTTTTCTCCATAAAATCTGTTCTATACACCCTGGATGGTTAGTGCAACCAAGATAATGGAGACTTGGCTATTAAATCTGCAGGACATTAACACAGAATAAAATTATGAATACATTAATGCAGTCAAGCCATATAATTTACTGCATCTACTGCCTCCATTATAACATATCAGGACTTTCATGCTTTATTATTGATTCGTACAAAGGAGGGAATTGAATTGCCACTTTAGAAATGAAATACTGTAAATGAGCCAAATTTAAAGGGGAGGACAGATGGCGATGGATGCAGCGTTTCCCTTTAAATTAGGCCGTATATTGTGTTTTTAGCCTGAGATCTGCTGGGTATCACTTGTCAGCTGATTAGACTGTTATCAGGCCATTAAATAGGCGTTATCAGTCGCCATTAGCACCGTAGATGTGGGTCAGTAAAGACCTACTACACCCACTAGTAGGTCGGGGGCAATGCGTGGGACATAAAACACAAGGTTTTCACCCAGAGAGACCAGGATTTGCATCCTGTGTGATACCAACAATGTGTTAAGTTTCACTTTCACTTTACAAACATAGTTACTTTAAGCCAAAACACAAGGTTTTCCCCTAAACTTAACTTTTGTTGCCTAAACCTAAAGAAGCAGTTCTGTTTGTGTTCTAAAAACGTGACCTTTCATTCAGTTTCACATGTTAGAACGTCTTACTTTTAAGTTTCGCTTACACTTTTACAACGTAGTAGGCCCCTAATGACCCACATCCACGGTGCTTATAGCGTCCGATAATGTCTATTTAATAGCCTGATAACAGTCTTATCGGGTGCAGCGGTGAACGTTACTGATCTAAAACAGGATTATGTTCAGCTGTGATAAAGGCAGGTGACATCAGTAGCTTACATGGCTGGTACACAGAACACTAGAGGCTTAAGTCTTTCCCCTTCTTAACCCTTTCAATAAGCTGCATCTATCATATGTAATCATGTTAATCCCAGTTTTCTCACAGATAATAGGACCAACCCACCTTCCTGACAGGGGTCTCCACTAGCCGAACAGTTTTTCTCAGATGAACCTGCATGCACTGATCCAGGACATGACAGGAGCAGAAAGGCGGAGAGGAGGAAGAAGAGGAGGAGGCGGGACGGGTGGAGGGAGGTTAGAGAGGACGGAGGCACAGACATGGCCGCTGGAGCCATCTCTGCTGATGCAGACGGGCCTTCGCTGGACTCTATTGACTTCTACTGGGTCGGCGCAGCACGGAGTGACGTCCAAATCCTGGAGGGAGACAGAAGAAGAGTCGTTATTCAACCTTTCAATCACACCGCTTAGTGAACTCCCTCATGAACTATTCCTGTTGGTTTAATCGTATTCACTATAAAAACACCTTCTGCTGCTTTTAAATCAACTCAAGTGTCTTTAATTAGTGTGCAGAAAATGGTAAAACTTGAAGTTAATAGCACGGGGTGAGGAAGAGCATCCGCAGCAAAAGCCCTATATTTTATGTGACTTAAAATAACAACTTTCTCTCTCATTTTTTAACAGAACTCAATAGAAGGCGGTTGCAAAGTGCTTTATGGTGGATTATAAACAGGTGGAATGAAATGAAGAAGCAATAAAAGCAATAATGAAAGGTCATTACAGTACATAAAAGCAAGGCTAATAAAAAAACGGCTGCAGAAATGCTGTAAATGATGATACACTTGTAGCCAGCCTCTGTAATAAAGTTAAAATAATAAAGTCTACAATAAAGCTGAAGTAGATGTAGCCGGCCCGAGCTCCTCGGGAGCCAAGATGGAAAAAAAAAAATCAATCGCCTCTTGTTTTTAATCTGGACTGTGGAACAATCTTTTTTTAGCTGCACCACAGAGCAGACAGTAGACACAGTACTGTATTTGTAATGTGGACTTTGGAACTATAGGATTGTTTTTCATTTAGACTTTGCAGTAGAAATCTTTCATCCCCTAAATGTGAACACAGAACTCTTGGAGTCAGCTGTGATAACAGATGAAAGTGGGCTGTTAAACTAACTGGAGTCACCACCACACCAATCACTATCAATTCCAGTGGTGATAAGTTTACACGTAAAACCACCTACCACTCAACATGTCCCACATATTCACAATTACAACAAAATGTGGTGACTTCATCGATTTATGCTTTTAAAGACGCACTATACAGTAGATAGAGTGGCAGTTTGTATGCAGATCTTCCTGCCTGGTAGTTAAAGCCTTCAGGCTCCACTAATCAAATGGTTAGATTTAGACTATTATGGGTGGTTAAAGCTGCACTCTTCATATTTTTTCAACCTTCTCTTACAAAATTATGTTCCCATACAAAGAAACTGCATTCTCATTTACGTTTTGAGGGAAATATATGTTCATTTTCTCCCGGATTACGGTTGCAGTTTTACACATGTGGTTAACGGTGTTAATTATAATATATAATATGTATAATATATAATATATTATGTCGCTTGTTGTACTGCATCACGTGCTGCGGCCTATTTGTGATACGTCAAAGATAATCCACGACAAAACACGTGTCCCATCCAAACGTAATTGAGAGTGTCGTTTAAATGTATGGGAACGGAATTTTTAGGAGACAGGGCTGATATTTTTCTATGAAAAACAGGTCAAATGATTATGTGTAAAGTGAAAGGGAACTCTACAGAGGTTTTTAGCATCTTTCAGCTCTCTGTTTTGAATTTACGGCCCACAACTTTTGACTCAGTCCCACCGCTCTCATCAGCTTCATTTACAGCCACAGCAGGCAGCTGTTTGCAGTGAAAAAGCGCTGATAAACCCACTATATGCAAAAAAACAGCAGACAAAGTTAGCAACTAGCTGGTGAACGTATCAGAGCGTTTAGCAGCTAAAGAGCCAGATACTTCTCTCAGGAGTTGGTGGAGACCAAAAACAGAGCTAAAAGGAGAGTGAATGTTGGACTTTCAATCACCAGGTGGCCATAAACAAAAATGAAATGAATGCTAATGTTATTCCGCATCTGCTGGATGTCTAAAAGGCAACGGTTTGCCAACACTTCTGCTGTAACAACTTTATAAGGTCATAAAGTGTCATTAGCGTGTTTACAGCTTGTTGCGCTGACCCCTCCAAGTGCCCGAAAATCAATTCAATTTTGTCTTTCAATATTAAAGCCGTGGAGGAAGTGCTGCCAGAGAGGTTATGCTCAGGACACCAACTTCCCCACTCGCTCTGCTCATAAATCTTTTGGTGTGAGTGCACAGTGAAGGGCAAAACGTTCAAACTTTGATGGCTCTCTTAACTCAGAGCATTCACTCATGTGAACACTATGAACAAGTTATTTAGCACAAACCGCCGCATTAAAAGGTGGACAAACTGAACTTCTCTAGTGGAAACAATGGCCTTGAATCAAGTCTTTCATGTGTGAATCAAGGCATTATAGACCAGTGTATGTGTGTACGCAGTGCATGCTGTACTTTGCTGCAGATGCAATGCAGCTATACAGTGTTTGGCAGTGAACATTAGCTGAGATACAGCAGTATCGGCGGCTCCTCAGTTGGGCCAGAGTTAATATTTTGTGAGAGAAAACGGACCCAAAAAAAGGATGAGAAACCGTTTGAACTGGCAGTGTTAGGTCAAATCAATGAAAACACGCACACGCACACACACACACACAGAGAGGAGATGAAACATACACGCAAAACACAAAGAGCGAGCCTTGTAGTGCTGAAGTTGCTGACCTTGTACTAGTATACTCACTCTCTCTCACACACACTCAGGGTTTAGTCAGCCTTGGGCGAAAAATTGCTGACCCTGTCTTCACTCAAACACATACGCGCATACACACACACACCAACACACACACAAGCACAGTTAGTCATCTGTCGTGACATTAGCGGGGAGTTGCTGACCCTGTCTTCATCTATCTTCCAGGGTCTCGCTGCTCTGACAACAACCTGTCACTTCAATAGTCGGCTCGCTCCTCTCCGCCGCCGTCTATCCCGCTACTGCTTCCCCTCCACTCCCTTAGTGTCTCTCTTCTTCTTCTCTGCCTTTCCTTTGTTCTTTCTTCCTTTTGAGACTTCACTCCTGTAGCACAGATTGCTGTAAGCTTTTTTATCTTAGAGTGATTATGTAAGTACTCCGACTCCGATTTAGCATCGCACTCCTATAACATTGTCAAACATTGTCATTGTCGAAAGGAAAAGTGTCAAAATTGAAGCTGCAGTCTTTCTTATTCCACGCATTCTTATTCATTTTCTTTATAAGTAACTGGCACCTACATTACCCACAATGAAACTCTACTGCCGACAGTGGTGTTATACGCTAGTAATCGTAATTTAGGGGTCGTGTCTAGAAGGTAACCCACAAGTTGCAAAACTCTTGAGATGGTCATGGTTAGGCATTGACCTCGCTTTCAACCGTACACGCAGTTTTCATCGGCCATTTGCCTGTGTGATTCTGGTGATTTAGAACTTCAAATTACCTATTTTGTTTAAATGTAATCATAATCATCACGTCACTGTTTACAAACTCAACAGTAGTCGTGTTTCCATTCCAATTGTCGAGCTGATTTTAAGCAAACTTTTGAAATGTCGCAAAAAAAGAAATGTGAATTAGGCGCGTTTTCATCAACTGGTTTGGAGTGAATAAACTCAGCTACCGCGTGCGTGGTTTGGTCAGTAGTCGGTGCTATAGGCTACGCATGGCTGTAATCCGCCAGTAAACAGAGTAGATAAAGTAGATGTTGCGAACCGGAAACAAAACAAATCGGCTTGGTTATCTAACTGTGGCCGTGTCTAGAAGGTAATACACAAATTTCGAAAACTGGCAAAAACTTGATAAAAAAACTCACGCAAGACTCGCTGCATGACGACCTATCCTAACCTTAACTATTCAAGGTCAATGGCTAACCTCAAGTATTCAAGAGGTGTTTTCATAATCCATCTCAAGCAACTCTTCAACTGTCTTTCAGCGAAGGCATAAACCACCTCAAGCGGGCGTAAAAGCTTTTTCACAATTGAGGAAGTTTTATTGAATTTTGCCGTTTCCATAAAACTTTTCTGATGCGATGTGAATGGAAACTGTGTTAGTGATGATGCTCAAGACGCCCCCAAAATTACCTTACGTCCCCTTTTCTCCAGACTCGGTTCATCAGTATCACTCAGCCTTCTCCCTCTCCTCTCTTTGTCTTTTACCTGCTTCATTAAATCTCCTATTTTCTTCCCCCTCACTCTTTTCCCATCTTGTCCATCTCCACCTCCCTCTTCTTCTGTCTGGTCCTCTCCTCACTTTCTTTCCGTGTATCTACGTGAGTTAATGTCCTGTCGTCCTCCGTCTCTCTCTCTCTCTCCGCCTACACATACCACTCACCACTTCACGTCTCAAGCACCTCTCCATATCCCTTGCTCCTGCTCGCTCTCTCTTTCACACCTCCGATCCATCCGACCTCATCTGTAAACAAATCTGTCCCATTCTTAGTACACAATATGTACATTTGATGACACAAAGGTACACAAAAGGGTATCAAGGGTTGCTCACTGGAAGGGAGGTGTGCACTTTTTTTTATAGTACTTTAACTTGACTGACTCTAAATACTCAAATGCACAGCGGCTAAATACAGAATTAAATGGCTAATATGCAGCTGCGGCAGATTAAGAGCTCAGTTTTGTGTCAAGGTGCAGTATTTATCATTTCCGTAGATGTATTTTGTGCTAAAAAAAAAAAAAAAGAGAAAGAAAAAGCTATTAGCCTTTTCTTGAGCTGAGTCAAGACTGTCTTTCATTTTTCAGACCCGACTTGAGTGCAACCCTTTAATAAAAATGTGCAAGGCTGCATGACAGAAAGAGCAAATCAATACAAAAAAAGGAAAAAGTGGAAAGTTGCAGAATAATAGCTGAAAAAGTGTCAGCTCGACTGTGAAAGCATAAAGGATTGATAGGAGCATGTGCACAAGGTGCCACACTGACTAATTATCACGAAGTTAAGTGGGACTTTTTCACACTTGAAGAAGATGGAGAATGCTTTTATCTTGTTAATTTATACATCCTAAAGAAGTTGCACACTTTGATGTTTTTATCAGTGATTTACTGCAACACACATCAGTGGGGGTAAACTTGTGGGACTCGTATGATGCTAAAAATATGTACAGCAGATTAAAACACATTTTTTTCGTCTTTTTAATAAACCAAACGATGACACCAGTCCAGAGCTTGAAATTACTTCTTAATCCTTGTGCATGTATATATCTATATGTGTGTATGTTCCTTATTTCCCCAAGGGAAAGCCCTTGTGGAACATGAGTCATTCTGACAGATCACACACACCACGACCTGTCCCGACTTGTCTCAAGACTGACAGCGATGCTCACGTGTACACAGACATGTGCTGTATGTAAATGCATGTTTACACTCCCAACACACAAACTGTACAATCCGTTGACGCAGTCACAAGATCACACAGCTGTGAAGATGTTCTGCTTTTTCAATCAAGCCAACAGGTGTTCACAGTGTGTATGTGTGAGTATAGAGGCCCATTATTCAATGATTGGATGATGCGTGTTTACAACGTCTTCGCAGGTGAAAGGATGGATGGAAGACAGTGATATGACAAGCAGATAATGAGGGAGATGAAGAGAAGAGAAGAGAAGAGAGACTTTTACTGCCCGAGCAAGATGGCAAAATGTCTTAAAATGAAAGTGTTTTGTTTGTTATCCATTAACCTTTTCCTTGTTTTTATTAATGTAATTATTTTCTTTATTTCATTATAATTTACTATCAATTTTACTTTTTTACTATAATAAATAATTAACAACATCATACGTAAGCAAATGTAAATGTATGTTAACTCCTGCAATAAAGTATATTTTAAAGGAAAAGTCAGAAACAGAACAGCTAATGCTAATCAAGTCTTCTTAAAGTTATAACCCGTAGGATTGTTTTTGTTATTATTTATGGTTAGTGTTTAATTCTAGCAATAGCCATTCATTGTATTTACATTCTGTAAATTACTTCTCTACATAATAGTTTTAATTGTTAGCGGCGGAGTCCGCCATTCCCGCGCTGGATTCAAACTGAGGAAACAATGTATGCTTATCCAGCGTTACTGTGTCACTTTCCTAATGCCGAGTCTGAGCAGCATTAAGTTACTGCTAATGCGAACCCTACATTTGCTGCTGTTCCACATTAAAAGCATTCAACTCGCTAATCACAGGGTGGCTTTTATTGTGAAAAAAAAGTATAAAAAAATTCTTCTACAAAACAAGAAAACGGACATTGAGAGTGATGGACTCTCTTATTAACCCATTTGTGACCGCAACTAAAACTTTGAATTTGTGTTCTCTAGGTTTGCCTTAGCACAAATGTGAAGAAATTTTCAGAATTGGTCAAACCATTTCATCTAGTATTTGAGCACATGGGACTACTGTTTTTGCCATAGACTCCATTATATTATAGGAAAAAAACAGTAGTCCCATGTGCCTAAATACTGGATATAGTATGATAAGAAAAAGTCTGACCACAATCAATAATTTGGTATCTTTAAACTCAGAACAAGTTGGATATCAATGGTATGCAAAAATGTCATATGAAAAACATTTAATAAACACAATGTTAACGTTTTTCCTAATTTTTTTCAAAATTCCTAACTCTGACTATTAATAAAAGTGTGATTTTTCATGTGACATAAAAAATTCCTAAATTGTATTTTTAGATACTTTCCCAAAGTATGTCCAGTCAAATTTCAAGACTTTTGGCCAATGAGAACAAATGTTGTGGCATTTTTCCTTATTATATTAAATATAGTCTTTTGGCACAAATGGGTTACAACAACATGAGTTTGTTTGTAAGTAGACATTACCGGTTGCTCTTCTGTTCTACATTTGGACAAAGTTGCTATTAACACCAGTGACCGCTGGTGTCGCCAAAGCAACCAGGACCAAAATCTTATGGATTATAACGTTACGGCCCTGGGAATAATGGAGGTAAGAATGAAAATCTCTTATCTTAAAAGCAATATAAAAGAAAGGACACCACAACAATAAACAGTACTGACCGAAATAAATTATGTGCCTGGAGAAGCAGCGGCGGAATAAACCGGAACGACGACGTCTGCATCAAAAATTAATTTGGAAAATGTTAAGCATGTGCCAGAGGGCCTGGAGGATGAGATGAAGGCAGACAACGCACATATTCACACCCACTGTGAAGCACTTCACTCACACACACACACACACACACACACATGCACAAACACACGCACACACACACACACACAAACACAACCACACACACACACACACACACAAACACAAGCTTGGACCCGGCCCGTTTATTGAAAGCAGTAAGAGCATTGACCATGGTTGTTGACTCATATCAAATCAGCTGTGTTTCGCTGCTCTGCCTCCTTTGGCACCATGAATCACCACTCACACACACACTCACTGCAGGGGCCTAATGTCTCTGGTTAAATGACATTTGATTCACCACATCTTCATTGGCTCAGCTAGCATTGCCACTTCCATTATAGTCCACACCGCCTTGTCCTCTATTTTTCTCCATCCTCCATCCTTTCACAATGCTAACACCACCATAACAAGTCATATGACCTAATATTGAGGAACTAGAAGAACTGAAGTGAGATCATATCACTGTTTTCAGTGCAAATCACCTGTGACTCCCAGAGGAAAGTGTGAGCTACAAAGGCATAGGTAGTGTTATTGTAATATCTCTTTGCCCTCCAGATAAAGACAGTTTATATAACTACAACACAATAGTGGTTGGACCTGGATTTATACGCTCTCTGAGGACCACACATAGATTTTTTTCATTGCTTTCTCTAGTCTCTCTGGAGGTGAGTTTTGAATCATGCACCAGGCTACCGTTTGAAGGTTCCAATCCAAATAAATTTCCGTGAATGGGGAGTTAGAGTGCATTTTAATGATCCCTTTGCAAGCACAAATGGAAGATAAGTGGACATAATCACCGTGAGATCATCCATTTGTTTGTGGACTACTGTTTCGAAGCCTCGAGTTCGGGATTTTGGCCGTCGCCATCTTGGTTTCTGGCCGTAGCCATCTTGGTTTTTTGCAGCCAGAAATAACACAAGAGGGTGGAGCTAAGTACAAACGAACGCTGAGTAAGACATTTCTTATAGACCAAAATGTTACAATTAACTTTCATGAACTGAAACCACAGTGTGAAAGGGTTAAAGTTGTAAGACGAAGACACAGACACAACTCCCAGACCGGAAAACGCCATGATAACAACCTGTCAATCACAAGGTAGCCCCGCCCTAAAGCATCCCCTGCTTTATGGTCTATTTGACTCTAAATGGGACCATAATTTACTAAATAAACATCATGCTGTATTGAAGAAGACTTAAAACTAGCGACTGAAACCATAAACTCATGTTAACAAAGTTTACCGAGGTAATAAATCAAGTGAGAAGTAGGCTCATTTTCTCATAGACTTCTATACAATAAGACTTATTTTTGCAACCAGAGGAGTCTCCCCCTGCTGGCTGTTAGAGAGAATGAACTTCCACATTGGCTTCACTTTTCAGACCCGGAGTTTGCCCACTGGATATAATTTTATTTATCCCGAGGGGAAATTGTTGTGCACTTGGCTCCCATATGTTTCATTCACCATCATGAGTGCAGCCTGAGATCCTGGTATCTTTGTCAGTATAAGACCAGGACTTTGCTGTCTGGGCACTTCAACTCTGGAGTGACCTGCAGGAGGAGATCAGGCTCTATTTATCTTCCTTTACATCTGAATATATAAAAAACTGTGCATTCACTCTTTCCCTCTCTATCACAATCTCCTCCATCTTCCCCGTCCCCATCCGTCCCTCTAACTTCTCCCAGGACTCCTCCTTTTTCCTCTCTCCGCTATCTATCTCTCCTTCCCTCTCTCCTTCCTTCTCTAACAAAGTTATTATCTCTCCTCCGCAGAGAGTGGAGGGGAACAAGATGAAGCCAGCGTGACTGATCTTGCTCATATCTTCAGTGTGTGTGTGTGTGCAGACTGTTCCCTGCAACTTTACTGGTGTTGTGCAGTGTGTGTGTGTGTGTGCGACAATTTGCTGGGTGCGAGCGTGTGCATGGTTATATGTGTGTGTGTGAATGTGCATGCGTGACTGATCTTTGGCTGCAGCCGTGGAAGCTCCAGGCTGGGGAGGGGGGGTTTGGTGGTGGGGGAGGCAATGAGGCGGCGAGGCAAACCCAGGAGGGAGCAGTTATTGAGGGAGGGGGGGAGCAGCGGCACTGGCTGCCTGTGGTACACAGCGCTCAAAGAGCTTGGTTACTTAGGTAGGACAAGATTAGAGGAGAGATGAGGAGAGGAGGATGATGCAACAGAATGGGAGGGGTGGAGAGAAAGGTAGTGAGAAAAAGAAATGAAAGCCCTTAGATAAAACCCAAGAAGAGCAGGGAGGAGATGCACAGAGATAAAGAAAGGAGGTGGGGAAAGAGAGGCAGTGCGTGAGTGTGTGTGGCTCTGGGATTACAGCTATCGAGCGGCTGAAGAGCTGATGAGATGCGTAATTAGGCAGATTTAAGGGCGATAGCGAACGCGCCCCACTGGGCCGTGGATACAGCTGTCCAAGCATGTTAGAGAGCGCTGCGAAGTGCTGCCCATACTCCGGAGCACAGAGCAGATTTAAGGCGATGGCGAACGCAACCCAGTGGAACGAAAAGAAAGACATCAGGGTTGCAGCCTGGCTGTCCCCTCTGAATGTATACGAATGCTGCACATGCATCACTGAGCTTTCAGTTTATGAAGAGTGTTTGTGTAGCGTGCGTGGGTCTGAAGAGGATAGTGGATGCAATCTGCAGACAGACTGACAGCTGTCCTCTACATTCACTGCTACTATGAGATGTTACACATATAGATTGAGCAGTTATGACAAAAAAAAGCTGAATCCCACAAAAGACTCAGACATTTCAGACAGGTTTAAATATTTATAGCTGCCAGTAAATGCACCCCACCAAGTCTAGACATTCCTAGAGGAAATTTTGAAATGTTGCACAAACTGTAGAGTACAGCACAGTTTTACTAACCAAGTCGGCAGAATTTTTTTTGGCATTGTACATTTCTGCAAACCACGGATACGCCGACGTTTCAGAATCAAAAGTAGTTTTCATAAATAAGTTGCGTATCAGCCTCGTATCACTCTTGCAGAAACGCACAATGCCAACGTTGTGAAACGATTGGTTAGGTTTAGGCAACAAAACTACTTGGTTAAGGTTATAAAAAAACATCATGGTTTTGTGTTAAAATAACGTTAAAAATGTAACGTAACAGTGCAACGTAACATCTGTAACGTAACAACTGTAACGTAAAAAACTAATATAACAACAGTAACATATCAATGTAACCTATCAATGCAATGTATCAACCGTAATGTAACAATGTAACTTAACAATGTAACCTAACAATGCAAAGTATCTACTGTAACGTATCAACTGTAACGTATCAACCGTAACTTAGCAACCATAACAGAACAATGTAACTTAACAATGTAACCTAACAATGCAACGTATCAACCGTAACGCATCGGCCGTAACGCATCGTCCATAACGTATCGACCGTAACGTATCGACCGTAATGTATCAACCGTAACGGAACAATGTAACGGAACAATGTAATCTAACAATGTAACGTATCAACCGTTATGTATCAACCATAATGTAACAATGTAACCTAACATAGTAACCTAACAATGCACATATCAACTGTAATGTATCAACCGTAACGTATCAACCGTAACGGAACAATGTTACTTAACAATGCAACGTATCAACCATAACGTATCAACCGGTACGTATCAACAGCAAAGTAACAATGTAACCTAACATAGTAACCTAACAATGCACATATCAACTGTAATGTATCAACCGTAACGTATCAACCGTAACGGAACAATGTTACTTAACAATGCAACGTATCAACCATAACGTATCAACCGGTACGTATCAACAGCAAAGTAACAATGTAACCTAACATAGTAACCTAACAATGCAACATATCAACTGTAATGTATCAACCGTAAAGTATCAACTGTGATGTAACAGTAACGTATCAACCGTAACATAACAACTGTAACATAACAACCGTAACATTTCAAGCGTAACAACGCATCTAGCGTAAATAAATAACAACCGCCCTCAGCAGACTTTCTTATGTAAAATCAGCGTTACCTTTGGTTTCACACAGGACCTGAACAGCGGTCTTCTGGGATCAAGTCCTGTGTTTGTTTGACCCATGCACCACCTCTTCCACCCACCCTTGGTGGACTTTCTCGCTTGCTATACTTCAATAGCGGTCGTTCGATATACAACTTCACTTGCTCTGACTGAATGAAAAAAAATAAATAGAAGTTGACATTCAACTTATCCGTGGTGTGCCAATATTTTTTCCTTGCGACTGGGCTGGATTTACAGTGCTTGCAAATGCATCCCCCACTGGATCTTATAGCACCCACTGATGCACCTACTTTCCTTTTATTCTGGGAGGAAAGCCTGATGGTAGGTTGCTTCACAGTCATGTAAAGTAAAATAAGGTGCAACAGTTTAGCGAATCATTTCTGGGAGTAAGATCTAATAGAAATACAACATTTAATATTTCAGACAGATTTTCCCCAAAGTTTATTGAAATTAACAAAAATACATCAGTGACCAACAGTTGCAAGCTGTCAGCAGTGTGTGTGTGTGTGTGTGTGTGTGTGTGGTCAGTACTCTGGTGGTCACTCAATGTTTCTCCCTGCAGGACTGCATTCAACATTGATCTGCCACCGAGCTCATCCATCACTCTGAGAACAAACACGCACTCTCTCTCACACTGTCACAAGATGCATCATGCATAGAACTGACCAGACACAAAACCATCAACATACAGCCACATACACGCACACACACACACACACACACACACACAGAGAACTGCATGCAATGTATAGATGTCAGCTTTTGTCATATGACGCACACAAAGTCGGATCAAGCCTCTAGCCAATGTCATGAAGGTTAAGAAAGAGAGAGAGTATAATGCATATATTGTATAATCCCACAGCTTTTGTTCACAACCTTATTCATATCCTATCTTTTTTTGCTTTCTCCCTCAACAACCACCTCTTTGAAAACACTACCTGTTTTTTTGTCATGTTGCTGTAAGGAAGATGATTCATCTGCCTCAGAATAATTTAAGGAACAGGAGAAGGTGAAGTGAAGTTCATGAGTTGAGAGTACGGAGTCCTGCTGTTCTCTGCCCCCAGAAGAGTCTGGCTCCTTCAATTGCAGCATAAGAATGTCACCACGGAGTACCAAGTCAGTCTGGGTTAATGTTATCCTGCCTCAAGCAATAAAACTTCTCCACTCTCTTCCTTTCCCTTTATGTCTTTTTGTCTCTCTTCAGTGTTTTAATGGGTTTTTTAAATCTTCTGTGAGGAAATGCAACATTTTAAAATGCCGTTTTGCGTTCTTCTGTCAAATAAAACTGTCAAAGGATACGGGTCCCGCAGCCAAAGTTCTCACTCTTCTCTCCTTCTGTCACTTCATCTGCATGCTGCATAAACATGTAGAAGTTTGTGTGGGCGAGGACATCAGCCAAATGGGGTTAAAAGGGTTTTAATGGGCTGTGACATAAAAACAAAAGAAGATGATGCGTGATATGATGAAGGCTGTGTGTGGTTTGCGTGTTCATAAAGTATGTATGGGAGGATATTTTTTTAAGGGGCGTGTGTGAGAGGCCAGTGGGCATAAAAATCAGAGAAATCTGGAGGTGGAAATTAATTTGTTGGGATACTTAACTCAGGAAGAGTGCATAAATAAGCTTGATTTTAGGCAGTAGCGTTGGTGGGCATGCATATACAGTATGTATGTGTGTGTAGGTGTGAGGAAATGTGCGTGTAGCTAATCAAGCAATATGAAAAAAATAACACTATGCAATTGTGTGTTTTGTCTGAAATGCATTGTGTGTATTCAAAAAAATTAAATTTCCTTCCTCTTTTTTAATATCTTAAAGGTGCTGTAGGTAGGATTTGGTGGCATCTATAGTTGTGTGGTTGCAGATTGCAACCAGCTGAAACTTCTCCCGTGTGCTAAGAGCGTAGGAGAACTACGGTGGCCGACGCAAAAATGCAAATGGCATCTGAAGCTAGTGTTTGTCTGTTCTGGGCTACTGTAGAAACATGGCCGCTGGCCTCGCGAATGGGACCCGTTCCGTATGTAGATATAAACGGCTCATTCTAAGGTAACAATTCTTATTTTCAGGTGATTATACACTAAAGAAAACATACTTATTAATATTATATACCATTTCTGCAAATGGATCCCCCTGCTACACACTGCTCCTTTAAATTGTGCATTGTTTACATCCATGTCCTCTTCTTCCCTGCCTTTGTTGGCACATTGCCGACTCACTCATAAAAACTAGGATCGATTAATAAAGTTGTCTAGTATTTAATACTCAAATATGCTCACTTTATGCAAATGTATGTATATATTTATTATTGGGAATCAATTACCAATACAAAACAATGACAAATATTGTCCAGAAACCCTCACAGGTACTGCATTTAGCATAACAAATATGCTCAAATCATAACATGGCAAACTGCAGCCCAACAGGCAACAACAGCTGTCAGTGTGTCAGTGTGCTGACTTGACTATGACTTGCCCCAAACTGCATGTGATTATCATAAAGTGGGCATGTCTGTAAAGGGGAGACCAATGGGTACCCATAGAACCCATTTACATTCACATATCTGGAGGTCAGAGGTCAAGGGACCTCTTTGAAAATGGCCATGACAGTTTTTCCTCGCTCCAGCGCAAGTTTGGAGCGTTATTTAGCCTCCTTCTCGACAAGTTAGTATGACATGGTTGGTACCAATGAACTTAGGTTTTGTATCTTCACTCTACCTTTAAAACTGAGCCCACTACAACCTCAAAATTGCAAGTTGCATTAATACGTTAAAGAAATTAGTGGGGTTAAAACAAATTTGCTTAACGCGTTATTATGGTGTTAACTTTGACAGCCCTAATAACAACACTGCTCCATAGCACTACTTGTGGTCAAAAACTCCACATGGTACCTTTAATTGGCTGTGTAGTTATTAAACTTTCAAACCAAAAGTGCGTTAACCAGCACAACACATCCTGTCCATTAGCAGCCAGGGCTTTAGAAACATGGATACAAGTTTGATAAAGCTTTAGAAAGATCACAGGTAGAAGCTGTAGAGACTGTCAGTGACCAAACTGAGCACAACCAAGGACTCGAGTTACATCTGTGACCAAGGCTGGTCAACACGAAGTGAATGAAATCATGCATGAGTCTGTGAGGGTGAAGGGTTTATCATCACATCACACCCCCCTCGTCCCCCGGGCTTGTTTTACATGGATGATGCAAGTTTCTCTTGCTTCCGTTCCCCTTTTCTTTCCGCTCGTCCTCACCCGTTTCTCCCTCATTGCATTTGCTCTTTTCCCCCCTCTTCTCTCTTTCTCAATCCCCGTTTTCCTTTACACATACTCCCTTATTCTACCTTCTCCTCTAACTAAAATCTCCCAACCTCGTCTTTCAGCGTCAAACCTCTTCAACCTCTTTCATTCTGTCTTTCTGCCTTTAATCCAATCCTCTCCTCCTCCTCCTCCTCCTCCTCCCTCCATCCCTCCCTCTGTCCTGCCCTCTCTCTTGTGAGACAAATAACAGCAATCTTAATAAAAAGGCTAAAGAAAATCCCCTTGTCACTGAGAGCTTAGAGGAGGGACAGAGGCCATTTACTCAAACATGGGAGGGGGAGAATGGAGGGAGAATGGAGGGAGAAAAGGGGAGAGGGAAAGAGAGAGAGAAAATAAGCACAAGAACAATCATTGGAAGCTGCATTAATCCCTCCTGATGTCTCTCTTATATCCCTCACTAGTGAAGTAAGCACACACGCAGTATACCTGTCAATGCACACTCACATTTCTTCATGTCACACACACACACATACACATACCTCACCAACATGTAATTTTCCTCTCTGCCCTTTAAACACTAACTCTTATCTTTATCTTTTTACACAGCGTCACCCACGCTCTTCATGCTATACAGTTATAATTACTTTGGTATCCCATTAGTCGCCGTGGTAACAGCATAGGCCAATCATGTTCCTTAAGCCAGCCATTTTCCACACTCTCGTGCTTATTGTTGTCACTTTCCAGTGTCTATATATGGACTGTATCTATGTTCTCGGTTTCTCTTTAGTTCTCTCTGTCTGTCCGTGCTTTCACTCTTTGCCCGTCACCCACGGATGGATTACTGGCCGGCGCCAGGGATCCACAATCGGGCACACGGGCACAAGGTGTTACAGGGCCCCTGGGCATCACTTTCAAAATGTCACAGAAAGAGAGACCAAATCACCACAAAGAGATGCATAGCAGCTATGAAGAGACCACAAAAAAAATACAAAACGACCACAAAGAGACACATGATGACCACAGGGAGATGCAAAATGACCAAAAAACGTAATGCAAAATGACCACAAAGAGACACATGATGACCACAGGGAGATGCAAAATGACCAAAAAATGATGGAAAACGACCACAAAGACACTTAAAGATGAAAAGTGACCACAAAGAGATGCAAAAAAACCACAAAGACACTAGAAGACGCAAAATGACCAAAAAGAGATGCAAAACGATCACAAAGATATTCAAAGATGCAAAATGACCACAAAGAGACTCATAATGACCACAGAGAGACACATGATGACCACAGAGAGATGCAAAATGACCAGAAAATTACACAAAACAACCACAAAGAGACTAAAGGATGCAAAACGACCACAAAGAGACTAAAGGATGCAAAATGACCACAAAGAGACACATGATGACCACAGAGAGATGCAAAATGACCAGAAAATTATGCAAAACAACCACAAAGAGACTAAAGGATGCAAAATGACCACAAAGAGACACATGATGACCACAGAGAGATGCAAAATGACCAGAAAATTATGCAAAACAACCACAAAGAGACTAAAGGATGCAAAACAACCACAAAGAGACTAAAGGATGCAAAATGACCACAAAGAGACACATGATGACCACAGAGAGATGTAAAATGACCAGAAAATGATGCAAAACGACCACAAAGAGACTAAAGGATGCAAAATGACCACAAAAAGACTTGTGATGACCACAGAGAGATGCAAAATGACCACATAGAGACTAAAGGATGCAAAACGACCACAAAGAGACACATGATGACCACAGAGTGATGCAAAACGACCACAAAGAGACTAAAGGATGCAAAATGACCACAAAAAGACTCATGATGACCACAGAGAGATGCAAAATGACCACAAAGAGACTAAAGGATGCAAAACGACCACAAAGAGACACATGATGACCACGGAGAGATGCAAAATGACCACAAAGAGACTAATGATGACCACAGAGAGATGCAAAATGACCACAAAGAAACTAAAGGATGCAAAACGACCACAAAGAGACACATGATGACCACGGAGAGATGCGAAAATGACCACAAAGAGACTCATGATGACCACAGAGAGATGCAAAATGACCACAAAGAGACTAAAGGATGCAAAACGACCACAAAGAGACACATGATGACCACAGAGAGATGCAAAATGAGCACAAAGAGACTAATGATGACCACAGAGAGATGCAAAATGACCACAAAGAGACTAAAGGATGCAAAACGACCACAAAGAGACTCATGATGATCACAGACAGATGCAAAATGACCACAAAGAGACTAAAGGATGCAAAATGACCACAACGAGACACATGATGACCACAGAGAGATGCAAAACAACCACAAAGAGATGTGAACTGACCACAAAGGAATATAGATAACAGTGACATTTGCATATTCATTCAATAATTTAAAAAAAGGTTCTGACATGAATTGCTTCGTGTCAGTGATAGAAGATCCCACAGAACTGAATCCATAAAAATTGTTTGCACATTTAAGAGGAAAAAGAACATTCATAAAGTACATTTTCAGCTGCGGCGTGATACAGCGATACACAATATTTTGTCACTAATGCTGAACAATGAGTTGGACAGCACTTATCTTGAGTGCAGTGTAAAAAAGAGCGAACCCGTCACGCAGTGTTATACTCAAATGAAAGACGGGATCATTAGACCATTAAAGAAAAGCAGAATGAGAGTGGGGAGCAGAGACTGAAGAGGCCCTGTGCTGTTGTGGCGTTACCACAGTGATTAATGGGATGGGACAGTTATTATCATTATCATTATGGGGATGAAATGAGTGGGTGATACACTCAGTGTGTGTGTGTGTGTGTGTGTGTGTGAGAAGTGTGTGTGTCAGCCAGATGGGAGAAACCAGAGTAATGTTAGCAGATTATTGATAGGGATTATTCATTAACTAAATCAATTAGATAAGAAGGTTTTCCTCATAAATTAGACTGTTAAATGGAGATTACAATAACAAGCTGAAGCAACACACGCAGTGGATCCCCTGATACACAGTGAGTGTTATGCTTAGTAGAAGTGTGAAGAGATCCTGTCTGGACTGTGTGTTGTGGTCCTTTTTTTCGGTAGCATAGAAGGTCGAAAGGCTTGAAGGCACATTTTCAATTTGACTCGTGGTGTAAAGAGCAGTGGTTCAAGTCGCTGAAAAAGTATGGATCAGGGAATCTAATGAAAATACTCTAGCGAAAACACTATTGATGTTTTATTCTATTTTTAGTATCCACTTTCTCTTTCCCTCTCTCTTTATTTTCCCTAAAAAAACTCCCAAATAAGATCCAAAACATGCATCTGAGCTTGCAATCTGCCCAATACAACCAGTGACAGTGTTCCTGCTGTAACTGTGAGTGGGAGGGTATAGTTCTATTCATGTGTGTGTGTGGGTGTGTGAGTGGGTGGGCATACTGTGGGATATCAGAGTGAGAAGAGAGGGAGCATACATGTACACACACTGGCTGTACATGGTGTGAACTAGTTGTAGTTTACTGGCATTATGACATATGGAATAGTCATCATTCCTGCCAGGTTGAATAGGGCTGTAACAGGTACGCACACACACACACACATCAGTTTATATCTTCTCCACAGACACAATGACTGTAAAATGCAAATGAATGTGGATAGACCTTTACTGTCAGAGTTGTAATGACTAGGACGGTTGAGCAATGAGGTTGGCAAGACTTAACAGGTACAATTAGCGCAGTAACACACACACGGTAGCGAGGGCTAAGCCACAGATGAGCGAGGCTGGCGGTTAAATCCAGTTGGAGGACAGACCGTGAGGCCGGGGAGAAAGGGACAAAGACAGGAGAGAGAGAGGGAGGGAAGGAAGGCATCGAAAGAAAGAAAGAAAGAAAGAAAGAGGGGACAAAAAAGCGAGAGGGAGATAGATTTAGATTAGGAAGGGGGGACATTTTTGGAGGCTTGGCAGCGAATCAATTCATGGCATTTGCCAGCGGCGACGCCAGGGAGAGCCTGGCAATCAACAGCTGAATGGACCTCGTTACCTCAAGGTCACACACCTACCCACACACACACACACACACACACACACACAGATGGAACTGGACAACAGAGTGAGAGATCGTGGACGTGACACTATTTCGCATGAATCCCCCTCTCTTCAGATTCATCCTCAACTGTTCATCTTTTTAAATGATGTCAACAA
Organism: Sebastes umbrosus; assembly: GCF_015220745.1. NCBI lineage: Eukaryota > Metazoa > Chordata > Actinopteri > Perciformes > Sebastidae > Sebastes > Sebastes umbrosus. The sequence continues at coordinate 20,959,145 of NC_051290.1, forward strand.
CCTCACTTCACTCTGCACTGTGTCTTTATTGACTATCTGGGGAGCTCAGTGGAAGGAGTTAGCTGGCATTGATTAGAGAAGGGGGCAGGACTTAGATGAGACTTATACACCCAAATACTGCTTTACATCCCTGTGAGCTCTGAAGATACATCTATAGATGTTCCTATAAGCTCCTTTAACACCTTCAGGTGTGTCACATCCAGATGAAATCCAGGAGCAGTGAACCCACTTATATGGGTTACACTTAGCCGTTAGCTCGATCCCGTATCTGATTGCATCCGTCTTGCACGTCCGGCACATGATTCAAATCTGTGTAAATTATGGATGCATTAAAAGAACAAGATGTCGTGTTCCAAGATGGCACTCCATTCATTCCAAAGAAGGGCCAAAAACTACTATTTCATTTCCACCTAATGGTTCAATTTGGTAGTAATGAGGGTAATTTGGGAGCATTCGTAATGCTCAGAACAAATCATTTTCCAGCCAAAATCTTGACCAAGGATACTAAAGAATCCCACACACAGCTGCTCACTTGTACTCACTATATTAACAACATAAATAAAAGGATGCTTTGGTTTCTATAAGATATTTTGGGCAAGTGGGAGTCACGTGGCATTCCACTTTGTGGAAATCACCCCACAGCCCAGCGCTGTTGCTGACAAACTCCAGTCTCCTGCATGAAAGTCAGACATGCCACATGCATGGATGTAAAATAAGAACTGGATACGGTGCCGCCGCTCATCCTTACTTCCAGATTTCCAACGGTATTGCAGCGAAAAATCCCCCTGCAGCCCAAAAAGCATTTTCCCCATCGACCACTACTGTAAAAGAGACGTCTGTAAAACTGTCGACAGGACACCTCAAACTGCAAACGAGGTGGATTATGACTCTTTCTGTTATAGATTGTTGATCCATGGAGGTTTTATATTTGTAAAACTTTCCTCCTGCCAAGAAAAATCTGTGACGGCATCACAATGTAAAGCCTATGGTCAGCAGGAGAAATATTCAGTGGGCCCCATATTAACCTGGAAGTAAACCCGGAAAGTAGATGCACCCAGCGAGCAATTCTCATTGGACTGAATAGATACCATCTTGGGGTCCGGTATCCAGTTCTTATAATACGTCTATGGCTACATGGCACATGCCTGAGATCACACTACTTCCTACATAGAGTGCTCCAGGGATGACATATTTTTGTTGGCCAACCAGGAAGTTAGCATCTCCCTGGGTTCCCTCAACAAAAAGCCAATGGGATTTTTCCATTTGGTTTTGGATTATTGCAGAAAATAAGCTCTGTGGCAAACACACAAACTTTTAAGATACTTACACATTTTGTTTAGCAAGATAATCTCCACTAATGAACACCCCTTTTATTATTTTTGAAGCGTAAATGCAATCGCCAGAAGTAAAAAGCTAATGTTAGGCTATAGATGAACTACACCACGGTTGCATGAACGCGAGTATAAACAACGAAAAGGAGGACGAGTCGGCGTGAAGACGTTTAGTAGTCAAATTTAGCCACTCGTTAGCAACCGCCTTTTTTAAGACACGTAAAAGGTTTAACGTTCACTAAGGGTATTTATCGATGTATTTCATATCACACAGCAAAACATTAAAATCTCTTCAGCTTGTGTCAACCACAGACCTTATTTCAGGCATCTAACTAAAAACCCATTGACTTCCAGACGAGGGAACCAGACGTGCTAAAATGCTAACTCATTTCCTGGTTTTAGGACTCATTCCTGCAGCGATCTATCGGCACCAAACCTCAGCACTGGACGTAAATCTTGAGGTGTGGAATCACCCAATATGGACGCAATTTATTGGGGATACTAGGCCGGGGAGATTTAATGTCAGTGTCACTTCAGAGGCACTTCAGCTGCTATAACGGATGTAGTTACACTTGGGAGGAGTACAAATTGCATATTGGTTGAGACAGATGCATTAACACCCTTTCAGCATCTGGTTAGAATGTGTTTCCGATTGCAATCCATGTCTAATGCTTCTTACACTTTAAATATCGGGTAGCTATCTAAGACACATGAAGTGTTAATGGAGCGCAAAAGTAACGTGAGAGAGAAGGCTCTCCTCTGTGTGATGTGCTGAGGCCTGAACCAGCTGACTGCTGCATCACTGGATAAACAGCAGGAGGTTCGCTGTTCTGACACACAAATGTATCCTCTCTCCTCCATAGGAAACCTTTCACTGAAAGACATGTCTGAAACATAAGCCCCATTTCCTCAGGAATCCCAACTCAGCCCCTTGATACTCTTTTGTCTGTGAGGTAAAGGTTGGCAGCAGAACCGGCTATTTTCCAGGCGTTTGGTGCAAAACCTCTCTGGGCTGCACAGCTATAGTTCAAATCGGCAGCGGTGCCACGGCGAGGCACCATGGTCTGAGTACAGTCTGATTATTCTGACCTCGTGTTTGAAGGTCCGTCTGAAGCATCGCAAGAGGTTGTTTCTACGACTGGAACAAGCTAATCAGTGTTTGGCTCATTAAGGAATAAATTCTGTTAATTAACGGGAGACACAATCGATAGAGGACGAAGCTGCGAGAGGAGAGGAGAGGAGAGGAGAGGAGAGGAAGAGAGGAGGAGAGGAGTTTATATTTACGATGTGGCTGACAACAAAAGGAAGGAGAAAGCATGAAACGGAGCAGTGAGCAGAGGGAACGAGGGGATGCTATGAGAAAGGAGGAGAAGTCAGCAGCTAAAGGAGATATATAGCCTGACTAATATGCATGGTGTGGATTTCCATTTTAACCTTGAGGAGGAATAAAAGTCCTATACACACACCACCACAGAGACACACACACACAATCGTGACTCATATATAAGTCTCTGGTAAGACGCTACATCCTGCACAAAATCCTTAAAACCCTCCAATCATCTGTGGAGTGAAATACAGCACGCAATTTACCACATTATGCTCCACGATTCTATGAATTACTCTGATATTGTCTAAAATTTCTTATATGGAAAGACATCTGGGCAAAGAGAGAGAAAAAGCAAGACACAATGTTTCGTAGCAAGTATAATCTGTGAAGTGGCAGGGATCCATTTCAGCAGCGGCCATGCGGGGCGGTTTGACCATGGCCTTCATAGTGGCTCCATTAGCCCAGTCTGGAGTAGTGGGGGGGGCAATTTCACCCAATTTGTCTGGCCAGTAATGCATTCATCTCTGGATAGCAGACGCACTCGGGATGTTTAATTTCAAAATGCACTCCAGCTACGATTACCTATTACACGGTGACAAAGTGGAATTAATCCCGTAAACCACAAGAGATTAAAGGAAATCAGGTAAAAAGTTAAATCAGATCACCTCAAGTTACTTTGGGAATACTTTGCCCTCTGAAATCAACTCAACAAGCAGAGAAAAAAGCTATTTACAGATTGGAGTTTGAATGCATCTATCTGAATTTGCTATGATGTTGTTACAGGGACTGTGATAAATGCAAACGCAGATCCCATTGTTCTGATTGCATAAAAAAAGCTTTCCTAAAATTAGATTAAAAAAAATCACAATATATTGAATCGTGACCCGTGTATCGAGACATTCACAGCCCTACTTTGTATGTGATGTTAGCATTTATGTTAAAGGGACTGTTTGTAACTTCTTACACGTATAAATCATTACGGGTCGGTGTCCCATGCGCTGTTCAGACTCAGACTCCAACACAAACTACACGGAAGCACCAAAACCGCAAAGTTCTATCTAGTGAAGCCCGTCTGTTAAACAGTGTTGGCCGCGGTCGGAGGACGCGGAGGAGACCGTAGCTTTGGTCTCCAGGGCCGGAGTCTCTGCTGTACTCTGCTCCTCTGCTCCTCTGCCTGCTTGCCTTCACTCACACCGCGCTCGTTCTCGCTCCACTCTCACGTTCATGCGTGCACACTACACACTGCAGAAGAGTTAGTTTAGCTCTGAGAATATCTAGTGAATATCTAGTGAATGTACAGTGGACGTTTGTGCAGAAATAAATGCTGCAGCTCCTCCAGACCAACAGAGGTTTCCCGTGTCTTGTGAAGTGACGGGGCTCCGCAGCTAGAAAAGTTATCGTCTCCGACCAAAACTCCAGTGTCTTCCCTGTTTCCTCCGGCCGCGGTCGGGAGGCTGAAGCAGGAAAAGCCAACACTAGGATCAGCAGTGATTCATGGAGAGACCTTCGTCTGGTCAGCTAACATTACTGCCAAGCAGGTGAAATATAGAGTGATATTGTGGTTTTAGCTGACGTGTGTCGCCTCACTGTTTTGAGCAATGCTCATTCATGTGTATGTAGAGCGAGCAGAAGCAACAGGACGCTGAATTTCGTTGACTTAACGGCCAGGTGTCGCTGTTAACAAGCAATTTCTGATTCTTACAAACAGTCCCTTTAACATTTGGCCTATTTCTTCTGACAAAACTGAAACTGTCTTTTTTATTGAAAGAAAGCTTTTCCTGACCTTGGTGCCCCGGCCAAACCATCGATAATGTCTTGTGAAATGCCACGAGCGTTTGAAAGAAAAAGAGAAATGGGAGTGAAATCCATTTTGTGCTGCAAATTATAACAATGACTCCCATCAAACGTCTCCGGCGTGAGAAAAAAAGGCTTCGGTGAGAAATACACTGATGTCGGTGCAGAACTAGTAGACGTTGCCTCCGTTCCTGAAAAGAGTTTTCTGCTGGACGCGTGACGATGCGGAGACTAATTGTCCATTATGTAGGTGGGAGCGTCTGATCCCACCTCGTTCCTGTAATGATAATGGCTTTTCGCAGTTAGCTGTTAATTACTGCTGCTGCCCACATGTGTGTGAGCGTGAGTGTGTGTGTGTTCGTTCGCTATGCTGAGCACGCTCGACGAGTGTGTGCAGCCATGGGTGAAAGCAGCCCTCTGCTGCAGAGAGACAAAGAGAGAGGGAGACAGACAAAGTTAGATAGAGACTGTAACAAACAGGTGAGTGCCTGAGTCACCCTGACCTTATGATTGGACCGCCAGCACACACACGTATAAATATGCACACGCACACACACTCCCGGTGTAGCGAGGTGATGTCAGAGCAGTTGATTTCAGTGGCCTGTACTTGACACCACCATTTGGCATAGCTGCAGGGAATTACCGTTGTTACTATTAATGTTAGAGGAGCACAAAATAACTCACACAGCAGCAGACTGCAGAATAAGCCCACAAATTCACACTGTTTCTATAGAAACACAGAAGAAACATTTACAGTAATTACACTATCTGACAGTGACACCATTAATACACACACATATTCCTACGCATGAATAATTTATTCATGTTCACACAAATTTAAAAATATCCTGCCCGAAATCAATTAAAATGCAGATTCCTCTCTCACACAGCTCCCTAACAAATCTCCTCTGCCTCCTCTCGCCTTCGCCCAAGAGAGTAAAATATACGAGTCTCTGGAGCTCTCGGCCGAGCCCTGCATTAAATTACTGGCACTGAAATATTAAATGCAGGCTTCTGAGGGAGAGTAAACATCCAAATAAGGGGCTGTGGTGACTGTGAAGGTCCCGCTGTTGTTGGGTCTGTGCACTGCACTTCCCCAGAAAATCACTTGTCAATTAATTAAAGAGTGTGGGTGGGACTCAGTTTTCTGTAGGTTGTACTCAGACTGTATATTAGAAGTGGACGTAGTCACTGTGATGTCACTCATTGGTTTGTGGACTGCCGCTTTGAAGCCTCTGGTTCGGCATTTTTGGCCGTCATCTTGTTTTTTTTGCAACCAGAAGTACCACAAGAGGGTGGAGCTAAGTACAACCGAACGCTGAATAAGACATTTTTTCGGCGAACAAAATGTTACAATTAAAGCTTCAATAGGCAGAATGTTTTTGGCATCATTGGGCAAAAATTCCATAATAACCTTTCAGCATATTGTAGCTCAAGAGGAGTTGCCCCCTGCTGGCTGTTAGAAGGAATGCAAGTTTAAGGTACTTCTGCATTGGCTTCACTTATCAGACCTGGAAGTTGCCCACTGGTTGCACTCTTTTCCTCCTGCCTTGTAAACTGTGATCCCTCATCTCAATTCATCTACTGTTGCAGCAGGTGTAGGGTCAAAAGAGCAATCACTTCCTGTACTTACAGCAGAGGATTTTTCCCCAAAGAGAAACCAAATCTGTGTCCCAACTCCACACTCAAATGCTTCAAGGAAATGGGAGGGAGCTACTGGCAGCCTTACGATAAATTAAAACAAACTGTGAGACAGCTCAGGGGCGATCTTGGAAAAACAAACAAGTATTAAATCTTTGCAAAAACATTTGTGCTTGCTCAGTCCCAGCAGAAAGCTGGCATCCCACCACCCACTGTTTGTGTGAGGATTACAGTATGCGCGGACCAACTGCTGACAACCAACATATCAATAGTTCTTATGAGCAAAAATGAGCCATCATTTTTGTCTGTGAACCGTCCCTGTGTGTTGCTATGGTGACCAAAGCGACATGCGTCTCCTTATATTCTGAATTCGGACACAAGTGAAGCAAAAACTGAATATTGGTTCACTCAATTTTGTACTACATTAATCAGCATAGGGCAACAAAATGGACATCTACATAAAAGTGTCACAGATTATTACTTTAACCTTCGTCTAGAAAGGTTGATTAAGCGCAGTTACTTCACACTCGCAGTTCTGTGTTGCCGGCCTCAGGACTTTAGTGTCTTGTTCAAGGGCAGTGTGTGTGTCTCCATCTCTCTCCTAGACATTTCAGCCTCTCGCGGGATTCAAACTGACAACTCCGGGGTCGTAGCCTCACCTTATTAAACACTGGGCCCCGGTCGTCTCTGCTAGAATGACTTTTGTGCAACCGTACTGCCGGCCCGGGGCTGGGGATAAATGTATTAAATGTAATATACAAGCTACTTCACATTCACCGCCATTAAATTCCAATATTCCACTGGCGTGAAGGTAATGGCACTCCTACATGTCCACGCATGACTGTGCGCACTGGAGACGGAAGCATTTACCGAGCTGTCAGATATGACGCCCCGTATTGTGTGCATGTGTGTGTGTGTGTGTGTGTGTGTGTGTGTGTGTGTGTGTGTGTGTGTAGCGGTTAGGGCCCATGAGAATATGCAATAGATTGACTAGAGGTTCTTTAAGCTTCTTCCGCTTCATTCACCCGTGAATGCCTATTAGAGGAGCCCTTACCTGGACACACACACACACACACACACACACAGTATACATGTACCCTCAAGGTAACTATGCTAGAGACCTGTGTTTCAGCCCTTAATGTAGATCTTTCTTAAGTGTCACATTAGATAAGACGGAGTGTCTCTGATGAGCAGAGGTCACAGCATACTAAGGGCAACAACTGAAAATATGGGCTGGTTGCCAACACACACAAGACGTAAGAAATACATGTAGCATATCAAGGATTACCAACACAGTGAAACCAGTGTGTATTTTTGCTCTTTACTTGTGTTTGATACAAGCTTTTTAATATACCTAAACTGAATTAAGTAAGGATAGTTTTTAGGGTTTTTTTATACTTTGATTTTTGTGTCAGATTCTCTTCAATCTATACAACAAGCTTAAAGGGCTTGTGTGTAGGATTTGGCAGCATCTAGAGGTATAAGAACTTGAAACTTCTCCCGTGTGCCAAGCATGTACGAGAACTGCAGTGGTAAAAAGGCAACAACATGAATGGCCTTATCTAGAGCCAGTGTTTGGTTTGTCCTTTCTGGGCTTAACAGATTTTGAAGATGTGAGAGAGCCCACACATATGTTATGATCAATTTAACAGTTTTGTTCCTGTAGTGTCTGGAGAGCAACAAATTGGCCTAAACAGCCACCACACACAGTAACAGATTCATTCATGAACAACAAGAATCCCGATTAAAAAACGTGACTTTAGTGTGAACAAACATGGCGGACCTCGGGCAGGAAGAATTAGCAATGATGGATACATAAAGTCATGGAGACGCGTTAAATAAACACTTGCGTTGTTGCCACAAATAACAAGTAGGTCCTCCATTTCTGAGGTCCATCTTACTACTACTTTATGCTTCGCATTTTGCATTAGCTCATGCATTAGCTAATGCATTAGCCGCGGCTTCCATGACTACGGCGGTGGTTGTCCGTCCTTCTTCAGTCCGCTTGGTTCTCTATTGGCTATCGTTCTTTCCTACATGACTGCGTCATCGACTGTCCTCGGGGTTCCCCACACAAAAAAAGAGATCCGATCATAAATATTGAACATGTTTAATATTTACGATTTGAAACGGTGCGGCCAGGATGGACTTCAGAGCCAATCGGGGGATGTAAAAACACTCTCAACATACCTCACACCAAAGGAACATCTGGAAAGATAATCTTTAGGAACCTCAAACAGTCTTTCTCCACCTCCTTACATTGCTCTTCTCTCCTCTTCATAACTTCTTTTGTCTGCCATTTTCATATAAATTGTTATTCTACATTGCTTTGATCCTTATTTTTCTCTGTTGTCCTTGTTTATTCTCATCTTTCTCCATTTGTTTCTCTGCTCAAGCTTCACTTAATCCATTTTAAACTCACGCAGGATTTTCCCCCCAAAAAAATGACCCAGGTTAGAATCAGTGTTATTCTTCATTAAAGAGCTGCCCGGTTCCATTCTTTATCTCCAGTGTAATGGTTTCCATCTATTCGTTACACCTTACAAAGTCATTATAATGTTCTAATTAGGTTTAATCTTGTCCCACACTCCATCTCCATAGCAATCATCCATCCGTTCCCCACCTCCTGCAGCTTGCCTGTGCTCCACTGTGCATCAGCTTCTCATCTGCGTTAACCTCCACTGCTCTTTTCACCTCTTTTACCTCTCAGTCCACCTCTACACTTCTGTCATCTGTACTTTATTCTCTACACAGTCACATCGGTCTGCAGTCAGTCATCCTAATGTTACAACGTTTTCCTCACCACATCACTCTCCTCCATCGTTGTGCCTCTGGTTCATCACTTTCTTTTCGTCCTTCCATCCCTCAGTCATGTCCACCTGCCACGCATTTCCAATTTCTGACTCTTCTCGTAATGACAATGTCGCCTTGCAACTTCTTTATCATTTTCAACTGCTCACTTGTCTTTCTTTCAATTCTCTCTCTCTCTCTCTCTCTCTCTCTCTCTCTCTCTCTCGCTCGCTCTCTCGCTCTCTCTCTCTCTCTATTGATTCGCACATCCACCAATGCAATAAAACAGCACCAGCTGCACACATCAGCATCTTTGGAACATTGCTACAAATTAGACAGTGGGTAAGTTGAGATCTGCAAAACTAATTATGTCAACACTGGAAATACTGAAGTTGCCATGCAAAATGATTTAGAAACCAAGGAAGTAATTCCTAATTAAATAAATTACACATGCAATGTAATGGAAAGTTTTCATCCAGGAGACAAATGAAGGCATAATAGAGCTAAAGAACCAACTAATCAAAGAGCCAACAAACCAAGAACCAAAACAAGGAACAGCCAAAGAACAAACCAAGGAATGAACCAAAGAACGAACCAAGGAACAAACCAAGGAACGAAACAAGGAACGAAACAAGGAACGAACCAAGGAACGAAACAAGGAAAGAAACAAGGAACGAGCCAAGGAACGAAACAAGGAACGAAACAAGGAAAGAAACAAGGAACGAGCAAAGGAACGAAACAAGGAAAGAAACAAGGAACGAACCAAAGAACGAACCAAAGAACGAACCAAGGAACGAACCAAAGAACAAACCAAGGAACAAACCAATGAACGAAGCAAGGAACGAAACAAGGAACGAACCAAATAACGAACCAAAGAACGAACCAAAGAACGTACCAAGGAGAAGAAAGAACAAATTATCAAATAATCGAAGAGCCAACAAACCAAGTAACAAACTTAGGTACCAAAGGAAGAACAAGAGGACCAAAAAAATTAAGAAAAAAAAAAGAGAGAACCAAATAATCAACCTGCCAAAAAGCCAAAGAACTAAAGAGCCAAAAAACAAACCACAGAAAGAAATGAAGAACCCAAAACGAATCAAAGGACCAAAGAAGGAACTTAAGAACCAAAGAAGAAACCAAAGCATCAAATAACAAACCAGAAGAATGAACCAGAGAAAGTAAGACGGACAGAAAACACGTCCTCATCCATATTGCAGGCGCTTATGGCATTTTTATTTATTCTGCCCCAATCGTGTTGGAAGGCCGTCATTTGAATCTGACTCACCTCTCAGCCCCTCATGGAACGCATTTCAATTACCAACTCATGTATTCATTATTGATCCTGTGGTGAACCAATGCCAGGATTCCGATAATGATCAGAGCCATGATCCAGATGCACAAGGCGAGAGCCCGCTTGTAAAAAAAAAACACCGAACAACAGCTATTAGAAAGCAATTAAAGGGTTATTTCATCAAGAGTGTTTAAATGACCTTTGACCTGCGGGCAATAAGCTGGCCAACTGGACTGACATCTCTATCTCTCCCTGTGTCTGTCCCTTTGACTCTCTTATTCAATTCATGACATTAGTATAAATTGTGCATGAGCAATATCAAAATTTCACAAATTCAACTCTGAAATTAAACATTAATGTCTTTTCTCTCCCTCTCTCTCCTTTCTTCTGTCTCTCGCTCTCAGTGTCGATGGATCTATAGTGAAGCAGCGGTGTGCGGCGAACCGAGCGAATTCCAAAGGTCAAACAGAAACACGGAGCTCACTTTCAAACACAGTCACACACCAGCGCGCACACGCGTACACACACAGTCTCCACATGCAGTGTACTGTTTGACAACACAGAGACACGTAGCGTATGCAACACAAGCACAGAGATGCAAAAAAATAAAGAAGAAACACGCGGCTGAAATGTGAAATGCAAGCCCACATATACAAGACAAGTGCACACTCACACCTCTGAGCCTTGTCTAAATGGCGCTGTATTGAGTCGAGGGAGACGGAGTGACTCACTGTTGCAGCTGACTGCCTATTTGGCAGTCTGTATTGCCAATGCACACAAACACAGAGAGTCAATAACCTGTGCACGCTCACAAACACACACACACACACACACACACACACACACACACACACACGAGCAGACCGAATGACTGGGTGCCAAATGTTTTCAAAGATGTGTAAGTCGGCTGAGGGGGATGACTCATACCTGTCTTCAGACACTGTTCACAACTGGGAGTTTGACTTTGCATTAGCTGTCTGACTTTCTGTCTGTGAGCTCTCTGGAGGAGGACACCTCACATTGAGCTTGACATGGACAATTTGAAATCTCAACACCCTGTTACATGTTGAAATAGTCAGGTGGGTAAAGAAAAGAACATCCGTGAATGCAGTTACGATTGTTGCTCAAGGCCCTCGTGGAGTTATTTTGGGATTAATGGCAGGTTAATGGTGCACCAACTTTACTTCATCTTACCAAGTATACTTTTACAAGAGTAGTTAAAGGAATAGTTCAACATTTCGGGAAATACACTTATTCCCTTTCTTGCCAAGATTTCTTCCACACCAAGTCTGTATTTTTCAATAAAAACGTTGCACACTGAATCCGATGCTTTTTATTATTCTATTTGTTGCGAAAATTTGCAGTACAAGACAAAACTGAATTAATTACATGGGTGCAATGTATAGTACTAGTTCAAAACTAATGAATGAATGACATTAACAAAAAGCTATCATTTAGCTGCCTAGAGCACAATCACTACTGTCTAATCCTTCCTACATCCTTTGTTTTGCAACCGTCCTTGATTACAAGCTGTTCTGAGATCACCTGCCACAATCTATCTTTAATTTCTGCATCTCTGTATTCTTTTATTTCTTTGTCGTAAACTGCGTCATGCTGGGAGACAAAGTGAATGTGTTTCATGCCATTTTTGATGATGAAGTTTGCACAGACGGTGCCTCTGATTGGTCAAACAACCCTCTTTTGCCTTTTGACGGATGCAAAAAAAGACGAAACTGTTCCGAAAACTTTGACGGACAAAAGTTTCGGAGTCAGTGTTTAAACGTAATTGATACAAACAAACATCGAAATGATGAAAAATATGGACTTACTCTCATGTCTCATCGGAGTATTTTTAGCTTAGCTTAGCATAAAGTATCCCCTGCTCAACCTCGTCTCCCACAAAATTACGTTCCCAAACAACTAAACTGCATAACTGAAACACGTTTTGAGGGAAACGTATTTTCTCCAGTATTGCGGTCGAGGTTTTTAACAGTTTTAAACATGTGATTAATGTTGTAAATTGAAACAAAACAAAGCGAAAACGTACAAAACTAGTAAGTTAGGTTCAGGCAACAAAACTGCTGGGTTAGGTTTAGTAAATAAAACATCATGGTTTGGCTTAAAATGACTTGGTCTCCTGGGGGAAAGTCCAGTGTTTGTTGGATCTCTCCACCTCCCCTCCCGTCCGTCAGTAGTGGACTTTCTCGCTCGTTATACCCGTTATGATTTAATAACGTTTTTATTCAACGTATTTTCATTCACAATCGCAGTCGATATATTACATCACCTGCTCTGCACGTCGCTCGTCGTACTACATCACTCGCTGCGGCCGTCCGCAGACTTACAAAGGTATTTGTGATACGTAAAAGACAAACGTAATCCCTAACAAAATACATTTCTTTACAAACGTAATTGAGAATGCAATTTAGTTGTATGGGAGCGTAGTTTTTAGGAGCTTCCCCTGCTACATGTCTTCATGCTAAGCTCGGCTAATCGACTCCTGGCTCGACACGAGAGTGGTGTCCAGCTTCTTAACAAACTCTCAGCAAGAAAGCGAATATGTGTATTTTCCAAAATGTCGAACTAAAAACTTTTTTTTCGGGAATGGCAATATCTTACGCTATATAGAGAGAGTTCTATCAAAAGTCAAAATGTTGCGAGAAATGCAAATGAAAACTGGTACCATTCATCACCTCCTCCTCTCATTTGGCCTCTTGTGCCCGCAGGAGCACTCAATAAGCAGCCAGGCGGCTCGGCGGATGACAGGTTGCCTCAACGAGACCAGGAGGCTTAGCTGCCTCACACCAGCCTGCTCAATTTCTAATCACACAGACGTGTTTGCTTTCTGCTGAATCACTTCTGTTTGCTTTAAAGTGGAACTAAACTTCAATGTGTTTCCAACAATTTTTTTTATATGAAAGCCACTGAGAGATATTTATTTGCTTCTCGCTGTTTCTCTGAAGAATTCATAGGACATCGGCCCCCTTACGAGTTCTAATCATTGCCTGTGTCACTCTGTCAGAGGTCATTTAAAGAGACGGGGTGATGTTGATCTTGCCTTGGGCACCAAATAAGCACTGTCACAGTCAGCTGCAGCAGAGCCAGAGACAAAAGCCTTCACTTACTCCAAACACAACATGTCTGTGCACAGGAAGTCACAAAAAACAATCACACACAACGATGAACCCAAGTGTCGGTACACCTTTCCAAAGGTCACGTCCAAAAGCTTGGTGATTCAGAGCAGGTGGAACACATGATTGATATTCCACCACAACACCAACCACTCTGGAGTTGTTATGGAGAACAAGACCCCCTGATAGACGGCATCCAAGAATCAACAGTGAATCCTTGCAGCACTGAGGAAAGAGTGGACTGAGAATGAACCCATTGAAAGAAAGCCACTGAAAAAAAGGACAAAATCATCGAGCTACATCGGGGCAGCTTGGCTCCAACTATCGGTCCTGTGATGTTAAATTGGCCCCTTGCACAGAAAACACACCACAACCTTTATATATAGACTAGAAAGAAAGACTGCCGCCAACTGGGATAAGTAACTTCAACTGGCCAACAACACTTGGCAGCTACAACTATCTAAAACACAAATCACTCTCTCGACTATTGGAGTGGCATGACTCACTGAACTTGTTGGCAATAGATGTGTATACAGAGATCAAGAGGTTTAGTAATTGATAGAATAACAGCTAACAAGGCCTAGGGGCTTTAAAGCTACTGTTTCTTTAAGGAAATGTCCACCCAGATTTTTTCACATAATCAAATGTTGCTGTGATTTCTGGTTCCAAAAAAAAAATCAATTTTTGTAATAAAGAACAGCTCAGAAATACTTCACATAATAGAAATCGAGGAGGAAAATGCCAGTTAGCTGCCGATTTGGTCTCAAAGCAATAGCAAAAACTATAAATATTTAAAGCACAGAGTGGAAGTGGAGCGCTGTGAATTGTATTTCTTTTTAACACCGATACATTCCTGCCCTTTTTGAATAAAAAATGAACATAATAGAAAGAAAAGCGAAGGGGGGAGGAAGTGAGGTTAATGAGTCTCTGAAGGGACTCATAAATGTTATTTCTCTGACTGGAGCGTTCATTAAATCTTCCACCAAGAGTTTTGGAATCCGCTTTTTAAGCTCATCACTGCCAATGGGGCCAAGAAGTGTTTATAACCGACACTTAAATTACATTCACCCTGAATCTACGGTCTCACTAAAAGGTGATTATGTTTTGAAGCGAACTAGCTCGGACAGACAGGTGTTGCCAAAAGCTCTGCCTGGCTCACTTGAATACAAAAGAAGAGAAATAATTCTTTAAATACTGACGCAGCGTTGAGCGCATCTCGCCTCCCTCGCTGTGTTGTGCTTTGGCTGGTAGGGAAATTATGTTTATATAACCCCCTCAGGGTGACAAGTGCACATACATACACAATGAGCCGCAGGGACACTCTTACACACCATAAATGAATCATGTAGCGTATACGCTCCAATAACATTCCCATCTGCTCAAGACATCTTGAAGTGTTCTCACCTGCTTTACAGTACGGAAACACACACACACACACACACACTTGAGCTTTGCATTCATACAACCTACATAACCAATCTATATTACCTATAGTAATGTGGATGCCCCTGGAGCGCACACACACAGATGTAGCACCACTCTGTTAACAGTGTAACTCATGCCCCCGGGGGGGGGTTACGCACCTGCCACAGCTTCCAGCAGACACTCACTCACCCACACACTCACTAGCTTGTATTTCCTACACACACACAAACACACACACTCAATGACACACAAACACGCATGCAATCACTCAGAATCCAGCAGCATATCCTGCAGCGCCAAAATTTAAGCAACAGTGAGCGTGCATCAGCAGTCACATCCGATAATATCCAATACTGTACTGAATATAGGTGGTATAGTGGAGGAGAGTGGAAACATAATCTCCCAGTGTGTGTGTGTGTTCGTGTGTGTGCGTGTGTGTGTGCGTGTGTGTGTGTGTGTGTGTGTGTGTGTGTGTGTGTGTGTGAGAGTTAAACCAAGACAGAGAAAGGGAGAGAAAGTAGGTCTAATACTGTTGCCATGGTGATTAATGAGATACAAAAGTCTTTAACGTTATCATTATGGGTGTGAGAGGAGTGGGTGATAGTGTGTGTGTGACAGAGGGAAAGAGGAGAAATGAGAAATCCTCCGTGAGTTCGGTCCAAGCCCCCTCCGGCTGCTTTTCCATCTTCGGATCGATGATATTTTCTCGCATCTAACTGGGACGGCGTTTGACAGCGAGGGTGAGGGAGGTCAATAAAAACACACGCCGGGTGTACACGGTAGATTTCAGAAGTAAACCCCGAGTGTAATCAGCTTTCTGCCTCGCCTGTCGTTTCTCCTTCAAAATATGAATTAAACCGCCGCTTCTGACAGACAGCTCCAGGCGACTCACCTCTGAGAGCAGAGTGGAGGTCACCGGAGGACAGAGGTGGCAGCGAGGTTAGAGGAGGAGTGTGTGTGTGTGTGTGTGTGTGTGTGTGTGTGTGTGTGTGTGGGCTTGTGACTGGAAGGTTGCCAGTTGAAATCTAACGACTGGCTTGGTAAAATGTGACTAGAGTTGTGATGCCCTTGAGCATGGAATCAAATCTCCCAGAGGACTGCGGTTGTACTCGTCGGCACATCATAATGATGATGCTGCTGGCGAATGAAACATTTTAGATTGACTTTCTATCTCACAGGCATCCATTGTTTTCCATTAATTACACTACGAGCAATAAAAGTCAGCTCAAAGAAACGTTTGGTAACCTTTTACTTCATTGTATATCAACACATGATCATTTATGTGTGAGCCAGGGCAGTTTTCAGAAACGTTCCTTTGCGTTGCATTCAGGTGCTGTTTGACTTTTACGATTTGAGAGTAAGCTGCTTTGTTTCGGCTCAAAAGCGCGCCCTTGAGCGCACCAACAAGCACTTTTCAAAGCTGTTTGCGACTCCATTTACAATAACGAAAAAAGAAAAACAAAGCTGTTCACTTTGAGATGCAAGTCTCTGCAAGTGGATTTACATACCTCGCTGAAATGAACTGTAAGTAATGGCTCCCCCAAAGCTATCAGTCTAAAACCTTAAAGCTGCACTTAATATTTCAATACGAGCAATGGATCACATCACTACAATGTGAAAGGGGTTGCTTAACAAACTCGCAGAGAATTATCACCCATCTCTGCGGTTCCACTCGGCTCCACGGAGCACTTTAGCCTCTTTCAGCTCATTGTTTTGGTTTTAGGGCCTGCAACTTTAATATTTTGGTTCACTCTAACCGACCTCGTCAGCATAGTTTACAGCTGTTTTTCAACACCAAACAGCAGAGAGACAAAGTTAGCGCTTAGCTGGTGAACATAGGCTGTGTTCAAAATCGCATACTGACATACTGCGTATAGGCTGCATACTCAATCAGTATGTAAAGCATACTGCCTACTACATTAAGTATGATTTTACTAGCAGACTGTAGAGGTAAACTTGAAAGTTATCATTTATTCTCCTTGGTATAGTTGAAGACGGTATTTGTTTTTGTCATTCTTGCCCCTCAGCTAATGGAAAAAGTATACTACCTGTGTATTATCTTCCTTTGAAGAGACATTCCTCTTTGACTTCTCGTGTCTTGTGGTAAGGTTTTATGTCTCCTAATTGCAATTATATTCTTTCACTTTGACATCAGTGTTTTGTGTGTTTATTCAAAATGTTTTTAAGTGTTACAGAACAATTCTCCATAACAAGACAACTTAATAAAGTGACATATTAACAGATTTTTACTATGACTGAAAATCAGTTGAGTATGTGCGGGAAGCTCACGTCTCATACTCTGAAATTCTAGCTAGTGTAGTATACATCCAGGCATTTCTCACGTACACGTACTGCGCATTGTGATCGCGCTACATACTAAATTTTACGTCATAAAGTATTTAGTATGAATATGTTAGCATGTGATTTCTAACGCAGCCATAGTGGAGCATTTAGCCGCTAAAGAACTAGATATTTCCCCTACGAAGATGGTGGAGACCAAAACAGAGCTAAAAGGAGAGTGTTTTTTGGCTTTACATTAATCGAGCGCCCAGAATCACGACTACAAATAAATGCTGATGTTGCTCTTTGTCTGCTGGATGTGTAAACAGTAGGTAACTGTTGTAGATACAGTAGGTAACTGTTGTAAATACAGGAGGTAACTGTTGTAAATACAGCGGGCAACTGTTGGTTGTAACAACTTAAGAAAGTAATGTCAGATGTTATGTCTACAGCTTGTTCCACTGCCCCCAAGTGGCCAAAAAAGTAAATTGATGCAGGTTTATTGTAGCCTACATTTCATGTTATAAGCTACTACAACTCTGGCGTTCATTTTCAATGATAAATTTCAATTTAAACACAGTACAATATGTGCTTAAAATGAAGATTAGGGGAAAATTACAAAAAATAAAGAACTAAATTGTTAAAATAGAGCATCCTTACGTCAAAGAAAAAAGGATAATAAGTAGGTGTTATTGATGTTTGGCCCACCATTCACAGTGGTAAAGAGCCTGTCAATTGCAAATTCTCACATCCCTAAAACATGCGTGCGTGCGTGCGTGCGTGTGCATTACAGAGTTCAATCAGGGATTTCTTGCTTCCGCAAATGAGTCAGATCAAGGCTGGTCAATCGATCGGCAGATCCGGAGGTCGATGAGACCTAACTGAGGCAGGCATGAAAGAGCTTTTGAAGCGTTCCACCCTCGCCCCGACATCCCTCTTAACCGCCACATCTGAGAATAACAAGCATCCATCCCCATCACGCACAGAAAACCACACACGGGTTTGTTCTAATGTTCCCACTTTCACTCTCATGCATATTTTATGTATATGCATGTTAGTTGTGTGTACTTCATTTGAGTGTGCATGTGAAATTTCTGAGATTATACACACTGCACATCGTTTGCTAGTCGTCTTTGAAGCCGCTTATTGGTCACAGGCTCATTGTGAGGGCGTTAAGATGCATGCATGTGATGCCCGCATGCGTGTGTATAATATCTACTTTGATCAATCTAAAAGCATGTTTGAAGCCGTGATTGAGATCCAAGCGAGCAGCATATTGACATGCTAGTAATGGCAGAGAGGAGCAGAGTAATGAAGAGAGACGAGGAGGAGGATGTTAGGAGCGAGGAAGGAAAGGAAAGGAAAGGAGCAGACAATAAGAGAAAAAGAGAGTAATGGCAATACAATACAGAGGAGGAAATGAGAAAAGTGTCAGTGGGCCCTTTAGGCTGGAAAGGGCAGAGAGGTTTGTAGGAGTATCAGCAGACAGATGAATGGTGAAGTGAGTATGAATGTTTCATTCTACCTCTAGATTAGGCCTACATTAGAGGATGAATTAAATGAACACGGCCCTGAGGCTGGGGGTTAATAACTACTCTGCCTTTATAAGAGACATGATCAGAGGGGAAAAATATCTGAATGGACTCCAGCCAGTGGAAAAGAACTCTCTGAGTATTAATGACCATCCCAGAGCAGCAAAAGTATTAGCCAAAGTCATACTTAGATTAAATTTACGGGTATAGACTCAGGTTGCTCAGTTATATAGAGATGTTTGAAACATTGGTGGACAATGCATTAGAAACACCGCTCAGTAATGAAATCTTTATTTAGCATTTTGTAGCATCGGTGCCCTTCATGAACACAGCATTTTCTGCCGAAGTTGGATAAGATATGGTTATTTCCATAGACTGTATATAAGAAGTAAATGTAGTCACCGTGACGTCGCCCACTGGATTGTGGACTGCCGTTTCATAGCCTCGAGTTCGGCTTTTTGGCCGTCACCATCTTGTTTTTTTGGAACCAGAAGTGATACGAGAGGGTGGAGCTAATTGCAACCCAACGCTGAATTAGATGTTTTTTAGGTGACCAAAAGATTACAGTCAACATTCACGAACTGAAAACACATTGTGAAAGGGTTAAAGTGAAAACACGGACAACTCCCAGACCGGACAACGCCGTGGTAGCGACCTGTCAATCACAAGGTAGCCCCGCCCTAAAGCATCCCCTGCTTTATGGTCTATTTGACTCTAAATGGATCCATAATTTACTAAATGAACATCATGCTGTATTGAAGAAGACTTGAAACTAGCAATTGTGACCATAAACTCATGTTTACAATGTTTACTGAGGTAATAAATCAAGTGAGAAATAGGCTCATTTTCTCATGGACTTCTATACAATCAGACTTCTTTTTGTAACCAGAGGAGTCTCCCCCTGCTGGCTGTTAGAGAGAATGCAAGTTTAAGGCACTTCAGCATTGGCTGCACTGATCGTACCTTACATAATATATAATAACCCTGGATGTTTTTTTTTAAACTTTAACTTTGATTGTTGCTTATTTGTATGAATATTTAATAATGTTATCAAGAAATACTTGAGATTTGAAACCACCGAGTGAATTTTCTTTTTCATTAAAAGGAAGCGCGATGCCAGATGTTGTAAACATTCGGGGCTCACCACAAACCTAGAGGGGTCCAAAGGCATGCGTTTTTCCCATTTACTGCAGTTAAATGCACTATTTTTCAAAGCCATTTGAGATAATAGAATGCCTAAAAATCTGTACATCATTTGAGAAAAACATGATAGTTGCCAAAGAAGAACAAATCATCCTGTACACTTTAACATAACAAATGTTGAGGATGACTCATTTTTCACTCCTGAGGCAAAAATTGTCTAATGTTACTATTTTTAAACTTACAGGTCATAGGTAGGGTAGGAATTTGGTGTAAACAGCATTACTGTTTACATCTTGAAACCTATTTTTGTTATACTATGCTGGATTGCAAATCAAAGATCTCCAACAATGCCAAGTAAATGTGGTCTTCAATACTCTGAATTGAATAGGCCAATAGAAGAACATTTACTCAATTATGTTAGATTTCTTTAGTGAGTAGCATAGTAGGATGAACAACATGGGCATATATTATTATGTTACGGTACTTAATTTGGTTACTTGCGTTACCCTGCTTTTCTGAGTAGCATGAATAAGTGCTTCACTGTGGGATGCGCTCCTCAGCATATTCACATTTATTATCCCAGTCCTTATAATGGCTGCTGCATTAGCTTGGTGTACCAAAGTGTGTAGATAGTGTAGATTCATAACTTCACATATTAAGCCAGACTGTCACATCAATGGCAGTTCAAAGGCAAATTGCTGGTTAGGTGGTGTTGTAATGTTTTAATGAAACATCCCTTCTTTTGACACATATCCACTCCTCTTTAATAGAACATCCTTCATAATCTGGCTGAGCTTTGGTGTCGCTACCTGGCCCCAGTCTTCATTAGATCTGTTTTTTTAAAACTATATCCAGCATCAGTTGCTACCATATGCCCTTTATCACAAATGATACCATCACATGATGGCACGATACTCAATTCTGATTGGCTGGTATGTAATGTATACGAGCAGAAGGTGTTTAATCACTCTTCTAAATAAATGCTCTATTTATTTAAACATGAATACCATGTGACGCCTATATTAATATAATAATGTAACATAGTGTCCTGGGGTTTAGTGATTCCTAATGAGCTACAAACTAAATAGAAACTGTTTAATATCCTCCATGCAGCTGTGGACTGCTTGCTGTGAGAGTGTAAGCCTGCCTATAACTGGCACTGGCAGTTTGACGGGTCTCGAACTGTGGCTTTAGATAATCCGCCCCATAATGTAATGTATGCAATCTCATAATGCATATTACACGTGTGGTATTACGCAATGCACAATCGGCATAATCTTCCCCCCAGCTTTCTATGGATATATGCAGTCATGGATATGTTTTATTGACGCTCGCGAACACACACACACACACACACACACACACACACACGCACTCCGCTCTCCCCGAGCGCAAGTCATATTGCAGATGTTCATATTCAGTATCTGCCAGCCTCCGTTTGTTTGTTTTTGCTCTTCTGTTTGTGTTTGTGTGTGTGTGTGTGTGTGTGTGTGTGTGTGTGTGTGTGTGTGTGTGTGTACTGTATGATGTTGAGCGGTGCTGGCAGCACGGTGCTCAGACTTCCGTCCCTTGCTAATGTCACACACAGATAGCAGAGAGCCTGGGGGGGCTAGCTAGCTAAAGCACACACACACACACACACACACACACACACACACACACGCACGCACACACGCACACACACACACACACACACACACACACACACACACACACACACACACAGACACGGTTATCATGCATAAATAAATGAATGCGAACATTGAGAATGAACATTTAAACTCACAACAGCGCACCATGCTCCCATGCGGGCTGTTCTATACAGCGTTCCTTCACTCGTATGGATTTCTTTTTGCTACAGTGACTTGGTGACATCCGTGCAGGGCTGTTCATTTAACTGTTGTTTTTCCGCTGCCGGGCCCCGATGACACATGCGCTCACGTGGAGTTCACAGCTAAAATTCGTCACACAGTTTGAACGCATCACACAGAACTATACATAGAAGCACTTTCTGTCTCTCTAACACACACACACACATAGTGAACAGCAGCCATCCTGAGGGAACCTCAAGTCTTTGAGTGTTTGCACTCTACGCTCACCCCGGATCGCCTTTACACCTCCACTCAGAGCTTCTCTCCGTTTTCATGTCACGGCCACTCGCGGCGGCCGAGGCGTTTACTCCGAGTGACTTGCAGTTGTAAGTACAAATTTGTAAAAGAAATCTAGATTTGAGGGGACCAGCCATCACTTTATGAGTAAAGCTTCACAAACAGGGGATATTCAAGCTGACTTGGTTATGAATCAGCGATGTGTTGGGACAGCAAGAACAAGGAAAGGGGAGTTTTTTTTGCAAGAAAGAGACAGAATGCTCCTGCTATACTGCACCGGGGAAGACATGTGTGGACATTAGATTCAGTTCAATTAATCTCCTCCAGCCATTATTCATGAGGAGTTGGCGCTCGCCTTCTCTATTTCTCTCCCAATTCTTTAATTTCAAAAGTAAATACCCCTGTAGTGATGAGAAATCACTGCTCCTTCGAATGCATGCCAAAAAGAGGAAATTGTGTGTCGGTGTGTGTGTCGGTGTGTGTGGGCCTGTGAGCGATGCCAAGAAGCAGTACAGTTTGATAACAGAGCAGATGGATAGCACGAGCGCGTTTGATTTGTTTGTGTTCAGGAAATGGCAGCGACAGAGCTGTGGTAAAACTAATGAAGTTAAATGGAACCGAGTCTTTCATTAGCTCAAAGCTTTCTCGTATGATGAAAAACCCCCGCGCTGCCCTCCCCATTTGTTTCACAGGGGCAGCGCATATTTTTCATAAAGAGGGCATTATTTTTCAGGTAGTAAAAGAAAAGATTTAAATAGCTTTATTTTCAGATTCGTGCCGACACCGCTGCCCTTTTGAGATGGGTCGCACTGAGGTCACGAAATTTCCACAAACACAAAGACAAATCATGAAAACTTGAACTGGGAAAGCAAGTATAAAGAGAAATTGCACTGAGGTGTAATATTATTTGCACGGCGGTAGTGTGAGTGTTTGGAAAAGCTGAAGATGTGAAGTGTGTGTGTGTGTGTGTGTGAAAGAGAAAAATAGAGAAGCAGAGACACTGCGATAGCATGACAACAGAGTGGATTATAGTTATTTAGGAGCGCCTGGCGTCCACTCCTGCATCATTATATTTTTTATTGTTTTCCCGTTTATCGGTCTATCGCTTCTGATCCTCATCCCTTCTTTAAACCTATCAGAAAACCACCAGACACGACAATCCTTCCTCCAAACACACACACACAAACACAACCGCTCCAATGAAGCCGACACTTGCAAGATTTCACAATCCCATGTATGCACACCGTCACACGCACACATTGCATGCAGAAGCTCCCCGCAGCCATGCATGCAACGTGGCTGGACAGCTTGTTATTTGTGTGTGTGTGTGTGTGTGTGGACTCTTATCAGATTATATAAGATAGGTTTGGGTTTATGCTGCTGTGACAGATTACTGGGCAGAGAGGATGAAAGAAACAGGAAAGACTAGGACAACACAGATGAGTAAATTAGGAAATATAATGTAAGATGAAGGGTTACAGGGCAGGACAGGGTAAGATCTCTAAAGGATGTTGAGCAGGGCAGGGAGAGACAGTAATAAGGACATATGGGAATGATGGTGGACATTGGGCAGACAGGAGACAGGAGAGGGGTGAAGCAGAGGGGATAAAGGTAGTAAACAAGCCAGTAGTGGAGTGACAGGCAGGGGAGGGCACCAGGTGAGGAGGCCACAGAGAGTAATGGGGCGAGCTGGCAAACGGAGACGGAGACAGAGAGGGGGATGCGAGAGGACAGGACGAGAGAGAGACTGATCGAGAAGGACGGACAGGAGTGAGCCTGACGAGCGAAAAGACGAGAGACGAGGTAATCAGAGAAAAGATGTGGGAGTGGGAGCGACCCTATAGGAGGGGAATGAAAGAGCAAGGAGGAGAGAGGTGGAGGGAAATAAAAGTGACAGTAAAACAGGGGGAGACAAAGAAATACAAAAAAAATATATAACTATTCTCGTCCTACTGTCATAATAAATCACAGACCAATGTTGGGACTTTTTTTTTTCCCGAGAAAGAAACAAGATTTCTTGCCATTTAAGATTTTAAAGCTGCAATAATCAATATTTTTATATTAGCAATGGGTCAAATTACTATGTATAATATGAAAGAAGTCACTCATAATTATAAACCCAGAGAAATGCAACCCTGTATCACGCCAAAGCATGTATTAGACCCGCCCGTCCACCAGATGGTAGTGTGTCAGTGTTACGTTTTGCCTCGCCAAGGCGTGAATATTACATGTGTGTATGAAGGTACAGTGCAGCAGGGAGCAACAAAACCAATCACTTAGGTTTAGGCAACAAAACCACTTAGTTAAGTTTAGGAAAAACATCATGGTTGGCCTTAAAATAATTACGTAAACTAAGTACAATACGTACGCAAACAACGTTACATAGGTATGGAAAACGTGTCACAAAGGTCACTAAAACCACGTCACCATTGTCAACACCGGTCTAGAACGCCGGTCTCCTGGTTGAAAGTCCTGTGTTTGTTGGACCCATCCACCTCCCTTCCCGCCAGCCATTAGCGGTCTTTCTCACGTTTTATTCTACGTCACTAGCTCTGAGCGTAGCAGATGCATTTACATTGCAGTCATTACAGACTACATGGCGTACAAAAGACACGCCTAAAGCATGAACGGCGTTCTCATTATACGCTTTTGCTTTGAGCATTATCGTGTCATTCACACACCTTTGTGTGGGATCATGCTGAGAGATATCACCAACTCTGCTGTTCCCCTCAGATCTACTGAGGGTTTTAGCATCTTTCAGCTCGTTGTTTTGGTTTTAAGGCCCGCAATGTTAATGCTTCACTCTCACCGCTCTCAAAAACCTCTGATAAACCCACTGTACGCTACGTGACCAGTTCCAAACAACAGACAGAAAGTTAGCGACTAGCTGGTGAACACAAGGAAGCATTTGGCAGCTAAAGAGCCACATATTTATCTCAAGAATTGGTGGAGACCAAAAGCAGAGCTAAAAAAGGAGAAAGGATATTGGATTTATGTTCATCCGGTGGCCAAAAGCACAACTCCAAATGAATGCTGTCTGCTGGATGTGTGAATAGGTAACTGTTTGCCAACAGGCAAGCCATATCAAGTTTATATAATGTTGTGTTTACAGCTTGTGCCTCCAAGTGGCCAACAAAACAGAATCATCTGATCATCCTTTTTTTTCAGCATCTCCTCTTACCAGTTTAAGTATGTGAGAGCGGTTATGTAAGGATATTACTGCGTGCAGTGGGGCAGAAAAAAAGAACACAGTGCATAACATAGTGCCATTTTAGCTTGTTTTGGTGGTTTGGGGCACAGGAGCATTGTTGATGGATGTTTAGTTGCATGCACTTGATACTCCATCCGTTTCTATGCGGCTCTGCACTCTAATTACCCGATGGAGGCCAGCTGCATGTCTGATTAAGCCATAGTTTTCAGTCACAGATGTTGCACTCACCTTATTCTCAAAGATATTTGCCTTTAGGCTGCCGTTTTCGCATGAAATCTAATTGGAAGAAAGTGCTGCATCTAAAAAGTTCAAATAACAACAGCATTTCAAGGTTGGACTATCGTAGTTGGCAGTAACGATGATTGGATCGTGTCTTTGTTTTAGTATGCAACAGACACACACATATGAAGTAGCCTAGTGTGTATGTTGTGGTGCTAAATTATGGACAGGACATTATATATATATATATATATATATATATATATATATATATATATATCCCTGTAAAATCCAACATGGACTTTTATTTTGAAGGGTACAGGTTAACACTTGCTCCTAATACATTTTTGTGGGAGTGTTGTAATGTAGAATTTGTACACTTTACTAAATAAAGGAATGTCAGAAAGTTTAGCAATTGATTATGGTATCATGGTATGTGTTGCAGTGTGGTAAAGTGTGGTAAACCCATTAGACATACACGCGCTAAAAATCCTGGGAAAGGGAGTATTCAACCCTTATTGTTATGGTTATAAAGTGCCCTGAAAATGTTGATTTTAATGCCAATATACAGAGAGAGAGATAGATAGAGGGGAGTCAAACTATAGAGGGAGGACAGAGAGTGAGACGGATATGGAGAGATGGAGAAAATTAGAGAGTGAAAGCTGTACAAACAGGGTGGAGAAGGAAAGAGGCAAAGAAATAACAGGGCAGAGAAGGGAGGGAAAGAGGTAGAGGGAGTCACAAAAAGAGAGAAGAAATAAATCTATTCGTGGGAAACAAGTGCTTCATCTGTTTGACAAACCGGTAGCCACTAGGGATGCCACGAGAACCGAAAACTTCTGAACCAAGTCGATGCCAAAATTCTCATCAACATGCCAGGGATCAGGACTCGAAACTAATGGCGTCCCGTCCCCCCCAGGGACGACACAAAAAATCCCTGATGATGCTACATTGTGAACAACAAATCTGTGTTGAAATCGGCAGGAGGAGAGCGAGTTAACATTAGCCGTTAGCAGCCGGTGGGCTAAACAACAGAGCTAACAGTTAATGTTGACAGAGGTCACATTGAGTTACATTATAATGTGTTCAACCTCTATTCAGTAAAAATGAGAATTGGAAAACAGTAAATTAACATCATTATGCTGTGTTGAAATGTAATCTTGTAAAACGCTGTTTCGGGCAAGAAACTTGAGGCAGATCATCGGATTCAATCAAATTGGGCGGCAGTAGCTCAGTCCGTAGGGACTTGGCTTAGGAAGCAGTATAAGTAGGCTTGTCGCGGTAGTCGGTGTTACCGGTGTTACACGGTGGTCGGGCATTACATACCCACCGTCCCCACCATCGTTTTGCTTTTTTTTACAGAAATAAAACCCATTTAGTCTATTTTGACATATCAGCAGCGTGCTGTCAATAGATAGTTGGACGACAGACGCCACAAACTGATCAGTTTCTTGTTCTTCTTCTTAAATTTGGTATCGAAAATCATGGAAATTCACTGGCATTGCCATCAACTAAATTTCTGGTATCGTAACATCCCTAGTAGCCACTCCAAAGACACTCTCACTCTCCTCAATTTTAGTTCAATGCTTCAGAATCGTCCTCCACAAAATGCTCACTTCACATGAGGCCTATTCAAGCCTGTCCATTCAGAAAAGCTTTAAAAGGTCAATGTATTCTTCATTAGTGCCCATTTTCACAGTTGATTGGATAAGTCTGTGTGATTGTCCTTTTCACATCATGCATCCCATTCATGAATTCAAAAGAGCAGATTGTGCTGAATCTGGCCTCCGACAGCGACTGTGAAAAGGACAAAAGCAATGTGTTCTTTTTCCTTCCTCTATCTTTCACAAATCATAACCACCTTAGTCACTTTTTTTCCACTTAGCGCGGTGTCATGCTGCCAAACATCAAGCCATCCCTGAAATGTAATTTAAGGCAACAGCAACATCGGCAACAACAATAACATCATCTCCAGACACAGACAGCGACAGACACAGAAAGACAGATTTAGACACAGTTACTATCTCTCACACACACACTGTCGGCAGATCAGGTGTGTGTGTGTGTGTGTCATAGACGGAGGGTATTCATGAAACAAATGGCTCCCCTCCACCTCGGGCCTTTCTATTCTCAGCGGCAGCCGGGCGAGCCTCTCTGCATATCAATGCCCAGCTCATCTTTAAACATGGTGACACTGATGACGGCGCCATCAGGTGCGTTTGCGTCTGTTTTTAAATGTATTTGTAATCTGTCAGTTTTAGGTTGCGTGTGTGTGCATGCGTGTGTGGGATTTTGGGATTCCGAGGATGTCCGTCTTTGTGTGTTGATTGTAATTACATGTAGACCTAAGGACACTGAGATGACTGTGCAGCAGCAGCAGCAGCAGCCATGTGGGATTGTAGCTAATCTTTAAAGATGAATGAGATAACCCGGGTCAAGGGGTCCTGCAGACAAATGGTCCTTCATGCCTGATACTGCGGAAAAATCCTCAGCCAGTCACGCATAACTGGAGATTAACGCGTTACGTCTACTTTTCTATTAAAGCATTAGCTGATATGCATTTATCAGTTTGAAAACTCTTTTGGAATGAAGATTTGATTGCTGCTTAAATATTTTCATGCAAATAAGGTATCGGGATTGAGTGTATTATTTAAACCGACACTAATGCAACTTATGAATTCTTACAAATTAAACGTTGTATTTACAAGCTATAAAACGCACCATTGCTCAGTTCAATACGTTGAGGGATTTTGCTGCTACAACCTTACTTTGTCTGGTATAACCAATAGCGTTAGGTAGCTAATGTTAGCTAATATAGCAAACTTTAAATGTATTGCTGAATAACTGACATTTGCTGACTTAAAGCTAGGGTTGGTAATGTTCTTCAAAAACATTTTTTGAAATTCTCATTACATCCCGACAACAATCAATAAATCAAATGCTATGACAAAAAAGAAGAAAAAATCAGATATCTGTGGATGTCGCAGGACTGTAATACCTGCCAATCATTTCATTCGGCCTGAATCTTCCACAAGTTGCTAGCTTGACAGCTGTCAGGACCAAAAATAGCCAAGTTCACATTTATTATGAGATGTTTACGTTCATAATGATAATTTGGGGGGAATGGCTTTGGATGGAGACCTGAAGGGGACGGGCTGTCAGTGTTGCCGACTTGGTGACTTCCTCGCTAGATTTAGGGACTTTTGGAGCTAGTCAGCAGCAGATGCCGTTATCTACTTTCATTGGAAAAGAGTTGGCAACACTGGGCCGGGTTTTTGGTTGGATCATTTAAAAAATCTAGCGTACTCTTGCTAGTTTCTCAACATTGCCAATCCGACCTTTAAAGGGATACTTTGCTGACTTTCAACCAGCTCTCTGTCATCACAGTGTGTGCAGTGTGTGCAGATGAACGGTGTTTGGCTTCCCCCCCGTGTTGTCAGCGCCCAGAGCTCCCCACTCATTTGTCGGCGGACTTTTGCCGGCAGATGGACGGGGAGCTCCAGGCGTTACCGGCACAGGGGGAGGCCGGGGACCCAGGCGCCGGTCGCGATGACACAGAGCTGGTTGAAAGTTTCTCTTTAAGTACTCTTTTCTTCTTACTTGGTGCTAAGTTTTAGCATTTACCATTATCCTGTTATTGTAGCTACAGTAGCTGTCAGCAAAAGTTGCTTTAAAGAAAAACAATCCCACTGGTAGTTTGCTTCTTTTCATTAGGACACGAGCAGTTCACTTCGCACGGCATTGTAATTAAGTGTTGCACTTTTTCTTTTTTACTTTCCCTCCACCTACATCATGTTGTACATTTAGTGATGCCTGCTTGAGAAAGTCACTTTAAACCCATACAGGCCTCGCTGCTGCATTGCATCCTAATCTATTGAGGCGACTGTACATGGAGAACCTGCTATCTCTGACTGAGATGGATCGTTCCTCGTTTGATTGATGATCATTGGTGGAAAACGGATGCACCTGGAAGCAACGGTATCTACATTTTGTCACTTGCCTGTGTGGATAAGTAAATTTCAGCATGACATAACAAAACTCAGGTATGCAAGGTATAATGCCACTGTTATAAAGATATTAAAGTGGGTTTCTTATTTAGTACCTCTCTCTCAGCAACCACATTCAGCCCTGCTTTCTCATTCATAAATATATGTAGACAATCTGGAGCTTTACAATCCAAGAAGGTGTTAGTAACAAACTGTCTTCATTGCTGTGCTTTATAGAGAAAACACCCTCTGTTGAATATAAATATGCTTTGCTAGATTCTTGCAGTATGAACTTCCACGTGCATGATAAATGCATTTCAAACAATACATTTATCACTTCTAAGTGATATAACACCAAAAAGAAATACAGAGAGGAGAGTAATACCGCAAGATCCAACTGTCCTGTCTGGTTTGGTCAATATGAGGACTAAGCCAAAAGGGGTGCATGCAGCATTCAGAGCTACAGGCTATCAACGACTCATTTGCAACTTTACCTCCGGAGGACTAAGTGAGACACACAAGTGCGAGGGCCAAATCAGTCTGCCGTGCAAGCGGTATCCCCTGTTGGTTCATCAGAGACTGACACCCAGCTTGGAAATCATACCATTTGGCAATAAACGTGTCAAATGAATCTCTGAAGTGATGCTTTGGAAGTGATTGGAAACCGAGCAGAGTGAATGATGTTAGAGGCCCGGCCAACCTGTTTGGCCCCATGAGAGGGAATCAGGGTGATATTAGGTCGCCACTACTCATCTTTATTGGTTTCTCAAACTCAGAGGGTGTTACGATCAGAATAGATTTGAAGCTCATATTGTTCCAGCCCTCTGTGTAAGTGATTATTGATTCTTTTCGGCAGAGTATTTAGTTTCCTGTGATACTTGAGGTGCATTACTTACTTATCTTTTTAGGCCCTATAGGTCACATTGTGTTAACCCCCCTGAGACCGACTTTACTGTCTTTCAGAGGCTGTAGGTTTTAGAGCTATACAGAGAAGGTATGATATGAAACTAGAAAAACTAAGGAATCGATTGGTACCAACCATGTCATACTATCTTTTCAGGAAGAATGCTAAATAACGCTCCAAACGTATGCTAAATTTTGACGAGGAAAAACTGGCACGGACATTTTCAAAGAGGTCCCTTGACCTCTGACCTCAAGATATGTGACTGAAAATGGACTCTATGGATCCCAACGAGTCTCCCCTTTACAAACATGAATATTTAATGACCTAAATGTTATTTTCACCTATTTTAAAAATGTGTTTAAATATTCAGCATACTGGGGGTCCCTGAACAGTCTTGGAATTACATAAATTGGGTATCACTGTAAATCTGACACTCTTGTGGATTCATGTGTGATGATGTTAGTGTATTAAGACCTATTTCTTTCAAACTTGACCTCTCTGTATAAAATTACCTGTGGTGACCTCTAGGATAATCACAGCCTCGTGAAACTTTACAGCCACAAATTAGAGATCTAGAGCATTCAGAGGATGGAAGGAAAAATGCAGTTCTTGCAAAAATCTCCAAATGTCAAAAGTTTTTGATACCATAATCACAGAATGGCTTTTTCTATGGTATTCCTCAAGGTCTTGGTGTCTTAATGTGGTATTTTGGAGGGATTATTGATCATTTTTATCAATTCTTGAGTGGTAAAATATGGTTAAATGTAGCACTAAATGTGTGTAACGAATAAACCCCAAAATTCTTGCAACAACTTATGAGACATCATTTTTCATGGGGATTGCCATCATTTACTTCTATCGTAATGTTTTACCTTTACAATTTATTTTCATGTTTATTTCTGATTTATGACTAGAACAGCTTGACACACAGAGATGAGCTGCATCTCAAATTAATCTTCAGGTTCCATGCTTTCAGATGATGTACACCACTTCTGTGTGACATCTACTGTTGACCTGCTATCTCCCCCGAAAGACCTCCAGTACCCCCCTAAAAAAGACAAAAACGGGTCTATTGTGGGTCTCAGAGGGTTAAACACATTTTTAACACTTCTCTTATATCAAATAACAGTGTCCTGCGAAGTCAGGCTTAAGGTCATGTTATATTTTCTAATTCTATATAACAAATGTCTGCACTGACTGTAACGTTTTGGGTTTGATAGACGAGTAGATAGCAAAAGCACACCGCTTTGCTTTCATTCACAGTCCACTCTAGTCCAGCAAGTGTTGAGGCACCAATATGTGATGTGGCATTTGGGCAGAGCAGGCAGCATATTGGACACTTTCCATGAATGTCAAACACTGCATAAAACAAAACAGGATAGGGCAGCGGACTTTGTGCCACAGCCAGAGGAGAGGTGAACACTATGATCTATCACTGTCCTCTCGTTCTATTGTTATAGGGACTTAATTAATCAACCTGTAGGACTCGAGGGGGGGGACTCACAGTGAGGTCGCAGTAAGATTAAAATGCCCCTCGAAAATCATCCTGATTAAAGTGGCAGTCCAAACGGATGAAGGAGATGGAGTGGACTTTTTAAAATTGAGATTCAGGCCACTTTTCGAACACAAGAAAAAACTAAATTAAAATGTAGTTGGCGAGTCAGTTAGAAAGCTGGAGATGAGGACTGAAAGTTTAATGATCCTTGTGGGAGAAAAGCTCGCAATGCAAGCATCAAGCATATGGAGCCCCAAAGTGTTCAGTACTACATGGATAAAAAGTAATTATGATATAAAAAATAACACAGATAAATTGCGTAAAAAATATATAAATAAACCAATATTTCATAAGATAATATATAAATAATTGAAACTCAACTAATTATTAGTTTTAATTATTTTTATATCATTATATTTTTTTCAACAGTCTGTTTTTATTTCATAGTTGCATTTTTTTTCTGATGATTATTTCATCACATGACATATGAGAGTGGAGTTCATCGCCCTCTCACCTTTCAGCCAATCACATGCCTCCTGCCTCTCGTAATCAAGCTAGCTCAACAACTACTATCCAGTTTAGCCGGTTAGCTCCTGTTAGCTGGAGCAACAACAATGTCATGTTACCTCAACGGCATTTTGATATTAAATGTTCACAGACACGCAAATCTGTGAAGAGTAAAAAGACAGCTTTTTGTCCTGGGAACATACTTTTAAAAAAATGACAAACCATCACGATCCAGTTCACAATAAGCCTCATCTGTAAATTGTGAGAAAAGCGAATTTGTGTGTAAATGAACGTTTCTGACCATTTTTACTAAAGAGACCAAATAAATGCATTTACGAGTTAACATGCTTTCTCTTTTTATTTCCTCTCATCAGTAAAATAAACTGAATGTAAGCTAGCCTTTCATATAAGATTCAATGTTATAAGTCAGCTACAATCTACAGGCTACATTCAGGCTCCCTCATGTGGCTCAAAGATGTACTGCAGATATAAATGTTAAATAAAAGACGATGATTCCCAAAACCCAGGCTTTGGGAATGACTGCTCTAGCCAACAGGAGATGGCTAACACTGTTCGCTTTGATGCTGATATACCAAGCTCACAACAACCCTGCTTAGCTAAGGCCAGAGATATACTTGCTTTTTAACCATGCGTTCGCGTCGTGTTCATTTCCAACAACATTTACAACCAACTCTCCAAATGGACGCAGGATACGCGAGACAGCGTCATGTGCACGCAAATGCGTAGTTAAAGTCAAGTACGGTATATCTCCAGTTTAAAGGTGCAGTGTATAGGATTCGGCGGCATCTAGTGGTGTGGTTGCAGATTGCAACCGACTAAGTACCCCTCCGCTCACTCGTCCCTTTCCAAGACTGCGGTGACGTGAGCTGCCGAGTGCAAAACCGTGGTAACACCGTTCGCCTCACTCAAAGGTCATTCTTACCACAACACTACTTTAGGAGCAACGGAAGTTGGCGGTACCACGGTTTTTCACTCAAGCGAGTCAGAGAACTACGGTGGTCTTCAGGTAACGTAAAAATGGGAAAGGCTCTCTCTAGAGCCAGTGTTTGGTTTGTCTGTTCTGGGCTACTGTAGTGTGTTGGAAATTTTCCTGATACCTTGCTAGATGAGAACTATCAATAAAGATACTGGAACAATAAACGTCTTTGTCTTATTTATTGTTGCAGTCAATGGTTGTTCAGCAAAACACACAGAGCATAAACCGTTGCGAGTCTGTTCTGCTGACTAACAACCTAGAAATGTATTGAGGCTTCTATTTTATCCTAACAAGCAGGATGCAGCTACTTAGCTTACAGAAGTGAGTCGTATGTTTTTAAGAAACTCAGGCGTACCTGAAACTAGTCTAGAACCGTCTGCAAGACAGGTGTGAAAACAAAAATACATATACATGATCAAAAGGCGAACTGTGCTTCTGGGGGTGCTTTCGGGGTCAGTCAGCACATTTCCATTACAGAAGAGCAAAGTCAACATGTCACATAAGTCAGTATATTTTCCATTACAGTAGAAACATGGCGGACTCCGTGAAGAGGACCCGCTCCCTATGTAGATATGAAGGGCTCATTCTAAACTAACGAAAACACAACGATTCTTATTTTCAAGTGATTATACACTAATGAAAACATAGTTAGGAATATTATATTCCATTTCTGCTAATAGATCCTCCGACCTGTTACACACTGTTCCTTGCAAAAATAACATTTTGAGGTTGAGTTTGAATGATTTCTTATAATTAATTTACAATTTATTGGTTCATTGCTTCATTGACACAAATTATTTTTTTCAATTGTCTTTTTTAATATTGATCACTTCAGGGATCCATACTGCCAATGGACAATAGCTGATAAATGTGAAAATTGACAGATGGAATCAATAAGGTCACCGCATCGAGGAAGTGTTTTATGCCTGGGGGACCATAAGAGGACCATAAAAAAGAATTGGTTAGTGTTAAAATATTTGAATGTTATGTGCCATTCAATTAAAAACCTAAAAGGATCATAAATGTCATTTCTCCTCTGGTAACCTTTATAGAAGCCTCCTGGCTACATGACTCTTTCTCCTTCCTCTTCTTTTATTTCTTCTTTTTCTACTTCCCACATCCTCTTCCTCCTGACGCCATTCAGAACACAAGGCATTTATCTCTAACAACCCCCCTGCTGACAGCAGCCTATACTACTAACGGCGTAACACACGCACAAACACACACCGGAGAGAGGAGGATTATGACCAGGGGGACTTTCCTGTCCCCTCCCAGCTATTAGCCAGACATGCTATGCTGACAGTAGCGGGATCCCAGCGGGATCCCAGGGGGTCAGTATTGGTAACAACACAAGTAACCAGAGACCGGTGCCAACGATACACATAACCAGATTAACATGGACGAGAATAGAGGCCGAGATGTGGGTTACCACCTTCTCCAGCGGGGGAAGTCAGTGTGTTGTTTAAGCCATTAATGGATTAGCTGAGGATACAGTCACAGGAAAGGAAGCAGGCAGACAGAAAGAGAGTAAGTCTTGGGATATTTTTGGCTCCGGCACAAATACACAGAAACTTAGCAGGTACGGAGGCAGCATGCATTATGTGCATACACAACTATTAATGTGACAGCCTGACCAAATCACTGTCAATATTGACATTTCTAGGATTAGGCCTCTGACAAAATAATGAATAAATGCATGTGGTTTTTACTTCCAAACATCTGGTTTCTCTGGACGTGCAGTCAGTAACAGACACGGCTCACCCAGGATGAATAACAGGACACATGGCACACAGGACACACTAAATCAACACAGATGGCAGGGAAGCCCAAAGAGTTGAGAGCACAAATATATACACAAAATGTCTTTTTTTATAAATTCAAACTCTGATGCTAATGGAAATTTACTCCCCACAAAGTTTCATCTCGTCTCGAGAAGTTGTTTCTGTGTCATGGCCTATAAACCGAGACTTAACTCAACTCAAGAAAGTGACATTTTATTTTTCCCCTTAATCATTAAATCATGTCATCTCGCCGCCAGGAAACATCGGAATACATTTGCTAGTCGCTGGAAACAGCTTTGCACGTCTGAGTAGTCCAAAATGTTCTATCACCACCCTGCAGACACGGCCCGCACCGGCTCTCGCAGTCAGTGAATGCCCGACTGGATATAGCAGCAGACTGCTAGACGGCATCAAAGCTGCTTAACACAAAGACACATTGTTGCTGATGGAAGCTGAAAAATGGTTTGAGATATGCAAATGAATCTATAGCCTCCTTAGACAGCTTGGGTGTTTGAATTATTGAGAGGGCGACATATCTTTACGTTAATTATTTATCTTCGATGAAAAAGTCCTCATCATCGCCATCATCACGCTGCCATGGGTTCAGCTATTATTATAAAACTACCACCGTCATCATCAAAACCACCATTACTACCATCACCGGCACCGCTACCGTTAAACAAATACAACCACAATCGTCATCATCATCTTCATTATCACTAATCATCATCACTGTGATCACCACCATATGCCAGCGTTGTGAATTTTTACTGGCACCATTTTCCTCTTCATCATCATCATGCTGCCCTTAGCTCAGCTGTCAACATCATCATCATCAAAACTCCCATCACAAGCGTTTTTATCATCATCACCACCAGCACCATCATCATCCTGCTCCTCCTCCTCATCATCATTTTCATCAACAGCATACCACCAATATCTACCAATCCATAAAATGTAATTTGTACAGCACCTTTCCATCTGCAACTAATGATTACTTTCACTATTGATTCATTTCTATATAAATCAATTAATTGTTTGGTCTGTAAAATGTCAGAAAATTGCAAAAAAAAATGTCCATCCCAGTTTCTTATAGAGTCCAAGGTGATGTCTTTCAGTGTCTTGTTTTGTCAGTGCAAACCCCAAAGCTATTCAGTATAATGTGATATTAAACAGAGAAAATCATGAAATCTCTATATTTGAGAAGCTAAAAACTTAATTTTCTGCCATTTTTGCATGAAAAATTACTTTAACGATTAAGCGTTTATCAAAATAGTTGGCGATTATTTTCCTGTCAATCGACTGATCGATTAGTCGACTAATCGTTGCAGCTCGACTTCACAGAATGACTGACAAGCTGATAATAAGACAGCATAAATGTAAACAATTTGAGAGCAATACAAATGGTGAAAATGTAATAATAAAACCATTAAGATAGATATCATCCAATATCATCACCACCAGCTAAAATGTCAGAAAATTGTGAAAAATGTCCATCCCAGTTTCTTATGGAGTCCAAGGTGATGTCTTTAGGTGTCTTGTTCTGTCAGTCCAGAACCCAAAGCTAGTCAGTATAATGTGATATTAAACAGAGAAAAGCATGAAATCTCCATAATTGAGAGGCTGAAAACATAATTTTCTGCCATTTTTGCATGAAAAATCACTTAAGCATTAAGCGATTATCAAAATTTCAAAATAAAATACAAAAAAAAATGATCAAAAATGCACTCGAGAAATAAAAAACAAATGAAAATAGATATCAAGCAATATCATCACCACCATCATCACCACCAATAGGCATCATTATGACCAGCATCATCATAAATCACTACCATCATCATCAGCAGCACTAAAAATATCCAAATATTTAAACATTATCATCACTATATAGAAATAATCTGTATGAAATAATTCATCCAACAACTGCTATTCAAATTCAGTCAATTTCCTCATCATGTCCCCTCATCAACATCACATTCTCGTCTTATATTTGGCTGTAATTCCTCCGTCAGTCTAGAACCCAAAGCTATTCAGTATAATGTGATATTAAACAGAGAAAAGCATGAAATCTCCATAATTGAGAAGCTGAAAACATAATTTTCTGCCATTTTTGCATGAAAAATCACTGAAGATTTCAAAATAAAATACAAAAAAAATGATCAGAAATGCACTCGAGAAATAAAAATGATGAAAATGTCATTATAAAACCATGAAAATAGATATTAACCAATATCATCACCATCATCACCACCATATAGGTATCATTATGACCAGCATCACCATCATCATCATAACTCACTACCATCATCATCACCAGCACTAAAAATATCCAAACATTAACATCACTACATATAAATAATGTGTATGAAATAATTCATCCAACAACTGCTATTCAAATTCAGTCAATTTCATCATCATGTCCTCTCATCAACATCACATTCTCATATCATATTTGGCTGTAATTCCTCTCCATCATTCCGTCTCTGGTGCACCCTGACCCGGTGCGCAGCGCCTCCAGACCCGGATGCGCTCACTCTCCCTCTCCCTGACCTTAATCTCATCATCCTTACCCGGCCACCGGCAGCACAGCCTGCTCGGTCCACAGCCCCGCTCGACTCGACTCGGTCTCGGTTTATACCCCCGCAGCTTTCGGGGACATGTCACTCACCGTTCTCCAGCGAGGCTCTCTGTCTCTCTCTCTCTGTCTCTCTCTCTCTGTCTCTGTCTCTATGATGGAGACTGCGCGCTGCCGGGTGAACGCTTAATTGGAGGAGCGGAGCTGGAGTGAAGGCGTCTCTGGACAGGGCAGGGCTCTGCGGTGTCGCACCTGAGAGAGACCAAGTCCGGTAGATTGTCTCCTGTCCTCTCCTGTCCTCTCCTCTCCCGTTAACCCTCCGCTTGATCTCACCCTCACACGCTCCTCATTTACGCACGGATCTGTGCGCATTGACATCCCCCGCTGCAATTAACGGGGCTTTCAAAGTGATGATGGCACCTCGCGGTTCACACACTTCTACACACACACGGTTCACATAATGGCAATAACAGAGTAAAAACAATCACAATACATTCATATATTAATAACAATAGTAATACACACGGTTGTTTGTGTCTTCTGGAAGAAGTCCGGGTCGGGATCCGTTCATTCATTCATTCATTCACTCTCTCATCCCTCTATCTGTTCATCCTTCCCTCCGTTCAGTCCCTCATTCAGCTGATGAATAAACCAGTCCTCTCCTCTCGAGCGGCGGCGGCACGGGGAGCACGCGCACTTCACCCGGCGCGCGCTCTTGCGCCCTCCCCAGTCTCTCTCTCTCTCTCTCTCTCTCTCTCTCTCTCTCTCTCTCTCTCTCTCTCTCTCTCTCTCTAGCTAGGAGCATCTCCCCCCTCTTTCCCTCGCTTTCTAGTGCAGAACAACAAGACAGAGAGAGAGAGAGTGAGATGGAGACTGAGGGAGGATGAGCTGATGTGTGAGCAGGAGACAGCGCGAGCTTGACAGCGGCTATTACAGTGTGTGTTTGTGCCTGTGTGTGTGTGTGTGTGTGTGTGTGTGTGTGTGTGTGAGTGTGTGTTGGAAGAATGTGAACCAAAGGAGCATGCACTCCCCCTGCACTGATAAACACACATCACTGGAGGGAGAAATGAGAGGAGAGACACAGAAGTGTAACAGTTCAACCAGAGATTGTTTACATTATCAACCATTTCCTCCCTGAATCACTTCATTGTTTCCTCTGTGTAAAAAAACACTCGGTCAAAACCGAGTATATGTCTGGACCGTGTACGGTCAGTCTGTAAATCTGTGGCTAAATTGTTATACAAATATTCAGTGGTCATGTCTAAAATGTTAAATCCAGCTACATGTCCGATACATGTCCACCAGGTCCGGTGAGGACTCTAGAGGACGCGCTGCAACTGGCCGTCCAAGCGGTGGCGTACCCTATCGTTGAATGCACGTGATTGGTCCCTGGTTTTCAGCTTGCCGTTTCAAACAGGAAACAACATGGCGGCCTGCTCATAAACCTTCTGTCATTACGTCTAAACAATCCACCAAAATCTACTTCTGAAGACATTTTCAGCGAGAAATAGGCGATGCCACTGCTGAATCTGGTTTCATTTTAGAACTAGAATGGCACTCGGAGAGCGCAGACCTCCGCCAAGGTGCCTGACTTTAAAAACAGATCACAGCTCCCAGCTGGCGGTTACGTGAGGTGGTTAGCTTATTATTAACACGGTGTGTTTCCGTGTAACGTGTCGGCGGCTGCCTCTCTCATTCAGCAGCCTTGTTATGTCTGTATAACGTTACACCACATTGTCTCTCATCCCGTCATCTACTGCTTTTTTCTTTCTCACCGCGGACGGCCAGCAGCTCCCGCACACACATCCACACACGTATCTCTCTGCTCGCAGAAGGAGGTGGGGGCACGCGTCATCAACGCGTCATCAGTTACACTGTGCATGTGTTATACCCTGTGGTTTTAATGCTCAGGCTGATCGGAATCCTTAAAAATATTCCTGAATTCGGATCATGATCCAAATCACCACCAAAATCTAATGGATTGTTCATTGTGCCACACCCCACCCCTCTAAAAACTTTCATTCAAATCCATAGCGGACTTTTGGAGTAATCCTGCTAACAGACAAACAAACAAACAAACCAACAAACCAACAAACCAACCAACAAACAAGCCAATACCAGTGAAAACATAACCTCCTTCCTAGGCCTTCGGCCTTGGTGGAGGTAACTTGATCGCTTAGTTTGACAGCTTGGTCCAAGTTTTCGAGCGCTGCACAGGCTCATTTGCATAAAGTTGCGCTTTTTCAACTTTATGCAAATACAGACCCTCTCCAACACGCTGCAACAACCCCACCATGTACCGGGCGTATGTTCTCATATTTTCCATAGGAAATGAATGGAAAGCGTTGAGACGTCCTCCGTCACTGGATCTAGTGGAAATGCACCGATAGAAGACAGCACTCGCGCTGGTGAGTGTAATAGCTCACACGCCCCCCTGAAAACGGAAACAAAGGACTGTTCCCG
Organism: Sebastes umbrosus; assembly: GCF_015220745.1. Lineage (NCBI taxonomy): Eukaryota > Metazoa > Chordata > Actinopteri > Perciformes > Sebastidae > Sebastes > Sebastes umbrosus. Next base: position 20,999,076 of record NC_051290.1, read on the forward strand.
CATTTTTAAAGAGCAACGGCCAACCAATCGTGTAACTTTATCACTCAGTCACTCAGTGACAGACTATTGTGTTTGTAGGGCCAGCCCTCTGTGGTCCAGCCAAAAACAGTGAAAGATGTCTTTACAGTAATGTCCTGCTCTGCCTCTCTGTGCTCCTCTCCAGCCACACCATCAGAGACGATTACCAAGAAGCTTTTGTTGCCATTTTCCATCCGTCCACCAGATGCCTTTGGACTTTCCCTCCTTTCCCTCCTTTCCCTCCTTTCCCGATCTCCTGACTGCCACAACAGCCCGTTCTCACTCCCAAATCGTCAAATACCACCGTTCGGCTAGTTACCCTCAGCATCGGAAACCGACACACGGAGGCACCCTTTAGCAACAGTGTGTGATGAACCGGGTTTTCAACTTACTCCAATGTGAACCCACCTGCGGCGTTATTCGACGGTTGGAGCGAGTGACGTAGTATTACTAGCGTGAGAGTCCGTTAAGAGCAGGCGGGAGGGGTGGGGACTTTCAACCAGGAGACCGGTGTTCGGGTCCCGTGTGAAACCAAAGGAGTCGTCGGTATCGTCAGTTTGGTTATTCACTAGTCACATGAAGTTAATGTGTATGGCTTGTCCATTTTGCAGGTGAGCTAGCTACATTTAACTATATCTATTGAACATTGTTATCTTGACAGCTACGCTCTGATTGTAAGAAAAGCAGAAAAAAGGCAGTGACGTTGGGGAATCGGCTTGTGGCTCTTCTTCAACTGTGCGAGAGCCTGTGGACGGCCGACCAAAATGTCTGACACGTCCAACGGCCGGTCGGGAGGAGTTAATCAGTTCTTGGTGCCCCCCTGCAAACTGCATGGCAAATGAGAGCTGACGGAGCTGAAAATCGTCCCGACTCTAAATGAGTCGTACTGCTCAAAACTCAGCCCAGAAACGGGCTACAATCGTACAATGGTATGCCCAGCTTTAGGAACGTTTGTGACGTGTTTTCCGTACTGATGTTACATTTCCGTATGTATTTTACTGGTCACTGAACTCATCATGCTGCCTCCAACTGTCTTCATTTGTGTCTGGTCCTGCATAAGTTTTGAATAAATGTGCAGTATTGTGGAAATGTTGGCGAGAAGTTGTTCCTCACAAACCTTCACCAGAAGAGAGACACAGATATTACTTGAATTGTGAGACCTAAAAGTTGTTGTTTGGATGGGAATTTATGTGCGGATTGGATGAGTGCTGTTCCGCCTCACCTCTCTACAGAGGAGGAGGCAAAGAGGGATAGCCTGCGATGAGATGAGATATGGGGGGATGTGGAGGGGGGGGTGAGGGGGCGAGAGATGGATGAGGGACAAAAGGGCCGTGAGAACATTGGAAAAGTGGACTAGGAGAGACTAAAGAACAGAGGCGGAAAGGAAAGGATGGAGGCCAGAGAGCAGAGATGAGAGGAGGAGGAGGGAGAGGGTAGGAAGGATGGGTGCTGCGAAGACAGTGAAAAGGGGCGGGAGGAAAAGGAGGAGCGCCGGAGTCGATGTAAATAATGAGAGCGGGGAGACGAGTATACATTATCCGTCTTCTCGACACAGTTGATCAGAGTTCTGTCTCAGCGTGAAGCATGGCCTTTACACCGCGAGCTAATTCACACCCCGAGGGGGCATCTCACACACACACACACACACACACACACTAACACTGAACAATCCCAGCTAATACGCTGAGTGAACACACACACACACACACACACACACACATACACACACACACACACGCACACAACCATCCACATCCAAATGCATTGCAGCTGCATGCATAAATTCATAGCTGGACAAACAAACAAGCACATTTGCGCGCACACACACACACACACACACACACACACACACACACACACACACACACACAACAGTACGAAAATATGCATGAAAGAACAATACACATGAACACGTGTGCAGACAAACAGATGCCAACACAGCCACCGCGCCCACACACAGAGTTCTATTACGGCATGTTATTAATGAATAACATGGTGGAAATATTCTTCTTCAGAATAATTACAAAGGCATTGATGCGTTCTCTTTCATCTCCTCTGTTTTTTTGAAAGTTCAAGCTGCTAATATTCTCTATTTTAGACCCAAAATGTTTGTCAGTTTGTCTCTCAACACTTTCAGACTTTCTGTGATACTCAGCCCCAAACGCAGTACAGCTGTAGCATAACTCATAACAGTGCCCATGTTCATGAAGGAACATGTCACCCAGTACAACAGCGTGACTCCCTAAAGTGTTTTTAATAGTCTTTGGGCAACGACGGAGCACTGTGGCACAGAGGAACAAGCTGTATCATGCCGTGGCTACACAGACAATACTTGCCCATAGAGGGGGGGGGGAGTCAAGGTGGATGGATCGGTCAATAAAACGTTGAACAGGAACATGGGAGGCTGCTGTTTGTTTCCTGTTTCATACCGACAATCAACGCTGCGTCTTTTTAAAGGGGACATATCATGCCCATTTTAACATTTAGCCTAACGCTACAAGTCATTGATTAACAGCTCCAAACTTAACCACTGACACAACTCATACCATCCAACTGGAAATGACCAATTTCTTTACCGCTGTAGGGTGAGTCTCAATTGTTTGGAAAGTAAAGGTGATAAATCACTAAAAACAAGCATCTAAGGGCTTCAAACACTTCTGATGGATGAAATGCTAGATAATGAATTCAACTCATTGTCAATTATTCAAAGTAAATTTACATAATCCAAATACTTTCAAAGTAAAAAGTGAAACATATTACAAAATTCTTATTTAAAGCAAAAACAAAAAAAACTTAAAGGGGACATATCGTGCTCATTTTCAGCTCCATACTTGCATTCAGGGTTTCTACTAGAACATGTTTACATGCTTTAATGTTCAAAAAAAGAATTATTTTTCTCATACTGTCTGTCTGAATATACCTGTATTCACCGTATGACTGAAACGCTCCATTTTAGCACCTGTCTGTTTAAGACCACCTCCTGAAAAAGCCCAGTCTGCTCTGATTGGTAAAATATGATGCATCTTTACCCTTTCACAGTTTGTGGGTTGGTGGGCACTCCAGATACACAAATGTATGTGCACAAGCACTGAAAAAGTGAGTGTTTCATGATATGTCTCCTTCAAGAATCAAGTTTTCAGCACCAGATTCCAGCATCCAATTCAGATTACTACAACTCCGCCACATACCATTCCTAACGCTGCTGTATTTCCTCATCATAGCATTACAGATTCAGCACCTATTAACCCTCCCCCGTCGCCTCGTAGTATGGGTCCGCTTGCCTCACTACTACATCGCCAAACAATGATATCTTCAGAGAAAACTACATTTCTACCCAGTTTCTATGGCAATGAGAGAATAAGCGAAGCTTTCCACTGTAATATAGCTGAAAGCGTTGACGTATACCACAGCGCATAGGCGTCTTCGAAAGCAGCAGTGGGAACCATTTCTGCCTGGAGGGTAATTGCTGTTTTCATGTAATATTAAGTTGGTTCTTCTATCACATGATGATTCGAGTTTATGTTTCCTGTGATTGTTATTATATTATGGTTTAATGGTATGAGATTAGTCCAAAAAAAATACATTTGGTTCTGCAAACACCTGTACACTATACACCCACTGTCCACACACTCCATTTCAGAAAAGGCTAACCTTCTAGAGTCCATATTTAATTTGATTTCTACAACATTACCCACTTTGTTGCTCCACGCTAGCAAACTAGCTCTAATAAGAGACGTATTCAACGTGAACAATGCAACACTCCTTTTTGCCCATATACTCTGTTGTCGTTGATGCTCACAGCTCGGTTTTGCATTTCATGAGTAAAAATCAGCCTTTTATCTGATCACAACCTAATGGTGGAGTACATTACATACATACAATAGCCAATTTGTATATGAGACTGTTGCTCTTGACCTCAGGTTCAAGACCTTTTCCATCTTTCTTGACCAGTTCCTTTCTTCTCAAGAAATAATGAGATTTTTCCACATGTGCAATGCAGATATTACCTCAGAACTACCACATTTTAATTAGCCAAGGTTAGACTAATTCTGACATGATGCCTATTAGTTGGAGCCAAGATGACAGCAGTCTTCCAAATGTCCATGCAGATACAGTATATACACACTCAAATCCAAATTGTTAATTAAGCTACCTCAGACCCAGCGGGAAAATTAAAGTCCTTTGGTACCAAAGCTGCAGGCTGTGACACCTGTAGAAACACTTCTTAAGAGCTGTATAGTTGTCAAGCTGCCTTTGGACCGACTCCTTGGATGAGCGATACACGCTGCTCTCTGTCATGTATTCCACACTCTTTGGCAGACAAATAGTTGGCGCGGCACAAAAGCCAGTTACAAACTAGGCTTCTTCACACTGACTTGGCCCCTGTTGCTGTTCCCTACACCCGTCCCCTTTGTAGTCGATATAAGCTCATCTACACTGGCTGCATTCAATGTACCTAACAGTAAGCACCAACATGTGTTTTCAACTCAACTATTCTATTGTGGGGAGGATTATTTGGAACATTACAGCGACAACCAGATGTACCAGTTCAGCAGAAAATTGTGGCTGAGATTGGCCCATATGTTTTCCTGACAGTTAAACATGTCATTAGGGATGTCAATAATTAACCGTTTAACTGTTAACCGACATAAAGTATTTTAACCGATTAACGCCATCGGTTAAAACGGTTAAAAGAAATATTAATAATTAATTCAAAAGCTGAGCGGCTCAGAGGAGCGGCTCATCTCTTTAAGGAGAAAAGCTGGTCCACCTTAACAGCCCACCTTAAGAGGCAGAGCCGGAGTTGCAGTATACAGGAAGTTGGCTCCGGTTTCTCCATCGACGTATTAAAAGAACAGCTCCAGCTCGCTTGAGCGGAGCGGAGGAGTTGTAGTTTCATAGCATTTATTCACCGACAAATAAACTGTTCACACACTGCTACACCTACGTTCACAGCTAGAACGCCACCAACAACCTCACACTCACCGCCAACACACACACACGGTCTATTGGAAACTCGCTAAAGTTACGCAGACTGCGTGTGCGGTGGCGAGCACGAAGCCTCCGGCAATGCAAGAGCTGCTAATGTAGCACAAACACACACACTTTTTGGACACTTGCTAAAGTTATGCCGGGCAGACACACAGCTGACAACCTGCTAAACTTAACTAAATGTGCGATGGAGACTTTTACTGGGAAAGTGGCTGGATGTCCGCGACACTACACGCAGCATCGTAGCTGCTAAGTTAACGCTCCTGGACGGTGAAATGGAGACTCCTGTTAACGAATATCTGTTGTGCTGGTACACAGCTGCATGCGATGCACAAATCTTGTCGGTTAACGGTTAATAATCGGTTAACGAGGGTCGGTTATTGGTTAAGAACATTTTTCAAAATGAGCATCCCTACATGTCACTATTCTTATATAGTGCAAAAAAACATGAAAAAACATTTTTTTTCCAAAAGCTTTGAGGCCAAGATGATGCTGCGTAACAGGAATCCCACAAGCACCTCTAAAGCTCATTAATCAACACATTATATATTCTTTGTTTAATCCATATAAATGAAAAGCTGTGGTTTTACAGGGGTTGTGTGCCAGAATATGTCTTGGCCAGGCGCTAAGCTAACCAGCTGGCTTTAGCTTGATAAATTTAACCTCATCTAACTCTCAGCAAGAAAGAAAATTTCCAGAAATGTTGAACAGTTCTTTTAAAGTCAGGACGAACAATAACCTTTTGACCTTGTTAGCTTCCCTATTTCACAACAAGTGGGAACAAAAACTTCTAGTTTCATACTGCAATCACATCACTTTCACTTCTAGGAATTGGATATTCTCATGCTGTTTAAAAGCACCTTTATTTCTAAGAGTGTAGAGACAAAATCCAACCAATACTACAAGCACACAGACTGATATGAGTTTGTATCAGGGTGCTGCTGTAAATGAGCTGGCGTGATTAGAGACACTACCTTCGATAAATAAAGGCTAATAGAGGCCAAACTCCCCAAATCCCATCTCAGAATCCTCTCATGTACTCGTGAAGACAGCTCAAATATTGGGACATGATTACACAGTAGCCTACTAATCAAGCTATTCTGCTTTATCTCTGATCTTATAAACCATTGTTGGCTCCTGATTATTCATGAGCCGCCTCAGACTCATTCTGCCGGGCCACCGGAGCAATTGTAAGTCATGCTGAGTGTGGTCCATAGGGGAGCTGTGAAACACAACTAAATGAAGACGAGGAGGATTGCCAGTAAATGAGCCTTGATAATTTGAAAGGGAAAAGATGAGCGCCACTGCCACACTACACCGTTTCTCTCTCACACCAGCTAAAATATGCAGGATAATACATGCTTCCCTGCTTGTACATACACCTACAACCATGTCCGGACACATGAAACCGCCACACACATGGATTCAGAATCATAGAAACACACATGCTCCCCACACCCGCTGCTTGATTGTTTTCCGTCCACTCGAGGTTATTACGGCGCTAACGGCCATACAAGTGCATCGAAGCATCTGTCGCTGTGGCGTCCTGGCGTTAGGCGCGTCGTCAATCACAACAAAAGTCGATGGCTAAGTGCTTACGTGGCTCTGGGGCCGATTGTTTTCAGCACAAACACTCACACACTCTGCGTGCTGTAGCTGCGTCCACTGAAACAAACACATGCATGTTTAGCAGATACAATACATTCAAACTGGCACGGCCTGATGCTCCAACAATGCATAGACACACTCAAACACACACACATAAAAGATTCAGATGAGACCACCTCCATCAGCCTGCTGTGTTATTGATCAGCGTTGAAATGAAACCAATCAGATCTACGACAGACAAGCCCTCACACACGCAGAATCCCTGCGTGCGTCCTGCCTGATCTCATTGTGACTCGTGAACATGGAAATGCACCCTGAAGACCAGATGATGCCTGCGTTACCAATGGTGGCACTGAGCTGTCATCTGAAACCGAAAGCCACCAGCAAAACAAGAAGTATGATCTTATAATTGGTCATCAATCTGTAACGTACAGCTTCATGAAAATATTTTATGTTGTGTAATAAGAGCGTAAAATTCATAAAGGAGAAGTTGCTGCAAGTGAAACAAGTCATAAGTCATAGTTCCACTTTACAGTTACCACTACGTTGCACATGCATTTTTGCAACTCCACAAAAAAAATTCAATTCAACTGTATTGTGTGTATTTAATGGTACACACCAGTCTACACTCAGCTTCAAATTGTTGGTTTGTTTACACAGAAATATCTGAGCAGCCGTCATTGGAAACTGTTTGGAAAAAGGCAGGCACTTTCAAACAATACTTGGCAGGTGATTGGATGAACTATCGGTCAATCAAACTCTTGCCGAAGCCGGTCGGGAGAAGAGCGAAGACATCTTTTCCATGGAGAAAAGCCTTCAGTGTCGTTCTTTGCTCTTCTTTCATTGAAGAAATACTCTCCGGTTCTGATATAACTGATGTTATTGCAGCTACGCTAACCTCTTCAGGAGCCGCCATTGTTGTTTAGATCGAGCAGTCGCCTCTCTGTGTCACGTCACGCACACCTAAAGCTGTTTTCACATTACGAGCGGCACCACAACAACATTCTACATTTTCAATGGAAGCCGCTGATATGAAGCTACAAACGCCCGACACTTGTTGCTGTGTGACGGGTGGGATGCACTACAAATAAAGTTGAGCTGGTCTCTTTTTTCAGCGCTCCGATGTGAAGTCAACCAATCATATGTTTTTGTTTCACCCTCCTTCCGTTCCATCCAAAAAAAATGTTTAGTCAGTTCCCAGTGCTATTTCACAACATAACTACGTCAATGAGCGCTTGAGCAACACTTCAACGGCGACGATGTAGCTGGCCATGCTGGCTGTTTTGTTGCTTTTGTCACTCGCAGTGTGAACATAGCATTGATGATGATTGGTGATTGGTCCATGCTCTGGCTTGCCAGACTCATTACTTAAAGGTGGACGAGATGGATTTTTTTGTGTGATACGTGATCTCATGACAGCTGCTGTGGGTAAGTAACTTGTATACAAAAACTAAACATAAAGATAAACTTCATCTCCGCTCAGACAGAAAAGCACACTCAAATATTAAATAGAAACATGAACACAGGTGCAAAATATCTTATCCGCATGCACATGTTCGCACGCACCTACGCTCTATCCCTCTGTGTCTCACACACACACATTCACATAGTTCAATATAACCAGGGGTGTTGCAAGGAAAATGGTCCCAAAGTGCAATTCATCACTTCTGTCTCCTCCTGTTTCTTCTCCCCTCAAGCAATACTGACCTTTCCCGATGATTCATATGACTACACACAAGCCCACGTACACTAAAACACAAACACTTATAAGCGTACACACACACACATCTTGAATTTTTATATGCACGTCTTATGTTAACGTCGCAATTTGGGGCATTTATGATTTAGTAAAATTGAGATCCCTTTTTGGAGTTGATGGAAATGGCTGGCAGCCTGCAGCAGGAACCGGACACACAAGGATATAGTTGAATAATATAATGGGCTTTAAGGAGTAGAAGTGGGATGAAAAATGCGTTGGTTTATTGGCAAATGTATTGCAATTCCTCTCCTTGTAATGATGGCCATCTATCACCGCCTTTATTTTATTATTTTTCATGCAGATTTGTATTGTTATGCTAATGTTACAGTTACTTATCCCATTGCTGTTCTGCTGACTGGGACTTGCTGGAGCCAGCAGTCAGTGTACGTTCTCATTAGCGTTCCACGGTTTGTTAATGTAATTGTGCTGCTCCCTCAACGGCGTTTTACACCACTTTCCTAACTTTGCGAAGAAAAGTAGAGCCAAAGTTGTACACAGTGTGAGGTGTACTCACAAATTAATTATACCATTTTGTGTCTTACGTGATGGAAAACTTTTACCTCCAAATGTGAAATCACAGTCAGCCCAAAAAGTTTAAGATACCTCGTGGTTTTTTTAGCTTGTTCTTGTTTTCTGGTTAGGCTCTTAAGATTTTGTTCCCACCTGACTGGGTCCAACAAGCAGCTTGTCTCCAAAACACATCAATTAAACAGGAGCAATGACGCCATCAGCAAGCAAGCTTGACATGAACTAGTTCAGTCAGCAACCCAGATACACAAGGGGGGGGAGGGAAAGATGGGGGAGAGAGCAGAGGGAGGCAGAATTGAAGCTGCGAGAAAAGGAGGTATGGGGCAGATTAGAGAGAAGGGGGGGAGAAGATAAAATAGAAAAAGGCAGCGATGGAAAAAAAAGTGATGGAGGCACAAGGGCAGAGAAATAGAAGAAGAGACACAATGAATAAAAGGGGGGAAATGCTGAGAGTCTGTGAGCGGGCGAAATGAGAAAGATGGGGGAGAGGATTAAAGCAATGAGGAAGACGGATCTACTAATGCAGATACCATGTATTCTCATCTGGGCTGAAAATCCGTCTTGTTTTGTCCCATGTTGCGCCTCTCCACCCAATTTCCTGCCTCTCATCACTGTCAAAGCAAAACAAATAAAATCTTTAAGGAGGATGGATTACCTACTCTTCTTGTGAGGGATGGAGAGGAAAGCAGAATGCTTGGAGCGGAGCCACTAGATGTGTCACCTGACCTAATGATTGCTGCATTTGCTGTGATACAATGGCTGCGATTAGCAGGTTGACATGCACCCTAAGGGCACTCTAAATATAAAACATCAATATTATGTTCAAAGAAAGCAAGGGTTTCTTCGTTTTAACTACACAGTTTATTCTAACTTTGTTAAATCAACGTATTAATTGCTGAAGTGAGTTATACTATTAGGTGTTTTGCCAATGACAACAATTTAGCAACATGTTTTAAAGCTAGGGTTGGTAATCTTCTTCAAAAACATTTTTGTAATATTTGTTGAAATTCTCGTTACATCCCGACAGCAATTAATAAATTAAACTCTCTGACAAAAAAAGCTTGCTTTAATTGCTTGACAGCTGTGAGTACTAACAATAGCCATGTTCGTTGTTTACGTTCATTATGCTATTTTTGGGGGAGGGGCTTTAGAGGGAGACCTGAAGGGACGGGCTGTCAGTGTTACCGACTTGGCGATTTTCTCGCTACATTTAGCGACTTTTGGAGCTAGTGCACTAAAACTTTTGGTCAAATCTAAGACTTTCACTGACAGATTTAAACTAACAATACAATTCATAAAGTTTTACGAGCAATGCAATTCAAAGCAATGAAAGAAAATGTATCCTTATCCTAAATTCTGAGGCCGTTTTTCTTTCTGGCACTCATTGCTGTCATGTATAAAGAAGCATGAGACATTAATTCTTGCTCGCAAATGTTAGCATGAGCTGCACAACTAAACTTGGCAACATAGCTGTCTATTATGCTAGTTTGCGGTTGAAAAAAAAAATCACTCATAATCAATTTAGTTTGCATTTGTATTAATGTCATCCACAATGTCATCAACAAATTTATTAATTAAGGGTTTCAAAACTTGCGCATTTCATGATCTTTTCAGCTCCTTTAATCCCAGTCATGAAGTAAGGAGGTCCAAAGTAAAGAGGCAGAATTTGATTATACTTCCCAGTAGGCCTATAACATGACAACAATCAAAGCAATGTTTCATTTTCTGCTTCTTTACACAGAGAAATGTTAACTGTGCTAAAATACTGTACATCTATTGCCTCCACTGGGCTCTCAACATGGCGACAGCTAACGGTGCTAACCGCGCTAACAGTGCAAACAACGGTACCAGTGTTGACAGAGATAGCAGTGTTTACCTGAGGGGGAACCGAGGGTGGGCGCTACGCTTCCACAACAACGTTATCAGCTGTAACCGCCGTATGAGAGCAGTGCAGAGCGGCGGCGGCGGTGAACTAGCCAGTGTTGCATGCTCACATGCACTAACATGCATGTGCGGTCAACAAAGCACAGAGAAGCTCAGATTACAACACACATAGAGGGAGAGTGACTTCATTCTCTGCTGAGGTAGACATTACTCCTCTATGTCTTTGCATAGCAAATAGTCGTTTGCTGTTATATAATGTTATGAATGTCGTATAGAGAACCTTTAATTTAATCGCATGCACTGTTGCCCAAACTTCTTCAAACACCTTCTATAGTCCACGATGTTCAGTTAAAGTAATAAATGTATATTGTCTTTTACAATTAAATTTGCAATGCATTATGTTATATAAGATAGTGATAAAGGATTTCAGCATTACAGTAAATTATGATTAAATTGGCCAAGAGAATATAGGAAATGGCTTTATTGTATGGTGGCTCTACACATGATAATTAAGTGAAAGCATGAATACAGATTTTGCTGCAGGCAGAGCTTAACGGTGGTATACATAAACTGATTATCCAACAAAAGCTCAATTAACTGCAGACAATTAAAGCAGCGTTGTGATAATGACTATATTGTTGTGATGATAACCAATGCTTACTTAATGATCTATTATTTAGTTGCTGCGAGCTGTGAATAATTAAAACATGTATACATCTATTTTCCAGGACGCATTGAATTGAAGTTGAAGTGTCTGAGGAACAGGAAATTACATCCAAATCATGAAGTTGTTTCCGCAGCCTGAGCCAGTCAAGGACTACAACTATTCATTAACTATCATTAGACTACCTAATGACAGGCATGTACCAGTGTGCACCTCACAGTTCACATATGGAGCACATATGTTTCAGACCAGCGTGTATACATATCTATAGAAACTCTCTGAGCACACACGTACCACTCCAACCACATGAAAACGGGCCAACCATAATTGATGATATTAGAGGGTTAAAAAGGGCTGGACGAGAGTATGTGTGGCTTGGAAGTTGACAAGACAGAGAACAGGCACCGGTAGGAGGGAGTGTGTGTGTGTCCACTAAAGTCAAGGCAGAGGTTAATTACAGTTTTTAACCTTTAGCCGAGCCAGGACTCGGAAGACAGACGACTCGAAATATAGGCTACAGTTGGTTCTTGCAGAAAGAGTTATTTTGTCTACTTTCAACGTTATAAAGTTACATTAATCTATTTCTCGTCCGTATTCACAACTTCGTAAATGGAAAATTTCTGAAAGCTTTGAGTTCACAAGTTGTGACGTGTTTGCTGAAGTTTTCAGAAATAGCGGAGACCATGGAAGTTAATTTTCGGTGGACGATAAGTTAATATATTGACATTTTAGTAGACAATTTTCTTCGTAATTTTATAATACGTCTGAAGAAAATATTGTCATTATGGCTTTGCATTTCCTGCATTACGTTACCCGCTGGCTAGCTTGCTAAATTGTTAGCCTCGGTGGCTTCTAGACGCCGACAGTAGCGTCCATGTTGCTGTTGCCTAGCGGCGGTGTTCTCACGACTTAACCACTCGAACGCCAAGCATATCATGTACACAACGTCCCACGTCGTAACCACGGGTTCACAAGTTCCATTTGAAGGTAGCATAACTGAATATATAGAGAGATATTGGCAAGAAAACGCACTTCCCAAATGTCAAACTATTCCTTTAACGTTTAAGAGACATATTTAAGAGACAAGAGCTTCTTGAAACACATCTTTATTTGCACTGCGGAAAGGAAAGTTTCCTCAACCCTGTGACAGATTTCTAACTTGTCATAAGAAGAGAATGATTTCAACAATAGTCCTAGATCAAATGTCTTGTTGAGCTGGGCTTTTTTGTATTTTTTTTTTATCCACAGGAGAAAAAGTCAGCAACCCATTTTTAGTCCAAAACTTTAAAGTTTAAGAAAAGCTGGGTTATAAGACCGGCAGGCTGCACAAGGGCGGGGCGGATGGAATTAGAAAGCTGCCATATGTCGGCCTTGTGATCACAGAGTGACTTAGTTATACAGCGAGGGAGCGGTCCGTGGATAATGAGCATGTTCTGAGAGAAATGACGAAAGGGCTGGAGTTGAATGAGGGGGCTGGAGGAGTGTGTTCACTCTCATGTAGGTTAAGTTTGCCCTTTTCCGTGTTCCTGTCTCTTACACCTGCGCTAGTCCTCTGATTTCTCTCAGACTCTTTTTTATTCTGACGGTCACCCAAAAGTCTTACATTTACTGCCACCTTTTCTGCTCTTCCATTACCTTAATTCTTTCTCTGCACTCTCTCTACACCTCTCTCATCTCTTGGTCCTGCCTGTTTGATCCTTCCATTGTTGCTCTTCCACTCTCCGAGTCTGGTACACACTGTCTGAATTTTCGGGTATGCTTCTCATCTTTTTGGGAATTGGGAAATCCACTTTCTTCACACCAGCTTTCTTTTCTTCTCTCTAAGCTCTCCCGCTTCAAATAATTCAAAACCTGCTCTGCATCTTCCTCGGCTCCCGCATAGACTGAACTGGGGTCTGCAGAGAGGAGGGGAAAATGCTTGAAAGGGCCGCGATTGAAGCTGCGGCTGTGGCGGCGGCAGACAGGCAGTGTCCTGGCATTAAATTGGAAGGAACGTTTTGGGAGCTGCTTGGAAGCGCTGCTGCGTTTGCTCTCAAACAACCACACATACACACACACACACACACACACACAGAGTGGTGGTTTAGAGACAGTGTGGGAGTACATACGCCTCCGTTTCCCAAAATAACCGCCAGATGAGGGGCAGGGAGGCAGGGCGAGGTTGGTACAGGAAGATATAAATGGATGCTAATTGTATGGCTCCTTGAGATTACACTGAAATCCAACAGACTTGTACAAAAACACACACTCACTGTGTCCGTGTATGTGTGTTAAAATGATCCTGCTTGTACGAGTGTTAGGATCAGTCTTTCTCACTCTTATGGATGGCAGCTTTATGGCTCTTAGATGCTCCAAGCGTATATGGCTTTACTCATACAAAGCACATACAGATTATAATGGATAATAATTGTATGGTTCCCCGAATCCAACCAAAAAGAGAACTCCCATGTATTATTTCTATAATCCCTCCAAAAATAGAGTTCAAAGAGGCGAGTCTCAACAGTAATTTTCTCGAGCTGCTCCATCCTTACACCAAAAGCTGACTGTACAGACTCTGCCTGTTTGTCTAAGCTTAGTAACTCACATTAGTTCTGTTTGGATACACCGAATTAGAAGAAGCTGCATCACATCGCCTCGAATCCCCTCACAGCTTCCAACAAAAATAGTTTGCTCCTCCTACTCAAGTGTCACTTTACTGACTTTGCAAAATAGACTCATTTGGTTTCTAATCTCACAAGAGGCTCTTAATGCAAGAGAGAGGAGAGGGAGAGAAATGAATGATGCAGAGGAGGAGAGGAGGAATGGAGGCAGCTCCAGATATAAATGGTAGATAATTACATGGTTGACTCTGCGGCGTTGATGTGAGCAAGAGAGCAAAGTAGAGAGACAATCAGTGGAGGATACACAGTGCCACACAAACACCCCAGGATTGCTCTGAATGATTTTGTACAAACAATAAGAGATATTTTTCTCATAAGCAGCACTCAGTCAAAAGCATTATTTCAGGAAATGAGAAACACTGTATTTTTCCCATTGACGTAGATGCAATTTTCACGGGCAACCCCGATCCTGACATCATCATTTTCCACATGTTGCACAATGTGTTATTACAGCGATCAGGCGCAATCAAACATGATTTTTCCTCTTTTTGTTTTCGCAATAAAACCACACAACCTGTGACAGGAGATGAAGCAGTGTGACCAAGGAGGAACACAGCTCAGCAAACGTCAGAAGAAAGATCAATTTTGTAGTCCTGCCTCGCCACCTGCTGCTCATACAAGGTATGACAACAAACTGACCAGGTTGTATCCTCTCCTCGAAGAGAGGGAAAAAGAACACAAGTCAATACACACACAGTGTTGATGCCCTTCCTCCTTCTTGCTACCAGCTTGGTGGATGTTTAACACGTCTTACCAGAAATAAGTTGAGTAAGAGACAGTCTAATCTGTGTGATTACACTCGCATGCCTACTGGCTCTTGCCCCACCCTCTCCTTATCAGCCTCAACATCTGACGAAAACAAATCTCACATAACTGTTGAGTAACATGGGTTCTGCCGTCCCTGTCTATCTCCTTTTGATTCACCTTTAGCCTCAATTTTTTTTTTATATGTTGTATGCAACTCCCTTTCAGAGAGAAAGAAAGGCAACCTAACATGACCTGAGCCCAAACAGGTATTTCCACAAATGTCTGTCTGTCTATATGAGTGTATGTCCATTTATCTATTTTTTGTCAACTTCTCTTTCCAAGGTCAAGAATGAAGAATGACACTTTTAAGCTAACACAGACAAGAAGTCTTTAACTCTATCTGCTGAGGAAGACCATGTGATAAAGCACAAGTACGAGTACAATTACAGCTTAGAGAACACTTTAGAGCAAGGGTGCCGAGGGCCAAAACCGGCCCGCCAAAGGGTCCGATCCGGCCCACTGGATGACTTTGCAAAGTGTCAAAATTGCAACAAAGTGATTCATTCCAATTTTTCAGTAAAATGCACAGCTATTCCTATTCATCCACTGGAGGTCCTTCTAAGAGTAGCAGGCCCTATGCTGAACACGCTATTACAGATCCCACATACAGGCTATGTGACACAACATTGTCAAGCGTAGACTACCGTTCAGGCAGGAGCCACCGGTGGAAAATTATCAAAAAGGAGAAAAGTGGACACAGAGTGTAGGGTTTTCCGAGAAAAATGGACCAGTACCTATTTCTTCACAGAGGTAAATGGGAAGCCAGTGTGCTTGGTGTGTTCACAGCACCGTTCAGTGCTCAAGAATATAATATTCAGCGCCACTATCAGACTCATCATGGCGGAAAATCAAAGAACTTGGAAGGACAACTGAGAACAGAGAAGATAAATTAATTGCTGGCAGGTTTTTGGAAACAGTCTGTTTGTAGTTTGTAGAGAAGTTCATCATCTGTTTTGTGAACGTTTTCAGAATGTACTTGTAGTTCCTTACACTAAAAGACAGGGAAAATTTGGGGATGTTGTTATTTATAAGTTATTATGTAGTGGTTTTACTGGTCTGGCCCACTTGAGATCAAATTGGGCTGTATGTGGCCCATGAAGTAAAACGAGTTTGACAACCCTGCTTAGAGATACTTGTACTTTACTTGAGTATTTCCATTTTATGATATCTTTTACCTCTACTACACTACATTTATGAGGCAAATGTTGTACTTTTTTACTCCACTACATTTGTTTGATAGCAAAAGATAGTAACTTTGCAGCTTAATATTATACATTAAACACAGATGATCAGTTTATAAAATATGATGCATTCTTTTACATTAAACCACCCAACACTATATAGTAAGTGGGTAACATTAGCTCCACCTCAACCAGCTACAACATTAAAACGTTGCTTACACATTACCACATCAGTAAAAATATTCAAATAAGACAATGGTAACACTTCATTATACAGGTCTGCAAATTTCATGGTAATTAGATGATAATTAGCAAGTAAGCTATTTGAAATTTCTTTGGAATTACTGACAAATTACCCCAATATTTATCTCAAAATTGATCTAAAATTACTTTGTTTGGCTGTCATGACTTGACTCTGGACTTTTATTATAATTTTATATCTATTGTAAATATTAGTTGATAATTATATTCCGCTATTTCCCAATAAGCAGTAATAAATAGCTGGTAATTTATCTAATACATTTTCATGAAAAGAATACAAAGTTAATTGATATGCTTTATTTCCATGTCTGCTGGTAAATAGATTTTAATTATCAAATAATTTATTTGAAATTTCTTTAAAAACTCAACTGAATCATGACATTAGCTACCAGGTTACATTTGTGTAGACAATAAATCACAATGATGAGATTTGTGCCTGATCAGAAGTGTCTAAGGGCCCTATTTTAACGATTATATGCTATGTTAGCTTATAATTATTAAATAATGTTTATAATTATAAAGTAATTTTCGATACATTTTTAGGTAAATATTGGGGTAATTTGGCAATAATTCGAAAGAAATTTCAAATAGGTTACTTGCTAAATATCACCTAATTACCATGAAATGTATGGACCTGTAAAATTAAATGTTACCAAGACAATATATAATATACTCTGTTTCTTCTTTAAAATCACGCCTCAAAACCTACCTTTACAGGAAGGCCTTTTTATAGCAATCTCTTTGTTTCAATTTCATTATTGTTGACTTTTTGTACACACTGTTTTATTAAGTCTTATGTTCAACATTTTATTTTGGCCTATGTTTTTATGTTTCTATTCTGTATTGTTTTTATCTTGATGTCTGCACTATTTTAACTTATGTAAAGCACTTTGTAACTATGTTTGGAAAAGTGCTATACAAACAAACAATTTTGTATTATTATATCTCTCAAAGGGGCCATTCTGTTGCATAATAAGTCTTAGTAATAACTTGTAATGGAGTAGCCCATTATAAAACTGTGGTATTACTACTTTTACTTAAGTATATGACCAGAATCCCAACACTGATAGAAATGGAAATAGATGAATTAGAAATACACATGGCCTGACTCTAGTGTCCATATTAGACAGAGTAATCAAGAAGGCCAGCTCTGTCCTGGGATGCCCCCTCGACACAGTGGAGGTGGTGGCTAAGCTGTCATCCATGATGGAGAATGACTCCCACCCCATGCAGGACACCATCTCAGCACGAGGCTGCTCCACCCAAAGTGTGTGAAGGACTGCTATTGCAGGTCCTTCCTTCCTGCAGCTGTCAGACTCCACAACCAGCACTGCTCCCAGTAGACCACAACCAGCACTGCTCCCAGTAGACCACTTACACTTACACACCAAAAACTGACAAGAACCTGATATTTTCAGGTGGAATTTCATTAATTCATTCATTCTCACTGTGCAATATCATTTTCCACTTGTGCAATTTTGTTAATAGTCTGTTTATTGTCAATACTGTATATACTGCTCCTATTTGTATACTTCCTTCTATTTAAATGGTTCATATTTTGTTACACTTTGTTTAGCTCTTTTTTACTGTGTTAGCTGATGCATCTTGTTTTTTGCACTATCCCCTTTGCTGCTGTACACTGCACATTTCCCCACTAATAAAGGAATATCTCATCTTATATTAAATCCTGCTGCGCCTCTACACGGACCGCTACGGTAAGCCGGTGAGACAAACAAAGCCCCAGCCCAGTCCTAGCTCGCAACAGTGACGTCAGCGCGCAGCGGCGGTGCAGTTACGCGCGGCTATTGGGCGATCGAG
Organism: Sebastes umbrosus; assembly: GCF_015220745.1. Classification (NCBI taxonomy): domain Eukaryota; kingdom Metazoa; phylum Chordata; class Actinopteri; order Perciformes; family Sebastidae; genus Sebastes; species Sebastes umbrosus. Next base: position 21,017,256 of record NC_051290.1, read on the forward strand.
CAGCTAAACAGTGTTATACAGTAAAAAGACAAGACGCCGAGAACAACAACAACAGCTGTGGCCGCATGAGGCCAACTAAGTACACACTCAGGCTCACTCTGTAAAGATGTCGGGTAAGGAAACCTTTTAATACTGTTATTATACACACTTCTGTTAGCTAATTGAGCCGCCTCAGCCGCTTCCGCCCTCTAGGAAGTTTCTTTTGTCCTCTTCAGTCAACAACAACAACACCAGAGAGTCCGTGTGTTGACCGCAGAGGAAGGTGTACTGGCTGGTTTTAATAACAGTGTAATAACGAGTCGTTACTGGTATCAGATACAGGTCCGTGTGGTCAAAACAAGTCTGTTATCTGGTGGATTGTTACTCTGTGAATACCTTTGGACTGGCTAACATCAGGCAGAGCAGACAGACAGAGAGCCAGCTGGGTGTGTTGGGGGCAGCAGCAGTGATACAATGGATGATGCCATTTTATGATGCTTGAATAATTAGCTCATGTGTTGTTTGACACTAAAATGGCAGCACAATTTGCCATATATACTTTTTTTGTACCTTGCTCTTTATAATCTTTATAATGGAGATAGGAACACATGTTGTTTTGGTCATTAGTATGGATAACATGTTCTCTCAAGCAGGTCAAGTGCAGGGCAACACTACAATTAGCCCAAACTAATTATCAATAATTTGTGCATTTACTTATGGGCAATTCCTTATCTGCAATATACAGCAATTTGGTGTTTTTACTGCGTCCCTGTTTCTAATCTTTCTTGAATCTTACTTCTCCAGATGTCACGATGTCTGCACACTTCACTATTTCCGACAGCGAGTCAGAGGCATCGGAGGAGGTAGAGGAAGGAGATGATAACCAATCATTAGCTGTGCAAGAGCCGCAGCTTCCTCAACGCCACTCCCTCACCCTACCTGAGCTCAGACTGGCAGGTAGGAAAGCTCAAAGAATTGTGGGAAAGGGGGGGAATGAAAAACACAACAGAAAACTTGGCAACAGCGCCGCAGAAGTATCTTAACCTGCCAATGTATGTTTGAGCATCCTTTACCGCAACCTGCTCCAGATGGGACTCAAAGTTTATCTTGCTTTATTGCTGCCTGTTACTGGGGAGCGTTCACGTTAATCTAAACTTGTCCCATCTGTCCGCACCCTTTTTCACAAGAGATGGGCACACACAGAAATCTCTGTCAGACAGAACAGAACAGAGTTTGTTGTATTTCTGCTCCAGTTGTCAACAACATTACTCTGTTATTCAAGATCCCCAATTGTTCCAACTTCAAGTGCAGTGTGTGTCAGCATACAAAGACAATATGGTCAAATTCACCAGCGCAGTGATGTATATGTATGTATAGTTAAAACCTAAACCCACGGCTGCTTGTTTGCTTGTTATTAATGTTTTTTTGTAGAAAAAGAAAGCAATATCCTATTACGTTTTCTGCTAAAGCTGCTGCAGGGCAGATTCTATTCATGCACAAAAGAGAAAAAAACATTTGATGTCAGTGCATCAAACCACTCATTCATCGCTTTCTCCAACGTTACTGTCCGTTTATCCCCCCTATGTTGTCCTGCCATCTTAGGCCTCATTCTGCATCAGCTATTTCTCGTAGGTTTTACGGTGACGTACTTTGGGACATTAAAATGAGATTGCATTGTTAGTTGGAATGCAAGCTAACCTATTTTGCATTTAGAATAACTAACTATTATTTCTATTTTATCCCCCTAGTTTTACGTTTTTTAATGCATTGTTCCAGTGATAACTACTGATTTATATACCTATTTTATGTCCTTATTGCTCCCTTTCCCTGTGTCTGATGTTGATCTAATCTTGCTCCTGTGAGGCATCACAAACCCCTCTCACCTTTGTCTCCCTTAGCAACCGGTCGACTCAGGCTGAACTCAGAGTCCCACGCTTCCACCGTCTCCAGAGACGAGGAGCTCCAGGCGGGTTGGGAAGACGAGGCCGGCACGCCCACTGACGGAGCTCCGTTCCGGGGTCGGTCCAAGTCGGCTCCTCCTGCTCTGTGGGCAGCCAAGAAGTACGGCCGGAAGCTCCGAAGGATGAGCGACGAGTTTGACAGCCTGCTGGACAAAGGGGTGAGAGTGAGGAGTCAGAGGATGGAAGGAGAGTTTAAAAAGGGGTTTTCCTAGTATAACCGATTAGTTTATTTTTAATTTAAAGAGGACCTATTGTGCTTTTGTGCTTTTTCCCTTTCCTTTAGTGTGTTATATAGTTTTTTGTGCGTGTAAAAGGTCTGCAAAGTTACAAAGTCCACGCCAAGAGTGTTACTCTCCCCCACAGAAACCCTGTTCCTGAACTGCCTAAAACGCCTTGATTGAAGTGCTGTCTTTTCTTCTGTAACGTGGTGATGTCACCAAGTAACACATTTGCATAATACCTGCCTAGCGGCTAGTTTGGCACGCCATTAAACAAAACTAGTTAGAGCGGCGCAGGAGTCCAAATTCAATTGACCAATCACAACAGAGTGGGCCAGCTGACCGATAAGAGCAGACTGGGTTTTTTCGGGGGTTCCAAGTGTTTTTTAAACATTAAAGCATGTAAACATGTTCTAGTAGAAACCCAAAATACAAGTATGCACCTGAAAATAACCATAATAGGTCCTCTTTAACGCTGTGCCTCTATTTTGCGCAGGAAATGAAGAAGGTGAGGAGCGCTGGGTCGGCCAAACAGATGCACCACTCTAGAAGCTGGTGGAGCTACCTCTTCAGTCACCAGGAGACGGAGGGAGAGAACAACCACCATGAAAACCACACTCATCGCACTGAATAAGAACAGAGAGGAAACAAAGAGTGGCACGAGGAATGGAGGAATCAATGGGGGATGGAGATGGAAATGAGAAGAAAGCAGTGGGGAAGCCAAGAGAACAATTGTTACGAGAACAAAAAGACCTGCTCTGAGAAGGGACGGAGGAAAGATTGATTTGAACAAAAAGAGAAAAATCCAAATACAAAGACGTGGCTGAGTGGATGTCCCATCCTAGTCGGGTCCTTTTTATACGTCATTGGTAACTACATTTTAACAATCTTTTTGTATTTGTGTTGGTTGTGATGTTAACGAAATTGCTGAGCAGCCCACTGTGAAATGGTAAAAGTCAGTCAGACCCCATAGAATGGATCAAATGATGGGCCAAGAGAGGAGAGATGATGAAAACACAAAGAAAGCTTAGAAGTGGGTGGTGAGCACTAAGTTAAAAGACGCTTACTACTTCAGTTGTCTCTCCCATCAACACTATGCAAAATACTGTGGATGGAGAGATAAACGCACTGACATCACAACACCCAACTTTTCTGAGACCACCTTGAATGCTGTTAGAATTTCCTTCCTCGTCTTCTCGAGGGAAATCACCAACGTCGATGTGTTACTCACGCTTGTTTTTGCTCCAAATGGTGTGCTTAACTAATGGAGACCACTGTAATTGTGTGCCAAAAATAATCTGCAGGCAACAGAGGAAAGAGTATAAAATGGGAAGGATTTTTTAAAGTATTCAACTCGGGCCTTCATCCTGTTCTACTACCTGCAAGCCAGTACCATTTAAAACAACTGTACTTGACTATCATTAACTGCTTTATATCTCAAATTTATCAAAAAGATAAAGAAAGAAGAACAATCTCGTACAAGGACAATCTCTGACGATGCAGAAATACTATCTTTTGTAAAACTTCAGGGTTAGATTATATCTGAGGACATTAAACCTACGTATAAAAAGCACAATCCAATATGAATCTATCTTTTTAAAAGCCTTGGATGAGCAAAAAAAAAATACTTTGGAACTTTTGTGTGTAAATATTTTGTTAATATTTTATCAAATTGCAGGGGTTGAGGGGGGGTTATAAGAAACGTGGTTGAGAATTTTATTTTATGAGGAGGTTAACATGCTATTTAATAAGCAATAGCAATAGGCAGTGTACAATCCATGGCTGTTGTGATAAATGTTAATGTGCTTATTTAAAGATGTGGGTGGGGATGAATTAACTGCTGTACAAGGAGCCAACACACTAGGCCCATTTATTCAGTGATGAAAGAAGATGGATTTAGAAAGTCACACTTAAACACAGCTGGAAGGGATTTAAACTTGGCTTCTCCAAACTATTTGTGAAGTTTGTTTATGAAAAATCAGTTGCCAGTCCTGTTGGGTTTATAAAACAAATTACTTTAAATCTGCATTGGGATGTGAATAAAAATGATCTTTCAAGGTCTAGGAGTGCTGATCTAATGCTAGATTTGCTTTTTATGTATTATATTCAGGCTTTTAATGGCACATACTACACACAATACGGCATATACGGGAGTTATTATCGTTCATATTAATGATTATAAACTAAGATCAGCCCTTCTACACAGCTTGGTGAATACGATTAGGCTATCTGTGATGTGATTATTGAAAATGGTAATAGGTTCGTTCTACTTGTGTCTTACTCTCTTCCTCTCGACTTGTAGGGTTGAGTTGTGAAGTGCTCGGGGTGGTGTGCAGGCTAATAAAGGGGCTGCATTTGTATCGTCTTTAAAACTTTTCTCCAACTTTTTTATAGCTTTTCCTAAACTTGGTTAAGGACCATTTTGTAATCGGATGATTCTAGACAATCTGAATGACACCACCCTTTTTTAAGATTCATCTGATATGTTTGGTAACGTTCAACCCTGACTGTGTAAGACGAATTCACTGAAGCATTTTGGTGACCCTTTAAATTGAAAAAATATCTGGTATCAAACTCAATAGTGGTTTACATTTTAACAAGTCACTAGTCCTAATAGACCTGTTCTTCGACACAAGTGGTGATGGCGTTGAGAGCTTGGGACCAGATATGAATTTAGAAGAGTATAATATTGTCATGAACTGCCTTGAACATGCTGTAACCTGCGATGCGACACCGCATTACCAGCCTTGTCTGTTTACCCAGTTACCGCCTTAAACTTTACAGCTCGTTGCGCTCAAGAAAAAAAAACAGCACAATAATGTGGCGGTGCATTCGCTGTCACAACTGTGAGGCACATATTATAATGCTGTAAAAGCCATGATGTGGTTTTGACTTTTAAACATCTGTGACAGTGAACGCACCCCAGAAGGGGGAAAACATGCCTGGACACCTGGAGTTTTGCAACCATCCTTGGTAATACTTGAATCTGGAGATGTGTGTGGAGTAATTCTAATATTTCCTTCTTTTTTATGTTGGATTCCTTTTTGTTTTTTAATGACTTTTGTAAATTTTCTCTACAGCTGTGAAACTTCTGGTATATGCTGTCCTGAATAAATAATTTTAAGAGTGGTTTTGAAGTGAGTTTCTTGTGTAATTCTTCAAAATTGTACAGTATAAAAAGGACAGTATAAATTGTACAGTATAAAAAGGACACATACTCAAATACAAAAGCCATTATATCAGTTTTAATATAGAATTAGTCTTAAAATGATGGCACATTGACAGATTTGTTAACAGCAAACATTTTTTGGTTAGTAGGCAACACATCTGCATGAAAAGGCTCTCAGTATTTCATGGCATAAAGGTCACAATAAACAGGACAACTTATAGGCCAATGCTGTCCAAAATGTTACTTGATCTCTTATATACCTCAGTACATAGTCTGTGTCTAAACTCTTCTGGTGGTGGTTTCCCACCACCCCATCACTGCCAGTCAGAGTTTAATTTTCCATCTTATTTTCCCTGTTTTTATGTTCACTTTATGTCTATTTCCCTTATTGTCTTATTATTATTATTCTACTTTTGATTTATCAAACTATTGATGATGCATCCAGGCAGTACTTGCGCCCACAGTCCAAAGCTGACAGTCTGTCCATGTCTGTGTCGCTCAGTGTGAAGTCAAAAAGCCTCGCATTGTCCTTTATTCTGTCTGGATTGGAAGATTTTGGGAGCACAGGGACGCCCTGCTGCACAGCCCAGCGCAAAAGGACCTGAAGGGGAACAAAAAACCTAATTGTTTTCCAAGTGTTTGTGCTAAAATAAAAAGTTTTTATTGATCAGGGTGACCCAAATATATGTTTGTGTATGTGTGTGTGTTTACCTGTGCAGGTGTGCGTTCACAGTTCTTTGCCACCTCCATGACCACAGGGTCAGTGACCAGCTCTCCTTTCCCTAAGGAGGAGTATGCTTGGAAACACACTCCATGCTCCTCACACACTTTCCTCAGCTCTGTCTGGCACAGCTTTGGGTGAAACTCTACCTGAAGAAACAAAAAAATACGATATCTGCATTGGCTCTTTCAAAAACTGAGAGAATAAAACACATTTGTGCACCATCTTCCTTTTGCTGACATGCATTCTACCTGATTCAGAGCAGGAGTGATTTTGCAGCTCTGCATCAGTTCTCTCATGTGTGCTGGTGTGTAGTTGGACACTCCTATGGCCTTCAGCTTCCCCTGAGCATGCAGCTCCTCCAGTGTGGCCCAACTCTGAGCTCGGTCGCCTGGAATCAAATATTAATTAGGACCTCATCATCAGTGTTACTCAAGAACAACTACATTGTGGAGGAGGAAAGTGAGACGACAGCTTGAATCTCATCTCTTAATTAGTGGAGCTTTTTTTAGAAAAGATTTGATACATCTGGCCAAAGCAAAGAGTTACTTCAAACGCTTTAACATGTTTGTTTGTTTTTTACATAAATGTACATGCAGGCCATACATACAAAGTTATTTTTCCAGTGATATTTTGGTACATGAAGGAAAACATTGACTTAATCTGAACTCTTTACTTGAGTTGCGTTGGTCAGCCACCTCCAGACCCTGTGTCCCAGGCCAGTGGATCAGGTAGAGGTCGATGTAACCCAAATCCAGCTGAGACAGGCTGAGCAGGGCTCCTTCCATGGCTCTCTCACCCTGATCCATGTAGCCCAGCTTACTGCAGGGAGAAAGAGAGAGAAATATATTCCAGAGGACATGCACATTTTCAGAAAATTGCTGGAACAAAAGATTCTGCCTTATGTACTATAATACATCAAAGGTCACTTATTTAGAGCTTATATACACATCACCTGGTTATGAAAACATCCTCTCTGGTTAAGCCGTGTTTGGGCAGGAGCTCCTTCACGGCTCGACCCAGCGCAGCTTCATTCTCGTAGACGGCTGCACTGTCAAAGGCCCGATAACCGGCAGCCAACGCTGCATCCACAGCCGGGTAGACATCTTCAGGAACCACCAACTCGTAAGTCCCCAAACCCATGAGGGGCATCTGAACCCCCGTATTTAGGAGGACAGAGTGGGTAGTGGAAGAGGGGGAAGACATCTGCTTGGACTGTTTGGTCTACCTAACACTGTTAAAGAGGGAGAGAGAGATTTGAGTGAGGAATAAATGGGAGATTTTCTTGAGTATAAATTGGTTGTATCAGGACTGGTATACTGATTTCTACAGGTTACTACCAGTTTCATTACAGAGGAAGGTCATAGTGTTGTAAATGAGTACCAATGATGCAATATTAGACCTTTGAAATGTCAGTAACTGTAAGTGTTACAGTGATGCAGTGTTAAGGTATTAAGACGTCACAATGGTGTATAATATGGCAGGGTGTGTGTGACAGTGAGTACAAACATTGTATGATGCACGCTTCACATTGTAGCTTTAAGTTAACATTATTACAGTTTGCAGTGCATGGTGGGACGTTGCAACGTCAATATGTATCTGTATGTACACTAGGGCAGTATTATACTGTATGTCACAATGATGTATAAACATTGTGTCAATGATGTATCGTTAACTTTGGAACGTCACGGTCACAGCTAACTTACTGTGGCAGTGGTGTATTCTACAAAACCCTGGTACTGTTGATCAACCTTTCAATCCAGAAGATTGTGTGAAAAATATTTATATTGGAAGTACTAATATACTGAAAGAGAAGTGTTCTAACAAACATATTAGGAACATAGTCAGTTATGTTTCTGTCCCTTCATCTAGATGTTTTTGGTCTTCCTTATTTGAGGATATACAGTGGGAGAAAGCTTGGAAAATGTGTGATAAATACTGTATCAATAACAAACTGAAGGAAGTGTCTTTCAAGATATTACATTGACCTGGTAAAACTTGTGATGGAAAGATTCAAGCTGGATACTGATTACAAGTGTGATTTCTGTGGACTTGAAAAAGAGAGTATTTCCCATCGATTCTTTCACTGTATTTATACACTGTAAGAATGTTCTGGACGGATGGAGCCAACTTTCTACAAAAGAAACTTAAGATGAATGTTGAAATATGTTTGATGTAGTGATATATTTTAGTCAAGATAAGACTGGAAATAACATGCTGTATATAATACAATTATTTATGGAAAATGTCATATTCATAAGACAAAATGGTCAGCCAACTTTCCTGCACTTTATTAATGAATTTAAACAGAATAGCACCATCACATCCAATATTAAAGACAAAAAAAGCCATTAAGACATATGAATTATTAAATGATTATAATATGATGTATGTAACATAAACACAAGCTCTGTCATTGTGAAATGTATATGTAACTATTTTTGTTTTGTCTTTTGTTAAACTGTGTATGTATCTGTACCTCTGTTAATGAGCAGGAGTTCATTAAAGAAAGCATTAAACAACATGTGGCAGTGTTGGAAAGTTGTAGCGTCACAACTCACAATTAAGTAGAAATAGTGTTAACATTAACCTACAATGAAGCAGTGTTAGAACATTGGAACACTGCAAAGCTATGTAGCTCTGTTATGCTGGTTAAGAGAATTTAAAGGACACAATAATGAGACCAAACATTGCCACAGTGACGCAGTGTTGAAACATTAGACTGTGACATGACGCAGTATTCGTTTAGACGTAGAAACGTCACATTTCTCGAAATACGACGTAGTGACCTGGGTGGTGACGTCATTACATGCTACTATATTAAAGATAATTCGTGTTTTCATCTCACCTTTTGGGCCCTTTCAGCTGAATTCTTTTGAAGTGTCAATGAAAGGAAATGTCACTTCGAACTTTAACCCAGAGCACAGAATGTTTACAACTACTTCCACCTGCTACACGTGGTAAACTGATGGTCATGTGATAGTTTGGGCGCCGCTGATTGGATGAAGATCTAGCCAATCAAATGACCAGAGATGGTAGAGCCCTGAGAGAGAGAGAAACATTTCTGACCGTTTTTTAATTAAATATGTAAATGCATTTTTTTTTGTTTTGTTTTGTGTGTTTCATTTATGTTGCTATTGGATTTATTTCATTTATAAATGTAATTGTTTATGAAATTAACTCTGCTTATCTAATGGTGCAGTAATTTTGTTAAAGGGATAGGGGGCGGGGGGTGTATAATTTGTTTATACAATTATTTCTCAGATTTATTGGATTTTGTACAGAATACCAATAAAAAAACTTTGAGCAAAAAAAATATGTAAATGCTAACTGCCTTTACCGATATGAGGCCGTTAGCATTATAGCCGACTGAAAGTTACTAGCTAGCTACACCAGTTCAACATTTCCAGTGATGATATGTAGACTATTCTGTATTTTGGTTGCCCTCTGAACCTACAGTCCACCAATTAATCAGTTAATCACTTTATTTTCTGATGTTGTTGGTTCCCTGAAACTTGATTCTTCAAAGCTAGTAGTTTTATCTAAAAACAAAAATCATAAAAGATGTATTTTCTCTACAGCTGTGAAACTTCTGGTTTATGCTGCCTGAATAAATCATTTTAATTTTAAAGTGAGTTTCTTGTGTAATTCTATAAAATTCTCCAGTATAAAGGACACTTGAAAAAAAATGACATCATTTTTTAATTGCAAATTTGTGGTAATTCACAGACAATTCAAATGAGAAAGCTAGAACACAAAGGCCATAATACTACTTTGTAAGAGTTTAAAGAACAGTATGAGGCAACAAATAATATGGAACTAGTCTTAAAATGTTGGCACATTAAATAAGTTTATGGTCAGTAGGCAACACACATATAGGTACTACCTGAAAAGGCTCTCAGTGTTTCATGGTACAGTATATGGGTCACAATAAACAGGACAACTTACTGGCCAATGTTGTCCAAAATGTTACTTGAACTCTCAAATATCTAAATACATTGAATCAAAATTAATACATCTGCCTAGTGCATTTGTTATGTAACTGAGCTGTCTGTGTCCACTTCTTCTGGTGGTGGTTTCCCACCGCTGCATCACTGCCATTCAGAGGTAAAGAACAGCAGCATTAAAGAGGCATCATGGAAGATAATGTGTGATCTACTAGTGGTCTATCAAGCCACTTCTGATGGATCCCAGCAATAATTGTGCCCACAGTCCAAAGCTGACAGTCTGTCCATGTCTGTGTTGCTCATTGTGAAGTCAAAAAGCCTCGCATTGTCCTTTACTCTCTCTGGATTTGACGACTTGGGGAGCACTGGGACGCCCTGCTGCACAGCCCAGCGCAAAAGGACCTGAAGCAGAACAAAAGACATATATTTTTTCCATGTTTTTGTACTAAAAGAAATGATTCTATAATTTAATATAATTATTCGATTCTATAAATCAAGGTGTTTGTGTGTGTGTGTTTACCTGTGCAGGTGTGCGTTCACAGTTCTTTGCCACCTCCAGGACTACAGGGTCAGTGACCAGCTCTCCTCTCCCTAAAGAGGAGTACGCTTGGAAACACACTCCATACTCCTCACACACTCTCCTCAGCTCTGTCTGGCACAGCTTTGGGTGAAACTCTACCTGAAGAAACAACAACAACAAAAAACACTGCATTGGGTCTTTCAAAAACTTTATATTTTGCATTTGTGTACCATTATGTATATTATATATATATTATCCATCTTCCTTTTGCTGACATGCATTCTACCTGTAGCAGAGCAGGAATGATTTTGCAGCTCTGCATCAGTTCTCTCATGTGTGCTGGTGTGTAGTTGGACACTCCTATGGCCTTCAGCTTCCCCTGAGCATGCAGCTCCTCCAGTGTGGCCCAACTCTGAGCTCGGTTGCCTGGAATCAAATATTAATTAGGACCTCATCATCAGTGTTACTCAAGAACAACTACATTACGGAGGAGGAAAGTGAGATGACAGCTTGAATCGTGTCAATTAGTGCAGCATTTATTTATAAAACATTTGATACGCCAGGCCAAAGCAAAGAGTTACTATTTTTCACATAAATGTACATACAGGTATACACAGTTATGTTAGCAGTGATATTTTGGTACATGAAGGAAAACATTGACTTAATCTGAACTCTCTACCTGGGTTGCGTTGGTCAGTCACTAACAGTCCCTGTGTGCCAGGCCAGTGGATCAGGTAGAGGTCGATGTAACCCAAGTCCAGCTGAGACAGGCTGAGCAGGGCTCCTTCCATGGCTCTCTCACCCTGATCCTTGGGGCCCAGCTTACTGCAGGGAGAAAGAGAGAGAGAGGTCGTTGAGCATTATACACTTTGCCTTTGAGCTTCAGTGTCTCCATATTGTCTCTGAGAAGAAAATCATATGATCTGGGTATGATACCAAAGCCAGTGTAGTCATGCATTTATCCAAAGCGACTTACAATAAGTGCATTCAGACATGTGGATATGACCCACATACATCACCTGGTTATGAAGACATCCTCTCTGGTTAAGCCGTGTTTGGGCAGAAGCTCCTTCAGGGCTCGCCCCAGGTCAGCTTCATTCCGGTAGACGGCTGCACTGTCAAAGGCCTGATAACCAGCAGCGAGCGCTGCGTCAACAGCCCGGTAGACATTTTCAGGACCAACCAACTTGTAGGTCCCCAAACCCATGAGGGGCATCTGAGCCCCCGTATTTAGGAGGACGGGAGGTGTAGAGGACATCTGATCTGAAAGCACCTCTTCTTTTGTGTACCCTGTTTGGACTAGTTGGTCTACCCAGGAATGTTAAAGAGGGAGAGAGAGTTGAGTGAGGAATAAATGGGACAGGTTACACTGACTTCTTCAGGTTTGCCATTGCCCTTTTCCACCAGGTTCAGTGCAGAAGAAGGTCATAGTGTTGTAATGTAGCAATTGAGTACCTAGATTGACATTTCAAATTTATTCCAGTTGTTTAACAAACACCGATTATGTTTTCTTTTTTGTTTTTATTCATCTTTTCCTTTCCTTACATTTTATTTGTTGCATAATTTATTTTATTGTATACTATTTTTATATTGTAAAAAATATTTTTGCAGATTTTTTTGTGATGAAAAATCTTAACATGTTTGTGTAACTACTGTATTGAACTTTCTGAATAAAGTATGTAGAAAAAAAGCTCTATGTACAGTGTTACCAGGATGCAATGTTAAGATATGGGACGTCACAATGCAGCTAGGAGGAGTACAATGTGGCAGTGTGAGTGACAGCGAGTAGGCTACAAATATTGTGATGTCACAGTTGTTACATTACAAATTATGCCACCGTTAAAGATAATTCATATTTCTCACCTTTTTGACCTTTTCAGCTGAATTCTCTTGAGGGAGAGGTGCATAAAAATGACCTGTATTCACCCAGTATTCACCCAGTACTCCCCCAGTACTCACCAAGTACTCACCCAGTACTCACCCAGTACTCGCCCAGTACTCACCCAGTAATCACCCAGTATTCGCCAAGTATTCACCCAGTACTCACCCAGTACTCACCCAGTAATCACCCAGTATTCGCCCAATATTCGCCCAGTATTCGCCAAGTATTCGCCCAGTATTCGCCAAGTATTCGCCCAGTATTCGCCAAGTATTCACCCAGTACTCACCCAGTAATCACCCAGTATTCGCCAAGTATTCACCCAGTATTTACACAGTATTCACACAGTATTCACACAGTATTCACACAGTATTTACACAGTATTCACACAGTACTCACCCAGTAATCACCCAGTATTTACACAGTATTCACACAGTATTCACCCAGTATTTACACAGCATTCACACAGTACTCACCCAGTAATCACCCAGTATTTACACAGTATTCACACAGTATTTACACAGTATTCACACAGTACTCACCCAGTAATCACCCAGTATTTACACAGTATTCACACAGTATTTACACAGTATTCACCCAGTAATCACCCAGTAATCACCCAATATTCGCCAAGTATTCACCCAGTATTTACACAGTATTCACACAGTACTCACCCAGTATTCGCCAAGTATTCACCCAGTATTTACACAGTACTCACCCAGTATTCACGTTGGAGAGAGGATTGTTTACAACTTCTCCTTCCTGCTTCAAGTTGTCAGCTGACAGTCATTTGACCATTTGGGCGGTTTTCGCCGTCACCATAGTGACACCTGCTCTGACGCCGCTGATTGGAAGAAGAGCCGGCCAATCACAGAAGGCCAAGCGACCGGAAGGCGGGAACTCGCCCCGTCCAGCGAATCTCGAGGCGAGCTGAGCGTTTGATTGACAGGTCGCTGTTTTAACTGTTGACGTCCTGGTGGAGGGTGACGTGAGCCTGCTGGACGACCTAACAACTTCATGTGCGCCATCTCCTCTAGACATTACGGTAATTTAAAGGAACAGAGAACCAAGAGTTTCTGACAGTTTATTAAACCAATTCAATATGTTCAGTAATGTTGACATGTATTCTTTACTTTATTTGCGCTCTGAACCAACAGTCCATCATTTAATAACTGTTTATTTTCTGATTTATAACCACATCAGGTCAGCCATGCCACTGCAGGCCTTCTCCTTCCCTTTCCCTGAAACAAGATGCTTCAGAGCCGGTAGTTTAACCTACAAGTGCAAGATCAGAGCAGGCAGCAGCTTCAGGCAAGACAGATGTTGTTCTTTACACCTTCACAGCCTCGTCTTTATACTTAATGTCTAGTCTTCTTTCCTGCTATGTTCTCCCTTTTTTAGTGAGAGCAAGAAGTATAATATGAGAACGAGACAGCTGATAAATCACAAGACAGCACAGTCTGGTTGTTTAACTCAAGGTTAAAGATGGTGACAAAATAAATAAGTTAAAAGGACTGTTTGTAAGAATCAGAAATTGCTTGTTAACAGCGACACCTGTGGCCGTGAAATCAACGAAAGTCAGCGTCCTGTTGCTCGCGCTTGTTCTCGCTCTACATAGACATGAACGAGAATCGCTCAACACAGTGAGGCAACACACGCCAGCTAAAACCACAATATCACTCTATATTTCACCTGCTTGGCAGTAATGTTAGCTGACCAGACGAAGGTCTCTCCATGAATCAATGCTGATCCTAGTGTTGGCTTTTCCTGCCTCAGCCTCCGGGGCTGAAGCAGGAAGAGAAACGTCATCATCTCCGACAGCAGCTGGAGGGAGACATCGGCACCCGGTCGGAGACGATAATGTTTCTCTGTTCTAAGAATATACAAAATACAAAATAAGCTATAAACAAAAATAAACATGATATAAACAGATAGTGCAAATATTGCCGGAGTGCAAACAATCAGGTATCAGAGGGAGAGAGAGGGATACAGTAGGGGGTGGTATTTAGAGTGTAAGAAAGAGGGGGAGAGCCAGTGTCGGCGGGGCAATAGTGTGTGTGTGTGTGTGTGTGTGTGTGTGTGTGTGTGTGTGAGGGAGAGAGTCACAGGGGGGCAGAGGGGCTGTCGGAGAGCCCCACTGCCATGGGGAAAAAACTGTTTTTATGGCGTGAGGTTTTGGTCCTGATGGACCTTAACCTCCTTAGAGTCTGAAATAGATGGTGTCCAGGATGGGAGGGGTCGGCCACAATCTTCCCCGCCCTCCTTAAGGTCCTGGAGGTGTACAGCTCCTGGAGGGAGGGAAGGTTGCAGCCGATCGCCCTCTCTGCAGCACGGATGACCCGCTGCAGCCTGGCCTTGTCCTTGGCGGTGGCAGCGGTGAACCAGACGGTGATGGAGGAGGTGAGGATGGACTCGATGATGGCCGAGTAGAAGTGCACCATCATGGTCTGTGGCAGGTTGAATTTCTTCAGCTGCCGCAGGAAGTACATCCTCTGCTGGGCCTTGCTGATGAGGGAGCTGATGTTTAGCTCCCACTTGAGGTCCTGTGCGATGGTCGTGCCCAGGAAACGGAACGACTCCACTGTGTTTACTGGGGAGCCGTGCAGGATGAGGGGGGGGAGAGGGGCTGAGTTCCTCCTGAAGTCCACTGCCATCTCCACTGTCTTCAGGGCGTTCAGCTCCATGTGGTTCTGGCTGCACCAGGATGCCAGATGGTCAACCTCCCATCTGTAAGCGGACCCATCACCCTCGGAGATGAGGCCGATGAGGGTGGTGTCGTCCGCAAATTTAAGGAGCCTGACAGATTGGTGACTGGAGGTGCAACCGTTGGTGTACAGGGAGAAGAGCAGTGGGGAGAGAACGCAGCCTTGGGGGGCACCGGTGCTGATGGTCTGGGTGTCGGAGACTTGCTTCCCCAGCCTTACGTGCTGATTCCTGTCAGATAGAAAGTCTGTGATCCACCTGCAGGTGGAGTCAGGCACGCTTAGCAGGGAAAGCTTGTCCTGTAGCAGAACTGGGCTGATGGTGTTGAATGCGGAACTGAAGTCCACAAACAGGATCCTGGCATAGGAGCCAGGGGAGTCCAGGTGCTGGAGAATGTAGTTGAGGGCTATGTTTACTGCGTCGTCCACAGATCTGTTGGCTCTGTAGGCAAACTGCAGTGGGTCCAGCAGGGGGTTGGTTATTGTCTTTAGGTGGTGGAGCACAAGGCGTTCAAAAGTCTTCATTATCACAGAGGTCAGAGCGATGGGTCTGTAGTCCTGAAGACCTGTGGTCCTTGGCTTTTTGGGAACCGGGATGATGTTGGAGGCTTTGAAGCAGGCAGGCACCCTGCAGATTTCCAGGGAGGTGTTGAAAATCCCTGTAAACACTGGAGACAACTGGTCTGCACAGTGTTTCAGGGTTGCAGGTGAGACAGCGTCTGGGCCGGCTGCCTTGCGGGGGTTTTGTCCTTTGAAGAGCCTGTTTACCTCCCCCTCCTGGATGGACAGAGGTGTGAAGGGGGGGAGGGGTGTGCTCAGGCTTGGTGCTTGTGGAGAAAGCTGGGGGGTGCTGGTGTGAACTGTGTTTACTGCTGGTGGCTGATGGCTGGGGGGAGAGGAGATGCAGTCAGGACTGGCACTTTGTCTGTCGAATCTACAGTAAAACTCATTCAGCTCATTCGCAAGTCGGTCATTCGTGGAGTGGGACGGTTTGGGCTTATAGTTTGTGATCTGCCTCAGCCCTTTCCAGACTGAGGCAGAATCATTGGCTAACCTAACGTTAGCTATGGTTGCACTGTTAGCCCTGAAGGCACTCGCAAGCGTGCATGACGTCACATCCGTTGGACTTTCCTGGAAAAACGTCCTGCATTCTTCACATTAAAAGCAGTCTACAGGCTAATAGAGGAAACCCAGAAAGTCTCATAAGGTTTCATTTTTTAGGTTAGGTTACAACCTGTTAACACATTGGCAATAAAAAAATATAAAAAAACGAGTAAAAACTTACTCCCTTTAACGCAACTTACTACTGGCATCATATGAAACTTGAACCTAAGGAATCCATTGGTAGCTTGTCATGAATGAGGTTAAATAACACTCCAAACTTGCGCTAAATTTTGGTGTGCAGATGCTGAAGAGTGTTGTATAATATTATCGGTCTTTAAATAAGGAAACATTAAATTGCCAGACTAGGGCTGTCAAAGGTAATGCGATAACACATTAACGCAAATTTGTTTTAACGCATTAATGCAATAAATTTTTCGGAGGATCAAGCAGGCTCAGTTTTTAAAGCTAGAGTGAAGATACAGCGATCTTATAAAACTAGAAAACCTAAGGAATCCATATTAGCTAGCCGCCAAGGAGGCTTAATAACGCTCCAAACATACATTCAATTTTGGCGAGGAAAACTGTCATGGCCATTTTCAAAGGGGTCCGTTGACCTCTGACCTCCAGATATGTGAATGTAAATGGGTTCTATGGGTACCCACAAGTCTCCCCTTTACAGACATACCCACTTTATGATAATCACATGCAGTTTGGGGCAAGTCATAGTCAAGTCAGCACACTGACACACTGACAGCTGTTGTTGCCTGTTGGGCTGCAGTTTGCCATGTTATGATTTGAGCATATTTGTTATGCTAAATGCAGTACCTGTGAGGGTTTCTGGACAATATCTGTCATTGTTTTGTGTTGTTAATTGATTTCCAATAATAAATATATACATACATTTGCATAAAGCGGTATATTTGTCCACTCCCATGTTGATAAGAGTATTAAATACTTGACAGATCTCCCTTTAAGGTACATTTGCGATTAATCATGATTAACTACGGACAATGATACGATTAATCACGATTCAATATTTTAATCAATTGACAGCCCTAATTTTATTTTACCTGTGCCCAGGCCAAAGACAATTCGAAGTGCGAATCCTACAAGACATAAAGTAGCGAGAGGAAAAGCCTGAAACCTGAAACAGAGACTGGACTCTGGATTACAGCAACTACCGACTTGAGTAATTATTTTTTCTTGAAAGCAAAGCAAAACAGCACAAAGATCGAAATCCATAAGCCAAACATATACCAGCAAGAGGAAGACTATTGATCGCATCCACTCTTGGCTCCATCCATGCTTCCCTTCCCCTCTTTCTCCTCAAGATTCATTTCTGCAAAGCACTGCAAAATGTTCTTTAATCTCAAAAGCTGGGGAGTTGGGGAGATGGCTGAGCTTCAGGCAAGAGAGAAAAACATTGATCTTCTCCATTTGAACTCCATTCTCTTAACACTACTGCCTTTATATATGTTCTGATGTGTGTTACCTAAGTTTGTCTTCACATTTTGTTTCATCTGCAAACAAAAGAGGATCTAAGGCCCCGTAGAATCGGCCTGCCTTTATTCAGGGATAACGTAGCAGAATAAGAGTACCAAAGAAGACTCATATTTAAACTATACTTAATATTTTAGGCACTCAAGGCTCAACAGTATTACAGCGATAGATCTTCTTACTATTTCACATTTGTGCTCAACAGTCAGCAAAAGACACCCTGATGTATACAATGCCTTATAGTTTTATCAGCTTTACAGCATTTGAAAAAAGTTACTAAAACTTGAGCTATTAATACTGTATATCAACATCTTTTAAGATGCAAATGTGTTGTGAACATGTTATGATGTATATTTCATCAGTGGAGAGGAGGTTCTGGGAGGAAACTGCTTCGATCGGGAACTGGAGGTAATTATGGATACTGCTTGTGTGTCATTCACACCATTCCTTATCAAATTCCCTTTAACTCCTTCTCTTACGTTATCTTCTTCTCTGTTTTCAGGAAATTATCAGAACTGTTCTTGGCAACCTGGACAGTCTCCAACCCTTCTCTAGTGCCCATTTCAACGTCTTCCCTTGTATCCTTTACATCATTTCATTCATCCATCAGTGCATTTATTTGTCTGTCTGCTTTCAGCTACTGATCCTCTACTTGCACACCGTTATGATGCTTAATCCCTAGAAGTTCCTTGTATTTTGTTAACTGTAACTACCAGATAAGAAGCGGTGGGAGGGAGCGTCCAAGGCGATGTGCAAACTTGGTGAGAGGAAGCTGAGAGCCTACCCGTTTAGTCTTATCCTCTACCTGGAGAAAAACACGCAGAACGGTGAGGACGAACACACATGAGCACACACGAGCAGAAACTCACAGCTTGTTCAGTCGTGTTCACAAAATGCATCCTGTTCTTGCGAGGCGTTACATGTTATCAGTACAAAGACGTTCTCAAGATACAAGATACTATTCAGGCATGTTGATATCTCACATGTATTTATCTTGCAGAGGAAGCGAAGGAAGCAGCGGAGAAGTTGAGCCCAGTGAGTTGTTGTTCTGTTAATCAGAGTAGAGAGTACATAGTGAGAGTACAGGCTAAGAGTGTTCAAGATTTACTATCAAACTGTCTTGTCTGATATGGTGTAGTGTCACTATAGAAGTCAAGAGTTGTATATTGTGGAAATAAATACTATGTATGGCAGGCCTATTCAATTGGCGGCCCATGGGGCGAATCCAGCCCTTTAAAGACTAGAGTGAATATATTGGTATCACGTAAAACTACAAAACGCAAGGAAACTATTGGTACCAACCATGTCATGTTACCTTTTCGGGAAAGAGGTTAAATAACGCTCCAAAGTTAGGCTCAATTTTGGTGAGGAAAAACTGTCATGGCCATTTTCAAAGGGGTCCCTTGACCTCTGACCTCAAGATATGTGAATGAAAATGGGTTCTATGGGTACCCACGAGTCTCCCCTGCTATATTCCCCCCAAAAACATGTCTAAGTGGGTTCCAATAAGAGAGTTTATTCCTGTTCATCAACGTTACCACTCATTGACGCTGTTACGGACTATTAAAAGAAACATCATTGTGTTTTTATTTAAATATCTTGCTAACATTCTAAGTTTATGGGTGTTTACGTTGTTAGATTATCAGAACATCATCATTTTATTAGTAGGCTAATTAGCCCATTCATTAGTTATGTCTTGTTAAGCACAGAAATACTTATTTGGTTAAAAAGTTTTAAACCCAGGCTGTTTAAGCAGAGGGAGTTTAGGAGAGTCAAACTGAATTTAAAAAAAGTGTTGAATGCAAGATAGTGTTTATTAAAACAACAACATATTAAGATTAAAAAGGTTTTCACATTTAAAGTCCTAGCTTTGCAAATCAGACATGACAGATACAGAAATGTAAATGTCCGGCTCCTTGCCACTTCACTGTTTTTCAAATCTGGCCCTCCTAAAAGGCTGTTGTATTGTATTGTTTTATTATATTAAATGATATAGTGTCCACTCCATGTCATGTATCATGTACAGCACACTACTGCTGCATGTTTTCTATGAGAAAAACGTCGCACAGCCATTCTCCTCTGTTTCTCAGCCCCAGTTAAAGCGCCGTAGAACAGACTCACCACTAGAGGAGGCCATAATAAAGGACTTACTCAAGGACATGGAGGCTGAAGGCGAGGATTCTGTGGTTCGGTGAGTGCTGCTCTTTTTCCTACTGTAGAGCTTATCTGTGCTACATTTACTCTGTTTGTCACATTTAACCTTCCAAGAAACTAAATGTTTAGAAAATCTTTGCAAAAATGACTAAAAACCTACCCTTTGGTCACAAAAATGGCTCCCACGTGAATGAACTTTTGGATTACGTTTTTAAGAGACGGTCTATATTTAACCAAAACCAAAAACTTATGGTTGTTGTTGTCGTCAGTTGTAAGTTAATAAACCATTCTCTCTAAGAGGGTTTGGTGATATGACAACGTATACCATTAGACAATATAAATGTGTGACAGTAGAAATACAGCAGGCATTATTGGCTTCATCATGGTTTACAGTGTGCTGTAATGTATATATTAAAATAGAAAATAATAGAAAATAAGCAGTGATTACCCAACATATATGTTTACAAAAAGGGTAGTCATTGCTTATTTTCCTTATTCCTCGTCAGTGTGAACAGCATGTATTGTTGTGAGAGTGCTGATGTGGATAATTGGGAGCAGTAAGAGGAAGCTTGTTCACTCTAGCATCACACATCGGTATACACATAGTGTATCAGTTGAAAATAATTGTTCTTATTCATAAAATCACTAAGACATCCATTCTGACACGCTCCAGTGATTTTTGCAGTTATGAAACAGACCGGAGGCGAACGGGCGCCACCTCAATCACACTGACAGTCAGATCAGTGGGGCGAAAATGATGATTTTAAAACGCACACACACACATACTATGAGACAATTCTTATATAAACAGAATCGTCATAGTTTTGAAGTCGAGGTACACACACTCAGATGAACAAACTGTGTAAACATCCAGCAAGCAGCAGCAGCGGGGCCTCGAGCATCGTTACCAGTTCACAGGAAATCAAGTTTCATTAAGCAATTCTCACTGAATTATATTCACCACATTGACCATTATGCTTACATGTGCTTAGAAAGGTGCTACACAAGTATAGCACACATCCCTGTTCTCAGAGGTTTCCTACGTACTGCTTCACTGTGTGTGTGTGTGTGTGTGTGTGTGTGTGTGTGTGTGTGTGTGTATGTGTCTACCTGATGCCCCGGAGAGACAGATGGTTTGTTTTTCTGTTAAACCTGCTGGAAAAATGGGAACTGAAAAGAATGAGTTTGTCTGTGTGAGTCTATGAGCAATCACACTTGTCAACAAGGGGCATCTAACAAAATTGTTGGTGTTGGCTGAAAAATCCGGCGTTTTCATTTCACGAACATGTAACTAAAGGCCTTTGGAGGCCATGCTGTATGAGGGATGACACCCACCAGTTTAAATTAAAAAAAACACTGACATTAACAAACAAGCATTGATTGTCATGTATGGCATAATTTTCTTCAATGGACCCCGTTCCTATATAATATTTATACTATTGTTCTGATACACACATTGTGTAAATTAAAATTAAAGAGGATCTCTTATGCTTTTTTGCTTTTTCCCTTTCCTTTAGTGTGTTATATAGTGTTTTTTGTGCAGGTAAAAGCAAAGTTATAAACCACAAAGTCCACGCCAAAAGGAGTTACTTTACCCCACAGAAACACTGCTTCTGAACTGCCTGAAACGCCTTGTTTGAAGTCCCGCCTTTTCTTCCGTAACGTGGTGATGTCACCAAGTAACACATTTGCATAATACCTGCCTAGTGGCTAGTTTGGAACGGCCTCAGACAAAGCTAGTTAGAGCAGAGCTGGAGCGGAGTCCGAAGAGTTCTTGTAGAAACCCAAAATACAAGTATGCACCTGAAAATGAGCATAATAGGTCCTCTTTAAAATTCTGTCATAAATTAAATGCCAGATGAATTTAGACACTAACCTTAATGGCAGAAACTGAGATTGAAGAATGAATAGGACCGTTTAAAGTAAAAAAAAAAAAAAAAAGTAAAGTTCCTCATGTGTTTGACTTGTATAAAGGGGTGTCTAGTTTTATGTGGCGATCATTAGTAAAACAGTAATTGTTCTGTAAATGTAAGAATAAACTTTGTTGTGTCCAACTTTCAGCAGGCCCTCTCTGCATTGTCCACATGCAGATAGAGAGATCAAAGAAGATCCATGGCGTGTTGACAAGGTGATTTCTTTTCATTTACTCAATCACTTAAGTCTTTTACTCATCACATTTAACTGATTTTGTCAAATGTCAAATGAAGAACTCAGTCATCATTTCAGCTCACAGTTCTTCCGAAATAATTGATTCCAACAGTTCGTCTTCCAATTTCAGTCTAATAATACCCTTTCACTTCCTCTCTACCACATATATAAACACACGCACTTGTAGCATCTCTGTCTGTATTGCAGCCCCAGGCTAACATTAGCGCAGACAGGTAGGATAACAAGTGTGATTAAGGTTAATAATAGCATTACATCAGACACAGAGTGTGTGTGTTTCTGTGTAAGTGTGTGTATGTGAGAGCGTGTGTGTGTTTCTGGTGCTTCAGATTGATTAGCAACGAAGTCCCAAAATTACCCTACGCCCAGCTCCCCACGGCCTTTCATCTCATCTGATCCTGTTGGGTATTTTTTACAGCTGTCCACTCTTTTTCCCCTCACATTTGTTTAAAGTGGAAAAAATGATTTAAACTAATTATGTCAGCCCATTGAGTTACAAGCCTGCGAGCTTTAAAAAGGATTACGTTTGAACAATGAAGGCGATCATTAAGTTGTGATGACGTAAACAAATTCAAGAGAAGTGTAGTCAAAAGACCAAGGAAAAATATCGGGTTATCAAATGTACATTTTTATAAATTAATTCCACTCAAATTCAAGCTCATAAAGACACTATGAAACTGGCAAATGGAAGAATCCAATTGACCGTTAGCTTAGCCCAACCACTTAGTGTTGCTAAGTTAAGCTTTCCTTTCTAGCAAAGCACGTATGCAGTTTACAATGATAACAGCGGCAGATTTATGACTCAAATTCATGCTAACTTCCAGACAGAAGTAGACAGAAGCATGCTTCTCATGGTCAATTATAACATTACACTAACTGGCATAAGCATATTTCATTTGCTAGCTAACTAACTTAGTATCAACTCCATGAATTGGTTGAAAACTCTGTCTCCAGTCTTTAATGTTTTTTGCTAACTCGTATGAAAATGAGAAACTTGCAAATAAGTTTTAGATATCCATTCAATGGCTATATACATAATAATCATGCTAAATCAACGCTTTATAATGATACAGAAAAGACTAATGCTAACGCTTAGGCTACTGGAGCAGCAATTATCTTGTAGCATATTTAAAAAAGTATATTAAAAAGTGTGGCTACACTGGTTGCCATACAACTAAACTTTGTTTTTCTAGTGTACCGTGTAACCTCACATAATGCAGTTAGCTAATCGTATGCAAACTCTTTGCCTTGGAAGTAAGGCTAAGTTATCCCTATAGTTACTAAGCTAGTTAGCTGGGAATGCTAACGTTAGCGGGTTACATGAAAGCAGATAAACGTTGTTTTCCTTATTCTTGTGCTCCTGTAAGGACGCGAAAATAATGAAGTTGCAGAGGGGCGTGTATGAAGGAGCAAATTTATCTTTTTCGTCTCGAGAGCTGCCACTTCTACGCAGCGAAATTTGAAATATTGCTGCGAGACCACCTTTTGCAAGCGGTCTCGGACCGGTGGTTTTGGTCCTCACCAGAGTATGAATATGGCGTTCACAACTGCTCAAACGAACCGCAGTAGAGTTTGATTAAAACGGACTAAAAGTTGGCTTGTGAAAGCGCCAGAAAAGACACAACTCCAAACTCTTTTTATATGGATTATCGCTCTTCCTACAGCCCCATGCACACGGCTTGTGGAGAAATCCAAAGCTGCAGTAGTTGCAGTTGCAAAGCTATATAATTGGACAATCGCTATTCAAATGGTCAATTCAATTAATTTCATATTCTGTTCTATTTTCACTATCATTTTAATTTCTTCTAATCCTCTCCCTACAGAAAGCTTTCAGGGGGTTTGAGGAACCCCAACAGAAATACGGTGTCAACACGGTTGGAGGAAGTGGGACTCCAGGTGAAGTGCATCCTGGGACAACACAGCACATGGGAGAGGAAGAGGAGGAGGAGGAGGGTGAAAATGCAGACTCTGTCCCAGGGACACCTGTGCGGCCGGGGATTTTGACTCGACTGGCTAGGTTGGTATGACGGCACCTTCAACCTGAGCAGCCAGTAAACAGTATTTCGCTAGTATGCTACAAGCAAAAACTGTAAAACGAACCCAACACCAGATCAGTAAATCGGCACACAGTGCAGGTAGGATTCCTACCTTTGGAGAGATGATGGTGATGTCGCTGTTTTACACCCACAGGAGAAACGAGAGCTAATTGGTACTGCTCATCTGAAAGGATAAAATTGACAAAGATTAAACTGGATTGGGGAAATCCAGCTGAAATTACAAGATCCCTGTGAAATGTCTGTTGAGACAAGCTGAGACGCCAAATGTCCTTCGGCACATAAAAGACTGACATCTCCACATTGACAGAGCACGCCAAACAATCTTACAAAATGTAGTCTTTTTGTAGTAACAATGATATGCAGTAGCAGCCTTATGGGATGAACAGTTAGTTAACTTTCTCTCTCGCTCTCTCTCTCTCTTTGCAGCTATATCTTCCCCTTCTTGTTCTTCAGAGACTCCTGAGGGACAGGAGATGTTACTGGTTCCAGTAGTGGAAACTCACTTGGGTTTGTTTGGTTAAAGTTCTGCAGTGTGAACAAACAAGTTTTCTGGAATCGTATTTCGTAGTTTTCATCCTCCATTGATCATCTTTTATATTAGCGTCATTATTATTATTTTTTTCCCATTTTGCTGAGATTTCTCCTGTTGTTCACTTATTGGAGGGTCTATTTTGTATCAGCTTTTTGTTGTCTCTCTTTATTGATAACATAAGCAAATAAATATTGTGTTTGTTTCCATTGGTTGCTTTTTTTGTTATTTGATGTTTTATATTGTTCCATTATGGATGCAGGTCTTGCTATTAGCTTGCCTCACATTATTGTTTTCATAGAATCACCTGCAATAATTGGATCCTCTCTTTTTTTCTTTTTGTAAACCTCTCTTCTCACCACAGATTCAGTCTTCTGTGACTTCAAAGATGTGGATATTATTTATATATGAGCTTTTTTCCCCCTCAAAGATCCAACTAAACAGCAGTGTTTCCCATCTTAAATTCTGCTTTCATGATCTGCGCGACCCCATCTGCATTTGATTTATTTTATTTTCGTAAATTCAGTTTTCAGTTGAGAGAGCTCATTTCCTTTGTCTACACACTGCTTTCATTTTTAAGTTTTAATGCAGTTTTTGATTTGTTATGTAAAATGTGAAGAAGCGGGAAGCGGTTAGAGCTTTCCTCGGCAGTGCAGACTGTCAAATGAATTCACGTTAACACATTTCGAAGGCCTTATTCTGGTAATTGTTGTAGACAATGACGGATCTCTCTTAATATTTCCACTCCAGTGCGTGTGTGTTCATAAGTGTACACCTTGAGCTTCAGTGAGTATCACCTTGTGGAAACTCCACTTTCCTCCTGTCAATCTACATTAGCTAAGTGTTCTATCTCTGTGTGTGTGAGGGTGTGTGTGTGTGTGTGTGTGTGTGTGTGTGTGTGTCTTACAGACTGAAATATTTTTAAATTACTTGAGACTTTACACGCACAAACACACGTGTATATTTACAGCTGATGTTTGTCACAAAAAAAAACATTTAGAAAATCTGGTTATTGATTAACTTTATGAAAGGTGTGTGTGTGTGTATATGTGTGTGTGTGTGTGTGTGTGTGTGTGTGTGTGTGTGTGTGTGTGTGTGTGCGGCTGCATGCACGTGTCCATGCTTGCATGTGTGTGTTTATAAATGGGGGTAAATGGGTCAACTGGACTAAAACATCACCTTAGAAACAGGAAAACTTTGCCTAATCCTCTCCTTATATTGTCATAGAGCCCAAAATAACACACGTATAATCTTACACTTACTTACACACTTTGACCACACACACAATATCCTGTCAGACGTAATGATACACACACACACACATATAGTACTTGAAATAACAGACACACACACATATAACATCATATACTTTCATTCACACACACACACGTACACACTGAGATTAAAATAACAGGACACAAGTGGAAGCGGACACATTAATGATATTATAGTTATTCAAGACGCCACGGTTTCCACGGCAGCCGAGAGCGACGGGGCCACTGAGCGATACAAACATCAGTCACCCCGCTGAGTCACACTGGAGAAATGTGTGTGTGTGCATTTCACCGACAGGAGAGTCTCCAGTTTAACAAAGTTCATTCACGACTAATTTTCTCCTGATGAGGTGCTGCAGGCCACTCACATTCATAGTCTCTCTCTCTCTCTCTCTCTCTCTCTCTCTCTCTCTCTCTCTCTCTGGTTGGCATGGAATCAGCAGAAACACACAACTTACAGTCAACACACTAATAGTTTTGTGTGTAGGTGGGGGGTTTAGTTGATGATGTCACACATTCCGTTTTCCATTGACATAACTAGATTGGGAATGTTTGGGATAGAGGGGCCATAAGATGATAATTGTGTTTTCCTTAGAAGGTGCGCCTGTGTGAGAGAGTGAGAGTGGGAGCCACAGCATCCATCCTGATTCAGGAATTAAGCGAGCACTACTACAACCTGCTCTCGTTAAAAACGTCTTGAGGTAGTTTTGCTATAGCGTCGGAGTGGTGAACAATATTTTATTAATTTCTCTACAACTATGGTTTTTATTGTGGTTCAGAAAGAGGGTTTAAAAGGATTATTATCTGTGTAAGCCTTTAGGGAGATCATGCGTTCAGTCATATGTATCTGTCTGTCTGTCCACAGCTAATCTGTCATACTACTGGACCCATCAGCCTGTGTTCATTTATGACTGTATGGTCAAGGACTTCTCGTGGTTGCGGTGATTCACAATCTTTTAAAAACCTATTTTATTGACTGTTTTATACCGTCATTGACCACTCACGCCTCTTAAACCCGCAGTAGGCAGAATGTTTTTGGCATCATTTTGCAAAAATTAACCTCTCAGCATATTGTAATTCAAGTGCTCTGAGAGAGACTTCTGCACCTCCTCATGGCTCTATTTTCAGGCTTTAAAAAATCTAGCCTGCGATGGGAGATTTTGGCCAATCACAGGTCATTTCAGAGAGAGAGAGCGTTCCTTTTGGCTGTTAATACAACAGAGGTAGCCGTCAATCACTCACAAACTCCGATCAAACGGTCAAACTAGGCAGCGCTGATCAAATATGAATCAATATTCTGTTACTGTAATGCCTATTTCTCTCCTCAGATGTTTTCAGAAGCATCTTGTAGTGTACTGTTTAACTGTAAAATGAGAAAGTTTGATCTGGCTGGTGGGCGGTGCTTGGTATTTCCTCAACAGATCTCAACATGGCTGCCGGGTCACAAACCTTCTCATTTTACAGCTAAACAGTACACTACAAGATGTTTCAGAAAACAACAAATAAGCATTACAGTAACAGAATAGTGATTCATATTTGATCAGCGCTGCCTAGTTTGATCGGAGTTGGTGAGTGATTGACAGCTGCTCAGAGATGGCAAGGCTCCAGCTCGGCTCTGATTGGTTGTTTTCCTCCGGTCTGTGAAATCTTGCGGATGCCATTAGGAGCACCGGAGGACACAGAGGCAAATGATTTTTTTCAGATTACCTGTCTCAGGACATTTTATAAAAATATTTTTTTTAAATCACAATTTTTCCATTTCTACCTACTTCA
This sequence comes from Sebastes umbrosus, assembly GCF_015220745.1. Lineage (NCBI taxonomy): Eukaryota > Metazoa > Chordata > Actinopteri > Perciformes > Sebastidae > Sebastes > Sebastes umbrosus. The sequence goes on from NC_051290.1 coordinate 21,044,906, forward strand.
GCTTTAACTGGCCGGTAGCAGCCACAAGTCCTCAACAACTGCTTCACTGGCAAAACGCATTGCCGGCAATCTGCTTGGCTAAAAACAAGTCTTACCTAGTCTGTTGCAGGCCACATTCTGGCCTTTGTCGTGGTTCAAAAACTGACATCAATAGAAAAGTTTAGTCTCATTTTGAAACCGGAGCATCTGCAGATTAATTCCATACCCAAAATGTTATGATTCGCTAAAGTTAGACACGATTCAAGATGAATAAATCCCCATTTGTGTTATCTTTGCCGCCATCTTGACTGTAAGGGTGCCAGGAGGGACAATTTAGTGAAATTCAACTCTTCTTTGTTTGGGAGGGGAGAGGGAGACACACCTGGCAGAGATCTGCACTCTACTGAGTGCACTTTTCTACTTCTATATTTTTCTCAGTGTCAGCAAATTCCATTAAAAGATCAAAACGAACAATTTGTTACTCTATCTCAATCCGTTCGGACTTTCATGCACTGTCAGTGGCACTCAGCCTCAATTCTGTTAGTTCCTACTGAAGACATAAATCTTTAAAAACAGGACCCAAAGATATGTTTTTTTTTTTTAAAGGCTAATTTCCTGAAACAGCTGGTCACTGTAGTTTTAGCAAACGTTAATCAAACACCAGTTAATAGTGGATTTGTTGGGAACTATTTTCAGCGGTGGATTAATACACATATGGTGCTCTACTGAGTATTTACAGTACAGCAGATTGGGGATTTTTGTTTTTACAATTTTGAAATAGATTTTTTTTAATGCCAGAATTGATATACAGTAATTGCTTCATTTGAGTCTATGCAGAGGTAGAATGAAGTTACCACTTTTATTGGTGTAGTCTGATATATTTGACTTCAGCAAATCCCTGACTACATACATGTTGAAAATCAAACATTTTTACTGTATTAATTTAAATATTTTCCAAAGTAAAAGTCCCTAAAAAGTGTATGATTCAACTTTTTCCCATGGTCTAGTGTTAAAAAAGTTAACAAAAAACACAATAAATCGTAATATCGAATCACAATACTTAAAATTCGTAATACATATCGAATCGGGAGATAAGCATATCGTCCCAGCTCTACAGTACAGCAGGGTGTATTGACTCAAAAATAGACTGCAGTGTGTGATGAAGGAACATGTCACCCAGTGAGACTGTGTGGCTCATTGATTTGTTTTGAATAGTTTTTGGACAACAATAGAGCGCTACACATGGAGGACTAAGATATATCAGGCCTTGGCTGAAAAGGCTATATTATTAAGTGGGAGGAATTAATTTTATGTTTTGTTATTTTAATGGGATTTGTTGACAATAAGTCTTTGTCTGTAATTTTCTTTAAGTATTTGGTTTGGGTTTGGTTTTCTTAAAACAAGTGACAGATTCTGCCAGCACAGTTAGAATAATCCAACCTTTTTCCAATCCAACCACATATTTCTAGAAAAAAAAATATACAACAAGTCTCTTTCTTTTGGATTTATTCTCTATTCCATTGACAGATTTTTTTTTTTTTTTGAGGTTTTAGGATTTTAAAAATGTAGACATTCTTTGCAGAGAAATAAGCTTAAGGGCATCAAAACCTATTGTTTCCTGGATAAATTACTTATTACAGCGCTTTTCTTCCGGGAATTGTTTGGAGGGTTCAGCTTTTGTCATTTAAGTCGATCGAAGGTCATAACGAGCGTCTGCAGTTTGTATTTCTGGAGGAATTGCCTCCAGCCGTCCTGTGATGACCTGCTGAGTCCAATACAAGATATAAGACAGATGTGGGGCTGCTGCTGTATGACTGAACACATACAATGATGATTATTGCATCTGGGATCTAACCAAAGTATAGTAAGTTAAAGGAAAACGTGACGCGCCGGTTCACCTCCCGCTACTGTTTTGTGACCGTGATTTTTATCGCATTATGAGGTCCTTGACTCCTGGCAGTTTATCAAGCTCTGTCAGAGACAAAGATTAAGTCAAGTTTTTTCTTTTTTTGGCCCAATATCAGTGGGCCATACTGTCTCAGTGGGCTTTATAGACCCACAACGGCAACGATTCCCCAACCCAGCCCAAACTCTCTAGGGAGACATGGTAAAACTCATTGAAAAAACACTCAAGTGACCTCAGGAGATTCTAATTCTCGCTCTTCCCGTAAGTAAGACATTTGTTCTTTCACCCTGAACCCCAGTTTCTTGCGGACGCTCACCACAAGAGAACAAAGGACATCCAGTTTGTGTCTTTTGGCGACGCTTTTGAAAGTAATCTGCGGTCTGATCTGGCAGTTCGTGACCTTTGTGACATGTCACCGAAAGTGTCCAGAAACTGCCGCAAGTGTCCAAGAGTCTATTAAAGGGGATGTCTTTACCCGCTGTAGTTTGGACAGGGGTGGTTGCTAAGCTGGCTTCCTCCGCTCAAGACAAGAAAGACGAGAAGCAGAGCCAGGCGTTCCCCCACAATATACCCATCATGTGCCATACACACACACACACACACACACACACACACAGAGTTGACCCAAACCAACAATATCTTGTGACCCGACCCTGCCCTTCCTCCTGCAGCCGCAAATGGAAAACCCAGGCAGACTTTGTGTGTGTGTGTGAGGTCTCCCATTCAGTTTATTTATTAGTTCACTGTATCATCTGGCAGCCGAGGCCTACAATATTATTTTTTTGTGTGCATGCATGCATGCAAGTGCGCTTTTTGTGTGTGTGTGTGTGTGTGCGTGTGTGTGTGTGTGCGCGTCTCCATGCAGGCCCGTGTGGTAAAGCTGTGTGTGTTCTTACTATTGTGGCGGTGCGTTGATGGAAAACCTATCTAGTTTTCCTCTGTGTCACAGCAGCGGTCCCCCTAAAGGTTGAAAACAGAGAGCGAGGAGGGGGAGGGTGGAGGGACACAGAGACGCTAACACACTCCAGGAGGACGACGTTATAGAAAGAAGAAGTTTGAGGCTATTTTAATATTTATTTATTTTTTAGATAATTTCACTTTTTTTGTGCAGGTAGGAAGAAGACATAGGGATCCGTAGAAAAGGGAAAAAAAAAAGATTCACAGACTCTCAGCTCTCTAATTGTGGGTGTGTCCAGAGCTATAAGTGCCTTCGCTCTTACCTGTGTTACTTATATCCCTGCATGAGGCTCAGAACAGACACACTCACACCTGTCAGTCCACACACCTGCCCTGCTCTCCAGAAGCTGCACTCTCTGCTCTACGTCTTCAGGTAAGACTTTTTACACCTGGAATTTATTTGATGTTGGTGGAATAGACCTTTAAATACTGTGATTGTTCTGCTCTCTCAGCCTGTGCTCTTCAGATTGTTGCTTTCTTATAGTTTTTAGTCTTTTTAGCAAAAGAAGAGAATTCTATTCTACAAGTCAGATTAAGCTGTAAAATTGGGGGAAATACACCTTTAACCCTTTAATATCTCCTTATATTTATTTGCATTATTATTCTGCAGACTTTTTGCATGTATGTTTATATTAATAATGATATTACCACATTTTGCAAATATGTTAATTGCCCACATTAAGAACATTTACTTGTTCTTAAAATATGGATACGTTTTGCCATATTTGGAGGGTTTTATTTTGAAACTACACGACTTTCACTTTTATGGCAATAAGCATTTTTGTAAAACCCAGCATTATTGTTATTTAGACTAAATAGATTATTGTTTATGGATTATACTGGATCATTACATGACAAGACAGGGACAAATGAGAGAAAACATGTCTCTTTTGAGTTGGTATTTTTAGAATGTATTTGTCCTCTCTTTAAGGCTGTAACCCTTTTACCTTAGATACAGATAATGCACGAGTTGTGATGCAACTTAAAAAAAAAAAAAACTGTATTAAAAAACACAATATTGGCATTGTTCAGTATCAAGGCAAATTATTAGAGGTTTCCGGGTCTTGATATTGTAAAAATGCTGATTGTACTTGTGTGTAATGATGCGGATGGTCCAAACAACATCTATATAACAACAACTTTATAGTTTTATCATATATAATAAATACATTGTCTAGATCAGCACCTGGTCTGAACTGAATTGTTAAGAGAATAGAGGATAATTTGGGTGACTTATATTGAGATATTTCCACCTCTCACTTTTTAAATGTCTGTATATACTGTATATAATACTCAAAGTTAGTTCCTTTAAGCAGTCTTTTCACTTCTGAAGGTAGTTTTAAAGGGGAATTATACTCATTTTCAAAATTCATACATGTTATTCCTCTGGTCTTTGACAGTCCAAAAAATATTACGAAACATGAACAACTCTCTCCTAAATCCAAAAACTAGAGTGCTAAAACTGAAACTTGTGATGTCATCGAGTATAACGTGGAGCTGCTCCATGGACAATGAATGGGGAGAGATGTTCTAAATGACACTGAAAGCACCCAGGACGATGTTCTGAGTATATGGAAACATTTTCTGTTTCACAACTGAGAACACTACAACAGAATAAAACTCATTTGGGTATAAACTTATAACTTTTATTTAGATTCTGTGCGTCTCCCATTCATTATCTATGGAGCAGCTCCAGACGTTATACCCTATGACATCACAAGTTTGAGACTCTGGTTTCTGGCTTTGAGAGAGAGAGAATAGCTCATGTTCACAAATATTGATTGAACTTTCCTCGGCCATGTAAAATAACATATTGCAATTCTTAATTTAGGTGGTGTTCCCCTTTAAAGAAACATGTTTTAGTGGAGTAGATGTGAGGACGAGCTGTATGTCCACTTTGTGTCATAAGTTCCTTCTACGCACACTTTTTAAACTAACTTTAAAGGAAGCACTGATAACGTGATTTCGACAAGGTTTTTGTGTGTATGGAATATTTTAAAAGCATTTTAAGGATCTTTTTTAATGAATATATTCTTTAGGTTGTATTGGTGGTCCTGAACACCAGCCCTCCCACTATCACTTCCCAAAGCGGGGTGTAGCGTCCTATAAACCCATTATCCTCAAAGACAAACCAAACCTTCAGGCGTGGAAACCCCACATAAGAGGAAAAAGCCGGGCATTTCCCCCTACCCCACCAGCTGACACGGGGTTAATGGCTTCACACACACACACACACAGTCCTGACCCGTTAATTTGTTCGTACCAGCGGCGTTAATGGCGTCCCCAGGGCCGTTCCACCATCGCCACGGAGGCTATTCCCAACGCTCCGGTCGAGGTGGAGGAAACGGAGCTGGAAAGAGCTGCCATTTTAGAGGGCAAGGGTCAGGATCACCCAATTCCCCGGAAAACATGACTTTATTGTTTACACACGTGTTGGACTGTGTGTGTGTGTGTGAGGAGGGGGGGGGGAGCGTGAGCACGTGCATGCATGGACGCTCACTCACGATCACGCACGCATGTGTGCACATAAAATACATGTACGCAGATGCACTTTGCCTTTGCTCTTTTTTAAAGATTTGTTCATGTATAGTTTCTGATTATGTTAACCGCCGTCATGTGTGCAGCTACGTGTACGAGTCGGCGTGAGCTGTGTACGTATACGTGTGTCAGCAGGTAGCTGTTAAATGAGGCAGATTGAAAAGATAAAGGCAGTACTGTTTTTATTCGCATTAGCTGTTACTCAACTGAGTGACAGACGTGCAGAGGATGGGAAATCACCTCGCTGGATGAAGGAGGGGGCTCTGGGCAACGCTTTGAGTTCAGCGGGAGGGGATCACCTCAGATTGAACGAAAACTCAGTGTTTGAGAAGTTTCTTCGGCTCAGAAAACATGTTCAACGTAGATCTTATAAGTAGCCTCGATCACTTTTGACTTAATAGCCAAGCAATGCTTTTATTCATGGCCTCATCACAAGTTAAATATGTCTTTGAACTGTGAGCAGTTAAACCAAAAAGTGCTGTTCTTTAAAAGTTTAAAGAGGTTAAACTTTATAATATTTCAAAAGATCAAAAGCAAAGATTTGAGAAAAGCTCAAAAAGAAGTTGGTAGTTGGAATTATTTTGAATAAAAACCTCATAAACAGTTAAATGTCAGATTTTCTCTGGTCTTTCCGTAACGTCTTACATACTTTTGTGTTCTGTTTGGATCCTCCAGGCTGCCATCCAGATGTCTCCGTGCATGACCTCACATTTCTGCCTGCTGGTCCTACCAGTGATGTCACTGCTACTGCTCTTCTCTTCCATTGGTTGGAGTTACGATGGCCTCACCCCAGGGTGTCACCTACACCGTAAGTAAAAAACACACACAGTTTTAAAATGCATTCCCAGTGTACCCCAGAACAGCATCCATAGACTGTATATAAAGATGGACGACATCACAGCTCCCCAAAAGTGAAGCCAAAACATCCTGATCGCCCCCTGGTGGCTGGCTGCAGTATAGGTCATAAAGCCCGCCCCCTCCATGTTAGCGGATGGGACATGTGCCAAACTAAAATGTCAAAGTACACATTAAATATATTTATCATAAAAATGTTTTCTGTCATTTTAGGTAGTTTTTATTACGCTGATGTATGTTCAAGTGTTCATTTGTCTGATAAGATTGATTTCAATTAGTTATTTGATGCTATAAAAAGGAGGTGAGACGTCATGATTGACAGATTTGATTGATAGAACGTGTCAATGTGATCATAAATGTTGTTTTAGAGATATTATGGTTAGTTGTTGGGTCTTTCTAGCCAAACAGCTACTGTGGTGCTAACGTAGCAGCTAGGTGGCTCACACTAATAAGCTGCGGCCAAGCTCGGCTCGTGATTGGCTTGAGCGGGTGTGTGGGCGGGACCTTGATACCGCAGCTCCAGCTGCCCGATCATTACTGCACAGAGTGGGAGCGGAGACATGACGTCCATCTATAGTATATACAGTCTACATACACATCCAATACTTGATTCCCTTCCCTCTCGCTCATCTCTCTATCTTCTCCCCCCCCGTCCAGCCTTCAACGTGACCATCCGCAGTGACCGTCGTGGCACATGTAAAGGCACCCACCTGGTCTACGCCTGCGTTGGCTACTGCGAGTCCAGCGCGTTCCCGTCCAGATACTCCGTGCTGGTGGCCTCCAACTTCACCCACAACATCACCTCCGCTTCACGATGCTGCACCATCAGCAAGGACGCTAAGGTGAGGGGAAATGAAAAAGAGGGGGTTAACTACAGCCTCAAGTGTTTATCATTTTTGCCAATTCTTCATGTCCTCTGGCTCCACTTTTCTCAGGTCAAAGTTCGCTTGGACTGCCCTCGAGGTCGCCACCATGACGAAATAGAGATCCTGACGGCGAAGGCGTGTCGCTGTGACATGTGCCGCAAGTCCCGCTACTGACGCATCCAGACAGTATGCTGCAACTGTACACCGGGACAAGAACCATATTTAGTCAGTTGAGCGGTACAAACTCTGGTAAATGATTGAAATACAAGACTTTCAGTGATGCACCAGTAACTATGCTTTTTCTCTCTATGTCGACTTGTTTTGAATGTTGAAGAAAATCCACTTTAACTTATTTAACTGAAAAAGAATCAGCTTTCTACCGAGTTTCTGTCAAAAGCAGTGTTTCCTCTCATTTGTGTTCTCAAAGAATGAAAGGAAGGTGGACGGAAACCGATCAAAAGATGGAAAGGTCTTTGCAGATCTACCATGTGACTAAGATTTTCAACTAAAATCAAGTGAAATTCATTCAGGCAGAGTAAAAACTGCTCTGATCAGTCACCCAGGGCCTTAAGATTCAAATTAAAATGGGAAAATCACACTTTTTGATGTCTATAATGATTTGCGTGAGTGTTTGTTTGTGTGTGCTTGTGTCAAATGTGATGTAAGGGAGGTTTTTTGTAGAAAACTTGATTGATGCACATGTGTTTAACGGCTGTATAAACCATTCCGTCACTCACAAACAAACTGTTAAATGCTTTTGCTTTTAGGCTTGAAATATGCCAAAATGAATGAGAGCATTACATTACAGCTAAGTCATCTCATTGACTTGTATTCAACAAAAAAAGTCAATATACTGTCAACCTTTGGAATCAACATAAAGGGTATATATACGAGTAGTTTCATTCTTTTGCAATAACCACTAAACACAGACAAGAGACCAAAGAATGTACAAAATTTATTTATATTTATGAATTTGAACTAAAGGACATTTTGTAAATAATATCTATTGATGAAACCAAAGAATGTTGAAAATGTCGATGAAATGAAAAGAGAAGAATGCACTGTATAGTTTGTGATGAAATTGTATTTCAATAAATTTCTATTCTGCAACTGTAAAGTGATTAATGTGGACATTTGATTTTTCACACACATGAACTTGTTTCCATCACTTAAGGGGACATTACATTGACTTACATTCATTCTCTGGGGACTTACCTTAACCTTAACCATGACCACTACATGCCTAACCCTAACCCTTAGCCTTACCTTAAACTAGGTCTTAAGCCTTAAATTTAATGATATACGTTGTAGGGACCTGCATTTTGTCCCCACAAGGAAGGTGAGTCCCCACAAGGGACTGTGGGTCCCTATTGACCTCACCACCATTGTCTCTCTGTAATGTGTATGCATCATATCACCTTCAAGTAAACAAATTAAACAGATTTATATAGAAATATGTGCCATGTGAGTACAAAATAAACTTAAATAATGAAGATATTGATTAGGTATTATTGTAAAACATTTTTTGAGCATCGAGATTAATACAAAGCCCAGTTAACAAAGGACCTTGTCATTTCAGTTTCAGTTGAAATTGCAATTTATTGGTGAATATCCCCAAACAAAATTGTACTATGCACACAATTAACCTAGGGTCTTTGGACCCCTGAGGGTCTAGGGCCCCAGGGCAGTTGTCTGCTTTGCTTGGTTGGTAATTCTGCGCCTTGGTACACAGATAAAATACAAAAGTTTGAATACAGAATGTATATAATGCTAACATCTCAGATTTTAGATTATAATCACAGCTAATCAGTGTATATATACTGCAAATATATTTATTTCATTTATTTTATTCTTGTTAAATGTGTATTCAACAAGTGCCTTTATCTGTATTTTCTTAAATTCCGTATTGCTAACATCATGGCAAAGAATCACAGAGCTCTTATTTTTAAATGTAATGTTTGTTTCTACTTTCTTCCATACAGACATATATAAGTATACACACACGTCTTCAGTCAACAGAAGGACACATTTTTAGGTTACTAGATGTCAAGTATCACACTTAGTCAAATGTCTTGATTTCATCATTTTATTCATTCATATCAGTAAAACAGTTGATAACATTGTTTGCCCATCAGAAGGTCTCACACTCGGTGTCCTGTGTGGAGCAGACGGCACAGTGGCAGTGCAGAGCCATGGGGTAGTGGTACAGAGGGGACACGTTGGGCTGGCAGCCCGGCAGACGGGCGGTCATGTGACGGGTGCGGCTGTACGTGCACACGCGGTGTTGTCGATGGATGTAGGGGGGATCCGGCACAGGTTTCTGCAGCGTTCACACAAACACACACAGGTGGAACACAGGTTACTTTGCTCTACATTGATAGGCGTGACTAGACATCGTTTCCCCATATACCAATATACCAACAAAGAATAATGACAGTGAATGCCACAAGTCTCTACATCTAACATCTGTCTTTACTGTAAGCATGTGTTGCAGTCACTCAATTTGTTCATTCTTGACCTTGGAATTGGTAGTTTGACCCAAAAAAAGTATTAACTCAAGGTCCACTTCTTAGCTCTTCCCTGAGTTTTCACCACATCCACCACAAAAAGCTAGTAAGTGGACTTTGAGTTAAGATATTAAAGTCTAATATTGACTGTCTGCCATGTGACTGAGTCAGCTCCATTGTTGCTGATTCAGAGCTCTTTCTCCTCTAAAGGCTTCGAATTGGACTGAAGTTTCCCCTAAACTTGTTTTTTCAATTAACTCGGAAGTTAAATTTGAATCCCTGCAAACTAGAACAAGTTCAGTAAGAGTTCAGCAGCCCTCCCTGCTCGGAGGGATTTAAGCACTTCTTACGACAATGACATATGGGTCAGAGCCGAGAATTGGTCATCGGCCTTCTTACGGTTTGGGCTGAGTCCTGGGTCATTAATCATTTATTTGATGTTTCACAATTACAGTATTATGGGGGCTTTCAGAAATAGCAACAGAAAAGAGTGGGAGTTCTACTTTGGCTGAATGTAACTGTGTGTGTGTGTGTGTGTGTGTGTGTGTGTGTGTGTGTGTGAACGTTACCTCCCAGGTGTGACATCGCCCCCAGCAGGCCTCGGTGGTGATGCGCAGTCCCCTGCAGCCCGGCTTCTGGGCCACGAAGGAGAACTCTCGCACGGCGCAGCCTCGGAAACCGTGAAGCGTGGTCGTCACGGCGACGCACACCTCGGCTGCCCCGGCAACCAGGAGGAGAAGGAGGAAAGACAGGGGCAGGGGTCGGAGATGCATGCTGGGAAAGATGGCTAGAGAAAAGAAAAAATAAAGAAGTAACTTTGACGGATGGAAAACTATTTGTGGAGTATTTATATCCATTATTCCTAAACTAGAGGTGACCTTCCACCTGAGTGGAATAAAATGCCATGTTTTTTGTCATATTTACAGACTACAATATTCAGTTTGGCCTATTAAAAATGGAAAATGAATTGCTGAAGGTTTTATTGCCAATATTTTACATCTATAGAGGAAGATGACCCACAAAAGCTGACTGACTCTCAGAGCAGTATACATGACTCACAACTCCCTCTAGTGTTCATTATGGATACTGCAGCCAACAATAACCGTAACTGTAAAAAAAATATTTATTTCAATGGGTAATTAATTATTCAAACTAAGCTAAACTTTCAAATTAAAAATGAACAACAAAACATTTTAATTCTACAAATCTGAAGTGTAGTTAATTAATTTCACTTTTACGCATAAAAAGCTTTTTCAATTAGAATCAATCGTCATTTTGGAGACATCTGCTTAATTACTCTCCAAGCAAACCACTTAAACTGTACTAAAACAACTGGAGTCACCTCATCTTAGCCAGACTGCAAAATGCTTCACTTGTATTAAGAAATATAACACTGAAATAAAAATTCTTTCTGCATGAACAGAATGATGTGAATACTTTTATAGGCAATGAGACACTGTCTTCACTGTGAGTACCATAACTCCACATATACGTATGAAGCTACACTAACCGTGGTGTAAAATAGCCTGCTAACATAATTACGTACACTTTTTTTGTCTTTAAAACATCTTAAAAAATTATTATTAATAAAATGAATACCTGCCGTATAACTTAATAGATCATTTATAAAACAATTCTCACCTTTTCAGCTGAAGATCTTGCAGAGATGTGAGCTGCTGGACTCCGGTGTCTCCCTGCTCGGACAACAACCAGTGAATGGAACAAATCTGTCCTTGTTGTTGTTTTTAGAAGGCCATTAGGGCGGACGGACACTCTGACATCATAGCAATTACAATGAAATACCATTAGACCCCAAGCCAGAAATAATGGAGACTCCCTGGAAAATACTGATGCTTGTCTATGTTTTCTTAACCTCAGCCTGTATCTCTCTGTGTGAGTGTGTGTGTGCAGCTCTTTATCCAACTTTGGTCGACTCTCAGTGATGTAAGGATTGTCCGTACTCAACGTGACACTTACTGTGACAAAGGATTGGTAATGTGAATACAAAGGACAGAACTTTTTAAACTCTTACAGGGTAATTTAAAACCTTTGGCACCATATGACTTTAAAAAAAAGTCCTGACAATTTCAAAATTAAGGGATTAAATAAGGTGAACTCATCGGAGTAATTGTCTCTTCCGCTCTAACATGGACATTTTTGTTCTTAAAGTTCCATATCATACCAGTGTTTTTGCACGTTTTAGCCCGTTAACTAAAACTATACTTTACATCACAGCTAACCATTTTGCAAACCGTGCTGCTTTTGGTTTTGTGGCATATATTTGCTACCGTTCCACGCAGCCATTGATTTCCATTCATTGTTTCATCACAATGCAAATATTAGGTAACTCTGATGCTTTTTTTTTTTAGCAGATTTTATGTTAATTGCGATGACTCACGCAACTCAACTCAAGTTTCAAAAGTCTGCTAGTTGACTTTGACACCATATGGAAATGAATGGAAATCAATGTTTGCCTGAAACGGTTGGAAAAATGCATCAAAACTGCATTTGAAAATGGTCAGCAAAAATGAAAAAGAATGTTTTTAAAAAAAATGTAATTTAAACACGCTTATAAGCAGATTAAAGCAGCATTTTTTTGCTAAACAACACTAACATATTATCGTCTTATAAAGTTGGTATGGCTAATGATGTTAATGCTAAGTTAACAGTGTATTATTTACACATGCAGCAGGGACAAAGCAACATAATCATTCATTTGAAGTTGCCAGACGAATGTTAGTCCAATATTTATTCTCCTTTTATCTCTGCTTTGGTCTCCTCCAACTCCTGACGGAAATGTTTGGCTAATTAACTGTTCCAGTAGCTAGGTGCTAACTGTACCTGCTGTTTGATGCTTGGCAGGTAGTGTACGTGGGTTTATAAGAGCTCTTACACTGAAAACAACTTTCTGTCCAAAACAGGAAATGCAGATTGTGGGACAAAAGAACAAAACGATATGCTAAAAGAGATTGATAATTCTCAGAGAGTTCGTAATTACAAAAGTGACAGGAGATGGGTGCTATGCTTCCGCAACGGCACCGTCGGGCGGTGTGACGTTATCAGCTGTAACCACCAGCCTAGCTATATTAAAAAAGCACAGAGAAGCTCGGATAACAACTAACACAGAGGGAGAGTGACTTCATCCTCTGCTCAGGTAGACATTACTCCTCTATATCTTTACATAGCAAGTAGATGTTTGCTGCTATATTAATGCTCTGGATGTCGTGTAGAGCAACTTTAAGTAACGTGCATTGTGCCTGTTGAAAAAAGGAAGTAAATTTAATATTACTGAAGAGACAAAAGAGGTGACACAAAAAACAGCAGACTCTCAGAGTGTTTTCTCAAAGTGAAGTTTCATTTTTAGCACATAGTTTTTTTTCCTCCATTCTACACCCCCCTGTAATGTTACGTACAGTAGTAAGCCTCTCTACATTCAAACCCCCCCCCACCGCTGTGTTGGTCCCCAAAATATACATCTTCTTCTTCTTCTGCATCATCTTAATCATCTTCTCTAAGGTTTTTCTTCAACACAACAAACACAGACCATTGGGCAGACAGTGCAAATCTAGAAATTCAGTGAAATTGCTACGTAATGCAGTTGTAGGTTTCGGTAACATTATATTCTCATTCTGTTACTGTTGCTCTGACTTATTGCCATTCTATCGTGTCTAACTCTACGTCTTTTCTTTCCTCTGTCTTTCTCCTCCTCTGTTTTTTATCTTTACTGGCCGTTTTCAATGAATCCGTTCACACTGCCCCTCTGATTTAAAGCATTTGTTTCAATTTGGCCGCACGAAAATGGCCACAGAGAGGAAATGTGGCGGCGAATGAAACCAGCGTTTGATGGCTGTCTGTGAGGCGATACCCGAGCTCTCTACAAACACTCTCTCTTCTCTCGCTTCCTGTTCCGGAGCAGTTCTAGGATGTACGACAGAGTTGTAGAAAGAGGAATATTACTATTGACCAATATAGGTGAGAAAAGTGGGAGCTGGGGTTCCGTTTTCCCCCGAGTCAGCTGACCGACTGACAATAACAATCAAGAGGGTTTGTGAGTAAGCTAGCCAAAACAAAAATCATAAAGTAAGCTGAGGTTTAGATCAGCGAGGTCAAGTTTTGTCTCTTTTTTTTGTGTGTTTCTTGCCTGAATCAAAACGTTTGAAATCCAACCAAATGTTGTTGTTTTTTTGTGGAGGTTTTGAGGTGTTTACTGGTGCAGTATCAGACTGCTATTACACCTAATCAGTCAGTGCATTTTCTGTGGCCGCCATGGAGCACGGCCCATGCTAATTTGCATGCTTTACGCTCCTGTCGTGTGCAGAAACAGGAGAAAAACTGCCTGAAAGTTAAAAGAATATACAGTATTGTAGTACTTAGAGAAGAGAGGCTTATGTCAATGGTTCCCAACTTGAGGGTCGGGGACTCTTAAGGGGTCCTCAGATAAATCAGAAAGGTCACAAGTTAATTAAAAAATAAAACATTATTTAAACAAAATTATCTTTCAAATTTTTGCTCTTTAGTATTTTTACTGATTTGTATTCTTGAGGTTGAGCACCCGATTGGAACGCACACTTGATTTTTATCTGTTTTATTTTTATTCTTGTGAAATACTTTTACCTACAATCAAAACTATTTCATGAGAAAAAAAAAACACTCTTTGGTTGAACTGCTCGCAACTCATATCCACACGAAAGCCAAGGGGGTTTTGTTTGTTCTAAGGGGTCACAAGCCAAAAGGTTGGGAACCACTAGCACATGTAATAATGTTAACTGTTAAATGTTAATGTGAGCTCATATCTCAAAAGCTTCATCCGAAATCACATACTACGCCCTACATACCCAACAGGTGTAATATCGTTCAACATACTTTTGTGTGAATAAACAGCAGTATGTATCTTTTCGGACGCAGTGAGCTGTAAATTACGTCGTCACTTCCTGAGAGCCTCCTTGCCAGTTGGAGACGTGTAACCATGGTAACCTCATGTGACCAAAACAACAATTTGTGAGAATCAAATTCTGAACTAATTTAAAAAATATATATTACGCCTAGCAAAGTGAAATCGTATACTTTGTTAAATTGAAGCTTTATTGATGTTACAGAGCTGTCCGTCAACGTCTGTTACGAACGTTGTCGTCACTACCGCATTGCATTGTGGGATATTTATGCCACCGTAGTGTCCGTTGTTTGCATACTGTAATATTTCACCGAATATAGTATACAATACGTGTACTATTGGTTTCATACTAAGGTTTTGGACATAATAAAAAATCTCACATCCTGTTTTAGCGTACTGAGTAGCATGTTAGTGTGGAATTTCGGACGCAAACACAGTCTTCATCAGCAGATATGGTGCCTTCAAATGAAACTCGTGAGCTTGTGTTTACAACATGGGAAGTTGTTTACACGATATGCTTGGCGTTCAAGTGGTTAAGTCGTGAGAACACCACTGCTAAGCAACGGCAATATTAACGTTACTGTCGGCGACTAGAAGCCACGGAGGCTAACAATTTAGCAAGCAGGTAACATAATAGAGGAAATGCAAAGAAACAATAACAAAGGAAAAAGATGAGGCCGATGGGAATATCAACATTTTCCTCAGAACTATTATAAAATTACGAAGAAAAACAAAATTCATGGCCTCTGCCATTTCTGACAACGTCACAACTCGTGAACTCTGAGCTTTTCAGAAACTTTCCACTTACGATGTCATGAACACCACATGGGGGGGGAGCGTTTATATGGACTCTTCTCGGTAACACGGTAAACACGACCCCATTTGAAGGCACCAATAGAGTTTGCTCAGTTGTCGTGGAGTTGGCTCAGGTGCCATCATGTGATGATACGTCCCAAAAACCTGGTACCAAAGTTCCATACTTCAGCCACATGGCGACTACCGAGCCATCCGAGCCAACCGAGCAACTCCATCCCAACAGCTCAACAATTGCATGCACAAATCGGACAATATTTGGTTCGACTGATAGACGTGTTGGAAGTTATAACCTGGATGTTGAACGCAACATCTGCAAATTAAATTAAATGCACGTGTCAACGTTTGAAAGCAACAATCTCTTTAGTACAAAGACACAACGGTAGATTAGGTGTGACTGCAGCCTGAAAGCATCAGAAGAAGCCGACCAAACTCAAACCAAACTTAAACCAAACTTAAAGCATTCAGGAAAAACTTGGACGCAGATTCACGATCAGTCATTAACAGCTCAATAAAACTTAAAATGCCAATCAGAGAGCTGCGAGTGAAATGGATTTTAAAACCTTGTTGATTCAGGCATGATTTGAAAGTGAGTGTTTTGAAAAACTGCTGGTCTGAAGGGTTTTTGAATGTTTGGTTACGAAGCAGCCGACAGGTAGCTCTGCGTCTCAAGCGTCAAAAAAACAATCAATCGATTTGTTTTGCGATACATTCGGATTCAAACCCTGTCCCTCAGGAAGGAGAGAAGGAGAGAGAGAGAAAAAGAAGCAAAGAGAGAGCAGTTTTCTCTCGTTCTCTGTCACTCTGTCTACGCACATCTCCTGCTCACTGATTCACTCACTGGATACACACCAACGCGCGCACACACACGCACGCACGCACGCACGCACGCACGCACGCACGCACATACGCACACACACACACACACACACACACACACACACACACACACACACACACAACCTGACCATCATCTTCAAATAAGGTTACATTTCCTGATCAAATAGAAAATAAATAGCATCAGTATCAGTTTTCCACAAAATGAACAAGATCATACAAAAACCAAGAAAAAAAACAACATAATTACAAAGCAAAAATCATTTTTCATCAAAGAAATTTACACAGAAAGTACCTTTAAGACAATGTGAATATCAAGGACGCAACAGGAGTAAAAACAAGAGTGGGGGGTAAACATTTGAGTGGGACACCCACTTCCTGTTTAACCCCCTAAAAACACACAGATTATCCTGAAAGAATGAAAATATTGCTAAAATAATTTTTTTCTGGTTTCCCCCCCCCCCCCCCTCTCATTATCCCATCACTCTATCATAATGATCAGACAAGAATAAACAGATTTTTCTTGGTTCACACCGGAAAAAAAAGTTATCATCGTCATGGTCGCCACCTAGCAGCGTCAGGTCTGCTGAGCCGAAAGGAACAGACGCTCCGGGTGCAGAAATCCAACTGGATCACTGTGTTTTTCTTTTGGTCTGAAACACTTGTGGTGCGCTTTATTTGTCCTCCGGTAACCTCTGTGTCGGGTGGGGTTTAGTAGTCTGCTAGGATACATTTTTGGTCAGAAATTGGGCGGTTGTAAAGTTCAACTTTGTAAAATGTAACCTAGGCAAATGAGTAAATTTGTTAAACTTTTAACCAAAAAATCATCACCGTGTGCCGCATCATCAAAATTAAAGGTGCCCTGTGGAGTTTTGGACCACTAGTAGCGCTATAGAGCAAAGTTTTTATGAGCGGGTCCCCATTATGTTTGTACTGCACATGTTTCACATGTATGCACATGGGCACACAGGCGGTTTCATGCTACTCCATTGATCAACAGTTGGTGGCGGTATTGTGCAAAAAAACTTAGCAACATGCCAAAAAAAGGCAGGGAAGAAGAAGAATGTTAGCAAGTAAACATGGATGTAAACAATGCAAGAGTTAAAATATATTTCAAAAAAAGGAAATGCACATATACACAATGTGTTTTAGTGAATAACACTGAATGTAAACACAACTTTGTTTGTTTTAGAAAGCTCCACATGGCACCTTTAAACAAACAAAAAAATCTTTAAATATGGAATGTTTTTGGATTTTTACGAAATACCCCTTTAAAATCCACCCGCCGCACCACAAAAAGCCAAAATTTCAAAATAAAAGAAAAACAGCCGCCGCCAATCCAGTTCATTCCTCCCCACTTTAAGGTCTGTTAAAGGGGAATTCCGCTGAATTTCAGCACTCACATTATGGCCTCGTACAGTTAACATGTGATGTGAATTCAGAATTGGAGCCGGCCTTCCCCTTTATGGTATCTGCTACACTAGTGTTTCTCCCATAATACACTACAGAAATATCCAGAGACATGTGTATATATATAAAAACATTATCATCATCATCATCATCATCATCATCATCATCAGTAGTACTTAGAGTAGAGTAGAGTAGTAGTAGTAGAGTAACAAGTAAGAAGAAGGAACAGTATTGTACTTTATATCATTATCATCATCTTCATCGGTGGTTATTTAACCTTGAGAGACTCGTCCTTTGGTGGAACCCGACAGAATGGGAGAGGAGCTAGCGCCAGAACCAGCTGTGTGTGTGCGTGTGTGTGTGTGTGTGTGTGTGTGTGTGTGTGTGTGTGTGTGTGTGTGTCTGTACGTATGTGAGTGTTAAAAATTGAACTTTATGAGATATTTTGGTGCATCAATCGAGTGTTGGCGTGTGTGATTTGTTTGACCTGGATACACTTTCTCTCTGTAGCTCTGCCGTATTTACAGTAAATATGTACCTGCTTCTGTGTGTGTGTGTGTGCGTGTGCGTGTGTGTGTGTGTGTGTGTGTGTCTGGTCTGTGCGGCAATAGTTTAGGGACATTTGTGTGAAATTGCTTCTTTTGTTTATTGATGTATTGTGCTATCCACGCATGAAATAAGCATCTCTGACCGAAAGATAAATACGAGGCCACAGTACAGACTCTGACTCGGTTGGTTAAATATCAAGACAAGTTAGACACATGTTAAACTTGGTTAGTGTTGCACCAAAAGAGAAATTTCATCTCTTATTTCGAGGCTGATTTGAAGCAGGCCAGCTACCAATTTTGGATACTGACCTGCAGTTTAATAAACCAGCCGGTAATTACAATGACAGTCTGCACTTTTGGACGATATTCATCTTCTGATCTGCAACATAATGTGTGTACAGCAAAAAAGAGTGAACCAGTTTCACACAACTCCGTCAGAAAAAAAAGGTGCGGCCTTTACCTCGGATCACTGAGCTTGTGCACTTTTTCACAAAAAAGCCACGCCCTCGATGATGCGAGATAAAAAGAACAGTGGATTTTGTTTTGTACCTTTTCTCTCCCAACACTTTCACCATCAACCTCGTGTCTTCTCCCCGTCCCCTAACCCCCGTGCTATCCAATCTCTGTGGAGCAGCACCTAGGTGGCGCTCTCCCCGGCTCCGGAGGAGGAAGAAGAGGCCCCGCTGGGCTTGGGCTCGGGCTGGTCGGAGTGAGCCGTCTGCGGGGACGAAGGGGTCGGCGGGTCCCCTCTCTCGCCTCGCTCCTGGAGGTTGCGCTGGTTCCGGGCGGCCTCCGTGAGCATCTGCATCCGGCGGTCCTGGTGCTCCTCCAGGCCTCGCCAGAGATCTGCGCGCTCCCTCTCTCGCTTCAGCTCCCTGGAGAGGCAGGATGAGGGGAGGAAGAGGAAAAAGAGAGGGGTGAAGAGGGATGGAGAGAAAGGAAACAAGAAATGAGCTGTTGGGAAATGTTTCAGACATGCCAAAGTATTCTCAAAGACTGAACAACTTGAGCAACTGTTAACAGGAAGGCTTTCAGTATAAACAAACTGGAGATATGTTGGAGTGTGTTGGAGTCACACTCTCTCCTGAAATGCCCTTATTAATACGGCTATGGCTAGAGACCACCAACTGCAAAGGATGTGTGCTTTGATCATTTATTTATGACATTTGATGATGTTAATGAAGTGCTCTTAAAGGGCAATTTCAATCTCAATTAGTTACACAAAAATGAAAAGAGGTGACCAAAGCAGACAGTATATCAAAGACATATAATCTAATAATCATAATTCTAATCATAATCTCACATTAGTTGTAAAAAAAAGGCCTGGTATAGAAATTTAAATAAAATGGAAGGAAATAAATACATTTCATTTATTCCAAAGAAAGACTTTGAGAATGTTATTAGTTATGTTAGAATAAAATAAGGCAAAGTGAATGGAATAATCCAATTTATGGTAAAAAAAAAATTGTAAGCAATTGATGAGCTTATGGGAACCTTTAAGCAGCTCTACATTAATTAAATGAAGCATATCTAAATTTACTTTCCTAGAAGCACAATAGAAAACAGACTTTACCTTGGCCGAATGACATCCTATGGCATTTAAAGAAGACAAGAGATGCAGCCTTGTCTTATCTTATTGATAACATTTTTATGTAAACAATTAAAAAAATAAAAAGAATACATCCACAGAGCCTTTAGAAAGGTGCCAAATAAAAGTATGACTTTTCCTGAAAAAAATTATTATGATTGTGAATTAATCATTTTAAAAATGTTGGCGGGTCAAAAATAAATGTTTTGTTTATCTCTGTGGAAGATATCTGACATTTTGGTTCCCACTTCTAACAAGACGTTGGTATAACCTGGTATCTCTGGGTCAGTTAGTGTGGAAAAAACAGATAAATGACTGAGTAAGTGCCTGGCAACGACTTGTTGTGAAGCGAATGCAATGGAACGGGGAAGTGAGGATGCGACATCTAGTGGATGAATGTTATCAGTGTTATCAATAGCACCTTTAAATCGTTTGGCAATTGATACGTTAATATATAAAGATCTTAGAATCAATGTTACAATGCAATTTAGGCCAAAGCAAATTTCTTTCTTGACATCATTAAACAGGCAAATTGAAACACTAAAAGAGCAGTTTTACGGGGACACTAATGGTACAGATGTATATAAATAAGTCAGCTTTAGAGGTGGTAAGCATTATTTTTACTTTGAATATGGCTACACTAGCTGTTTCCCCTGCCTGTCTTATGCTAAAGTGAATCACGCCCTGACTCCAACTCCGTGCTGAACTCAGACATCACATCGATATTGATCTTCTCATCTCGGAAAGAAAGGAAAAATGTTGAACTACTCCCTTAAGTTTTGTTAATGAATAAGTGGAATCATGATGTGACCCGTGTTGAAAAGATGACCTAAGCGATACATACTTACAATGTGAAATATAACGTGATGGCGAATGGAACAAATACCGACTAACTAAAACATGACTTAAGAGCCCTCTGTTTCTTCCTCTTGTTGTCACTGTTGTATCCAGTGACACAAACGCGCACACACACGCACAAAGTGAGTGAGTCATACTCACTTCTGTTTCTCCACTTTGTAGGAGGCAGTGAGATCATCAAACAACTTGCTGTTCATCTCCATGAAGGTCTTCAGCACGTTGTAGATCAGAGACACGATGGTCCTGAAGAGACGGAGTAAGAAGATAATGAACCTCAGCGGTTGTCAGTCGCATGGCAATATGGGTCAGGAGATAGAGGTCAGAAACGCCTGTGTTTTTGGGAGATATTAACCAACTGGCAACCACATGTGTTGCCTAGATAATAACCTGTGGGTCATTCATGTGTCCTTGGTAGATTATTAGCTTTAATGCTAATTTATTAGCTTGTACATTTTTCTCAGTCTTGGGATGTTACAGTTTGTAGCAGCTTTGTAAGCTAAATGCTACTGGGGGACTCCCAGCGGCTGGAAGTTGGCTGGCAACCGGCAGGCAGTCAGCTGAGAGGGGATATCCTAGGTGGCTGCATCTGTAAGGGATCTTCTTACGTATTAGCAGTGGTGAAAAGTAACTAAGTACATTTACTTAAGTATACAGTACACTTAAGGACTCCCAGCGGCTGGAAGTTGGCTGGGAACTGGCTGGCAACCAGCTGAGAGGGGAAATTCTAGGTGGCTGCATCTGTAAGTGATTTTCTTACGTGTTCGCAGTGGTGGAAAGTAAATAAGTACATTTACTTAAGTAGAATTTTCAGATACCTGCACTTAACATGAGTATGTTCATTTCATGCTACTTTATAATTATCCATCACTACATTTCAGAAGGAAATAAGAATGTACTTATTACTCAGCTATATTTACTCAACAGCTATAGTAACGAGCTCATTTGCAGATAAAGATTTTATAGAAAACATACGATCAGTTATTAAAATATGATGCAATGTTCTTGATTAAACAGCATAAGAGCATGTAAAGTAGTTACAATGGCTCCCCCATCAACCAGCTGTGCAATATTCAAATGATGCTTACATGTGAATACAGTAATAATAATCCACATTATAATATATATAATATCATAACACTTTGAAACAGACCATTGTGCATATTGAGTACTTTCACTTTTGATACTAAAGTATCTTTTGCTGCTAAAACTTGTGTACTTTACTTTAAGTAAAATTTTGAATGCAGGACTTTTACTTACAATGCAGTATTTGACATGATAGTATTGTTAATTTGACTTTTTAAATCTGAATCTGATTAGATCTGAATACGTCCTTCCACCATCCAACCAGTAATAGAGCTTCAGTTTATACCCATATTGACTAATCTAAAATCAAAAGCTGTGAGTCATGAGTTGTATTAATTTGTGTGTGTGTCTGTGTGAGCCACTGACTGGTTCCAGTGCTCCTTGGAGACTCTGTAGAGGGTGGCGAATACCAGCGGCAGGATGACTTGACAGTTCTCCTCTATCAGACTGAGGATGTATTCGTTGTTCCAGAAGTAAAGAGCCCGCTCCGCTACCTGAAACAAACATTAAGACAGAAGAGTTGACTTTCATTTAGCAAAGTCGTAGCAAGATTCTTTTCATCAAACTGATGTTTGTTTTATCCAAGTAACTGACCATCAGTGGATTGTTTTTTCTGTAGTGATATAATAAATCTGTATGTAGTTAGGGTACTGTTATCAGTCTTATTACAATTATTTTCCAGTATTTCATGCTTTTAGATAATACTTTTAAACATTACGCTTCAATCTATGATACGACTTCATTCTCTGCTCAGGTAGATATTACTCCTCTATATCTTTACATAGCAAATAGTTGTTTGCTGCTATTTTAATGCTCCGGATATCGTATAGAGCACATTTAAGTCATAAGCTACGTAACAAAACGAAGGTAAAATAATGCACCTGTCCAATGCACTGACCAAGCATCTGTATTTGACGAGTTGGGAGGGAGAGCTGCTTGGGTTTGAATGTAGGGAGCTGTGGTGTTTACCTGGAAGTGAGGGCTGGAGATGCAGGCCGCGATCTGTTTGAAGAGCGGCTCCTGGACCCGGATGAACTGAGACGGCTCGATCACATCCAGGATCTCCTCAATCTCCCCCAGGAACATCACCTGAATACGCAGACATGCACATTTTTATCATAGATACATAAAGGACAGAAAAGACATTCATGAAACTCCCAGAAGTGAATTAAATGTGCTAAGATGCTTCGAGGAATACCTCGCAGTACAGAAGTCCTACCAGAATTATCAGCATGTTTTATTATCTATCGTCTCACCTCTTTCTGCGTGCAGGTTTTTGGCCAGTACTTGAGCAGCCCTCTGATGATCTGCACAGAAAATATGAAGTACATTTATATAAATTAACACTGCAGCCATTAGCTCAGCAGGGTAGCTGGCTGGCGCCCATCTGTGCCATCTCCATTAACTCATACTCATACTCTGGTGCATTAAGAAATAAGTCATAGACTTTGCTCTGAGTCTCATTTTTACTGTATTGATGTTGGTGAACGAAGAAGTAGGCTAAAGCAAATGCTCTAATTCAGCCTCAGACCAGCTGAGTTTAGATTGGTGAACTACTTACAGGACTGACACTGATTATAATGTTTGATGGTCATGCGACTGATAACTTCAGTTTTTTACTACTTGAGTCTAATTTCGTAGTTTTGTCCATCATTTCTATCAGTTATGATAACACTGTACACTAAAGTAAATGCTGAGATTTGAAATGTTGGTAACAACCCCTCATTGCACAGGAAAATGATGCACGGTAGGTCAAAGCTGAATCAGGGAGTCAGTTCTTTAACTGTGAGGGATGTTTACAACAGACAGTTTGGGTAAAAATGTTACTGTTCGACTTTTGTTTTCCAAGTTATTTACTTCCAAATAACTCTGGCTAACCTCATTAAAAGCAGTGATAACGGATTTTTTTCCACTTGGGGACAGCAGAACAACATTGACATATTATCACCTTATAATGTTGACCTTATAATGTTTACAGATCCTGCAGACACAGAGGAACACTATAGTATTCATTAGGGATTCATCAGGTTTCTGGCTACCTTGAGAATGCAAGTCCAATAGTCACTCTCCTTCTCGATCTGTTTTGGTCTCCACTGACTCCTGAGGGAAATTAATGGCTCTTTAGTTGCTAGATTGCTCCGCTAACTTCACCAGCTAGTTGCTTACTTTGTCTGTCTGCCGTTTGGTGCTGTAGAGGAAGTGCACAGTGGGTTCATCAGAACTTTTTCGCTAACTCATAGACTGTATATAAGAAGTGGAAGTTGTCACCGTGACGTCACCCATTGGTATTTGGACTGCCATTTTGAAGCCTCGAGTTCGGCATTTTGGCTGTTGCCATCTTGTTTTTTTGCAACCACAAGTGACAGGAAAGGGTGGAGCTAAGTACAACCAAACGCTGAAGACATGTTTTTGCATTTTTAGGCGACCAAAATGTTACAATTAACTTTCATGAACTGAAAACACACTGTGAAAGGGTTAAAGTTCTATGACAACGCTGTGGTAGCGACCTGTCAATCACAAGGTAGCCACGTCCTAAAGCATCCCCTGCTTTATGGTCTATTTGACTCTAAATGGGACCATAATTTACTAAATGAACATCATGCTGTATTGAAGAAGACTTGAAACTAGTGATTGAGACCATAAACTCATGTTTACAATGTTTACTGAGGTAATAAATCAAGTGAGAAGTAGTCTCATTTTCTCATAGACTTCTATACAATCAGACTTCTTTTTGCAACCAGAGGAGTCGCCCCCTGCTGGCTATTAGAGAGAATGCAAGTCACTTCCGCATTGGCTTCACTTTTCAGACCCGGAGGTAGCTCACTGGCTAAAAACAGCTGTCTGCTACTGTTGGAAAGGTTGATGAGAGCAATGAGAGTAAACCATTGACTGTATATATATATATATATATATATATATATATATATATAACGTGAAACACAAAACACTAAAGGTGCGAGCCATTAAACTAAACCAATGAGCTGAAAGACACTAAAACGCCCCGTTCAGATGATGGAACTACAGACTCTGGTAATAATTTTCTGTATGTTTGTCACTACATGTGACACCTTTCACATTACATGTAGTCAATTGAGCCATTGTTTATTCAAAAATATTGATGAGTGCAGCTTTAAAGGAACAGTGTGTAGGGATCTATTGGCAGAAATGGGACATAATATTAATAAGTATGTTTTCTTTAGTGTAAAAATAAGAATCGTTGTGGTTTTGTGACCTTAGAATGAGCCGTTTATATCTACATAGGGAGCCGGTCCTCTTCACGGAGCCGGCCGCCATGTTTCTACAGTAGCCTAGAACGGACTAACCAAACACTGACTCTAGATAGGACCATTCATGTTTTCAAGTTTTAGCCACCGTAGTTCTCCTACACGCTTGGCACACGGGAGAAGTTTCAGTTGGTTGCAATCTACAACCTCACCCCTAGATGCCGCCAAATCCTTCACACTGCACCTTTGAACCTATACAACGTTTTCTTTCCACATCCGATGTCACCACGGTCCAATATCACAGCAATTAAGTAGGTAGATAGAAATGATGGCCAGAACTACAAAACTAAGACTCCTTCAAATTTGATCAGCCAGTGTGTTGCAGTAAGTACAATAATGTAATGAAACACAGTCTTACATATTCAGTCACTGTAGCATCTTTCTCCATAAACTGCACCACACAGTAGGCCAGCTGTAAGGACAGAGAAGACGTGGTTAGAAAACACACACACCAACACAAAACACACACACACACACACATTCCCCGAAGCTGTCAAGGAGACAAGGGGGATCTTAGCACTTATCCCTCAGGATTACACACTGCTAAAGATCGGAAAGACAAGTTTTCCAAGGGGAGATGTGTCACGAGTGAGTGTGTGTGTGTCTACTTCTACATCAGCTCTTGTCTCCTCTTATATGACCTGCAATCATTTCCTATTATTCAGCGAGTGTGTGCGTAGCTTACGTGTGTGTGTGTGTGTGTGTGCGTGTGTGTGTTTTGCGGTTGCCCCCTCCACCCTGGCCGGTTGCCGTGGCGAGTGGGCACCGTGGAGACGGAGACTGTGTGTGCGTGTGTTTACTTCGGAAGGAGTGATGTCACACACACACGAAGTCCCTTAAGGGCAATGTGAGATAGAGTTTAGACCTCTTGTCTCTGCCTCTCTGTCTTTCGTCTTCTGTCCTATTTATACCTTTGTCTTGTTGGAAGTATTACTGTACTGGTCTATTTTACGACTTTTAGTAAGTTAAAGTGTCATCAATATAAAGTATACTGGATGGTCCAATTTATAGTTCCAGACGGTAGAGGTTGTGTGCTGTCAGATTATTGATGGTTATTCTCTTTTTGTAGGACAATCACTTTTTACTTTGTTGTTGTTTCTGTCTTTGTCTCATTCGTGACCTGTATCTCTATTGTCTGTCTCTCTTTCTGTCTGGCTTTCACATCTTCCACAGCTTTCATCTTTAAACCCATCTAATCCCTTTTCCTTTTAATGGTGCACCTTTCTTGTTTCTCCTCTCACTCCATCTCTAACTTTCCCGTCCCTCATTCTCGCACCACAACATGGTTACAGAAACAGGGGGGAAAGAGGGAGCGGAGGCTAAAAAAAAAGGGCCGGTGAAAGCAGGGATGACAAGTTTGAAATAAAAAGAAAAGCATGAAAAAGAGGAGGATTAAACTAAAGGTGCTTATCGGTCAAACTATTTAAAGTATTAGCGAGACGTTAGAGAAGCTGCTAGGGGTAAATATGATGTTGGATTCTGTTGTCAGGCCAGGCTTTGCGGGAGCAGGAGACTGTCGTTAAGCTAAGGATTATGGGCATTGTAGTCTTGTTAAGGCTGAGGTTTTACCAATATTGATCTGTCAAGGTGACGGGCCAAATTAGGGCCTATTTTTGGCGACAAAGTCATTCCAGAGAGCCCTTATGTTTGCTTCTTGCATGCAAATTTGTTGCGACCTGCACATCAAAAAGCAGCCTTTCCATGCTTTTAACACTACTTTCAATTACTCTGTCAGATGTAAACATAAGTCAGCACGATCTGTGACTTATGAACATTGATATAAGCCGTTTTTTTCCCCTTTTCAACAAGCATAACATACATAACATTGGTTTTCAACCCTTAGCGATTTAAGACATCTGCCCCTTCACAACATTCAACATTTGGGAGGACACATTGAGGTGCTAAGTTTGTATTCCACACGAAATGTGGAAGCCAGCAAGCTACGTGAACAAGCTTTCACTCGTAAAATTGAAGCTAGTTAGCTTAGCTTGCTATTGTTTGGCCTGATTTCCACTTAGAAGTTACTTTTCGCTCGTATTGTGTTTGTTCCACATTATTACCAAGGAGGAGGCTAGCTAGCATTGGGTCAGTGGACCAGACTGTCAAATCTCAAAGCAGCCAGTAGTCCTGTAACCTCAGCAGTCCCGGAGTAACACAGGGATGGATGGGATTAAAGAGGACCTATTAAGCTTTTGTGCTTTTTCCCTTTCATTTGGTGAGTTATTTGTGCATGTAAAAGGTTTGTAAAGTTAAAAAGCCCAAAATCCACGCCAAAGGGAGTTAGTATCTCTCACAGAAACGCTGCTCCTGAACTGCCTGAAACGCCTCGCTTGAAGTCCCGCCTTTTCTTCCTTAACGTGGTGATGTCACCAAGTAATACGTTTGCATAATACCTGCCGTTTCGGACAGAGAGTGAAAAGAGGTGCCACAGCACAGCCGGTATGAGAAAAGTAAAGTGTTCTTTGAACATTAAAGCATGTAAACATGTTCTAGTAGAAACCGAAAATACAATGCACCTGAAAATAAGCATAATAGGTCCTCTTTAAGCAACGGCTAACAATGTCAGACTCCAGCTGGTTAGCTGTTAGTGTGTCTGTAGGAAATTAAGTGATATTACAAACAATTTTTAGTGCCCATCCACACAGATATTGCACCAATCAGATTACGCATTATCAGTCTGAATAAAAAAATTACCTACACTGGCGAACACTAAAGCTATCACGGCAGAAATGTGGATACAACTCAAGTGTGTTCTTTTTAGTAATTACAATTTTGACCAAATAAGTACATAAATCAAAACAAACGCCACGGATTTAGTGGTTTCTTATCAAAAAATATTTTTAAATTCACTTCGACTTTGAAAAAAGAGGGTCTGATATGAGCTTCAAATGTAAAAGCATTGCATTTGCTTTTTGATATTTGGAACCGTGATGTGGTTACTACAGTTCAGTGACATGAATATAAATGAGAAAACCCTTCATAGGCTATGCGGAGGATGATTCAAACGTGTTTCACAATGTTGAGAAAACCTTTAAGATGAATAAAAGGTGCTGCTGTGATATTATATTTTGATATTTATATCTAGAACTGGGTCACTCCCGCGCAGCCACACCCACTGAGCACAAAACTGCTGTCCACTGGCATGCATCCCCCGTGACCCTGTCAAACCGAGTGTGTGTTTGAGCGTGTGAATAATGTATGTGTGTGAACCACAGGGAGAGAGACGGGGAGGAGAAATGTAGGGCATGGTGATGCTGAGACCCAGAATACACACACACTCACACACTCACTCGCACACATACATCTGTACAAACTCTACCTTCTGCAAATAATGTGTGACACAAACAACATCACACACACACACAATAGACTGACTGCCATCTGTGTCGTCAAATATTCTGAGCACACTCACACACCAAAGAAACCAAATGCACACACACACACACTGAGTGTAATTCAAAGGTGAGCGCATCTCTCTGCAGTATTATCTGCAACCCAACTCTGCCTCCTAGTGGTGCATTTGACACATTGCAGGAATCCCTAACTGCTGCTTCCATTTCAGAGACATTCGTGTATGGTTGTTTTATCAAGGTAAGATAAAGAGCTGGATCTCTTCTTAGTAGAGAAACCAGAAGATAAAATACAACCCAGTTTGATTCTATGCTAGTTGGAGGAGTAGGGTCTCTAAAAGCTACAATACAGCATGCCTCAGTCAGGAGAGGAACTGCAAAACCACCAAGTAGTTTGGTTTCATTTGATAGTTGCAGTTTACCAAGATCTAAATATAGTTTCAGTGGCTTTTACACCCTGGCAAAAACAAAACATAATTCAGAGTTGTTGCTTCACACAATATCAGCAAACAGCATCAGCGCTGGCCTTCAAAAATCGTATGAACGCTCTTGGGAAAACAGCTGTAAGGTACAACAGACTGCCAAATGAACATCTGTCCCCCTGCATGTGGATGTAGACATGGCCTCAAACTATATCAACACGCTTTTGTGGTGTTACATAAAACCTAAATGGGTGTCAAAAAGTACGGCTGCAAGTAAGGATTATTTTCATTCATCTGTTGATTATTTTCTCAATTAATAGATCAGTTGTTTGGTCTATAAAATGTCAGAAAATGGTGAAAAATGTGGATCAGTGTTTCCCAAAGCCCAAGATGACATCCTCAAATGTCTTGTTTCGTCCACAACTCAAAGATATACTGTCATAGTGGAGTAAAGAAACCAGAAAATATACACATTTAAGAGGCTGCAATCAGAGATTTTTTTTTCTTCTTAAAAAATTACTCAAATCGATTATTAGATTATCAAAATAGTTGGTGATTTATTTAATAATCGATTAATTGTTACAGCTCTAGTCAAAAAAATGTAATACTGAAAGGTATCAAAAGAAACTGGTGGTAGTAGCCATTATGAAATAGTCTAATATACAAACAAAGACTTTAAATACTGAAGTATGCAGGAGAATGTCACTGACCTGTGCGTGGAAGATAGAAAGGGACTTTGCCGTGTGTAGCGGGATGAGAACCCGAACCAGGAACTGCTTGTGTTCAGCCTTCAGGGGCAGGGCGAAGCCATTTATGATGCTGGAGTAGAGGAGAGGACGGTTACAGTTAAACACTTTCACTCTGCAGCATGTGAACTCTTTTTAATCATGTTTGCTTTCCTCCTGGCAAAAACAACAAGGTGATGTTTTTGGTATTTTTAAAGCTGCAGTCGGTAACTTGAAAATCAAATATGATAAAGTTATTTTTATAAAACGGTCACTATATCCTGACAGTAGTGCATGAGAGAGATAATCTCTGGAAAAAAATCATGTTCCCCCAGTGTTTCATCGCGCCCAAAGGAAAACAACCAATCAGAGCCGAGGAGTCTCTAACGCAGATGTCAATTACTACTCGCGAAACTGGCGAACTCTGATCAAACAGTAACTGAAAGAGTACACTAAAATATGTTTCTGAAAACATTTGAGGAGAGAAATAGGCATTACAGTAACAGAATCTTGGTTCATATTTGATCAGAACTGCCTAGTTTGACTGTTTGATCGGAGTTTCGCAAGCAGTGATTGACAGCTGCTGTAGAGAAACCTCGGCTCTGATTGGTTGTTTCCTTCAAGTATGGTGAAATCTTGTAAATGCCATCAGGAGCACTAGGAGGAAGCAGAAGTACATGATTTTTTTCCCCAGATTATCTGTCTCATGCACTACTGTCAGGATACAGCAAACTTGCCAACCCTCCCAATTTTCCCAGTAGACTCCTGTTTTTCATCGCCCTCTCCCGGTTTCCTCCAGGGGTCACAATTTTCCTGTATTTCTCCCCATTCATGGTAAATTTTCATACCTTTTTTTTCCCTTTTCGTTATCACAACCTGTTTTTGGCACTGTACAGCGTTTATAAGCTTTACTGTTTCCATCCGGACGACAATAGAGCTACACCAAATGTAGTTTCTCGGTGAAAGAGAGCAGTCTATGCTCACGACACAGCGCAGTTTGAATTCATGTTTGAGCTGCTGGGTTCAGCGCACATCACAGCGTGCAGCATGCAGCCCAAAGTTGGGCTTTGCTCGACGCAGCGAAAAGCTGTCGTGGCGTAGCATAAACCATTGAAAAATAATGGGTTCAGAGTGCAGTTGTTGCATTGTGTCTGAAAGGGCCTTCAGTGAGTGAGAGACAAAGAGAGAAATGGAGAGAGCTAAGAGATAGAAATACTCAAGCAGGGGCAAAAAATGAATAAAAGCTGATGAATTTTAGTTTATGCCAGAGATTCATACAAGTTCACGCCAGAGGTGCGAATTATTCTGCATTCTTTCGTGAGAATTAAAGGTAACATTTTTAACATAAAAATGCTGTTGCAGTGTAGATTAGAAATTTGTTATTTTTTCTTTTAATGTCACCAGAATGCAGGAAAAAAGGTCTCTGAAGCTCAATTTTTTTCTGTGAAAAGACCAGACCCCCGCTTTGGTTTTGAAATCCTCCCTATTTTTAAGGTCTCAAGGTTGGCAAGTATGGGATATAGTGACAGTTTTATAAAAAATAATTTCTTATCATATTTGCTCAAAGTTACCGACTGCAGCTTTACCTCTATCGACAGCAGCAGAATTGACACGTATTTATTTACATAAAAACATCACACGTTACTCCTAAAACCTACTCGTCACATCTGTATACACATGTGCATTCGTCTGTGTGGTGGAGTCTATTATTGTACTGTGTCCTTTTCCAAGTGACTGGACAAATGCGTGGTCTGCTCTGCTCACTGCTACACTGACTGACATAGCGGTGGTTCAGCCTACGGAGGGAAGAAGTATGAGCAGCGGAAGAGTGGGAACTTGGAAAGTATGTAGAGTCAGTCTACCTGTCTGTCTGTGTGTCTGTCTGTGTGTCTGTCTGTGTGTCTGTCTGTCTGTCTTCGTTTTCTAATAGCGTCTTTGTTTAATAGAACATTTCGTCAATAATATCTCCCTCCTGCTGTTCCTCTAATCTTTCTTTCTGCCTCCTGTCTTCTTCCTCTCTCTCTCTCTTTCTTTCTGTACAATGAATACTCCCTCGCCCATCTCTCTCTCCCTCTCTCCGTGTGTGGGAGGAGCTATAAATACCTCTGTTACCACCAACATGAATACAAACCTCTCTCTCCTCTCCTGCTCTCCACTTCTGACTCACTGTTCACTCACTCATCCTCTCTCCATCTCCTCATCCCTCCATCTTTTCTCACCTTGGATTCATCCTCTCCTCTTAACTCCCTCTCTTTTCTCTACATTAACCCATCAAAAGTCAGCTTCCATTTTTTATTTCACTTGTTTGATCAGGTGGTTACGAGTTTCAGGTTTTGTATGAACGTCTTTATCCTTTATGTCGGGAAAAACTAAAGAAAAAGTAGTTTTACTAAAATATTCTAGCACTTAACCAGCGTGCAGACAAATCCCTCCAGTCTCTCTAAATCTTTTAGATCCATCCCTCGTTACAACTCTCTTTACTTTCTTCAATGTTCAACATCAATAAAGATTATTTAAAGGCATTTCTGTCTTATTAGTGTTGAATAGTGAAAGACAAAGACAGAGGGCACAAGCTAGATTCCAGCCCAGAGTGCCCTTGAGAGAAATTAATATGTATTGACTCTATTACTGATTTGTTTATTTGCTTACTGATTTATCATCCTCCATCATCTTTTGTTTATTCCCTGTCTCCTTCCATCGCTCCGTGTCTCAATCTTTCAGCTCTAGCAACATGTCTGTTTATGTAACAAACTAATGTCATTGCTAGTTTCTCCGTCTCAAACTTGACTGAGAAGTGATAAAGCTCAGTAGCGTGTCTACATCTCACATGGGAGATATATGTATTTGCTGTAACCATCTCCTTTTTATGTATGTTAGCATAAAAAGGCTGATTAGCTATGTTGTCATGTAGCTTGGATTTTACTCCGCATCAAAGTGAAAAGCTAGCTGGTTATCAGAGTAAATGTTCCTCAGAGAAAGACACACAACTCTGAGATGAGCAAATAGACTTTGTGCTCTTCTCTTCAATGCTGAGTAGCCCAATAATAATAAGCTCAGGCAAACTACTGCAGTCCGTCTCTTTAAATTCAGCCCTCTTTTCAAGTCTCTTCCACTTCTTCTATGTGTGACTTCAAACAAAATGATTCAATAGTAGTGTTGAAGAGATTCAACTAGAATGTCCTTGAGAGGAAAGCAAATATTCATTGCTTTCTTTTCGAGAAAGAAATCAAAGTGTAGGCTACAAAGACACAATATCCTCTCATTTATATAGTCATCTTATCAAGACCACATGCGACCTACCTAGACAGATAACTTTGTCTATATATTCTTGTTATATATTAGACTATACTTTATGATGCCATATTTTATTTGACATTCTATTCAATTATATGTTGCTGTAGTATACTATGTAAGGGATAATGTACAGCGAGCCGGTCAATGTTGTGAAATAAACCCCGACAGGGGTAGGGGAAGGGGTTTATTTCAGAATAATGAAGCGCTAGCTGTACATTATCACACTAATTAATAATTACACTGCTTATTTAAGAAATCAATAATTTGACACAAAAACGGTCCGCCAGAGACCGACATCAGAACTGCGCCCATAGCAACGGTCTGTTATACATAGCAACGGTCTGCTATAAAAGAAATAACAGACCGTTGAATGCCATGATTGGCCAATCAGAATTGCGTATTCAACAAAGCTGTGTAATAATATGTTAAATCTTACATTATGTTATACCATGGCATATACTATGTTATATTGTTGGACTTGGCCTATTATATATTATGGTATACAGTATAAGCCTACTATAGCCTGCTACTATATTACTACACTACTACAACTTATACTAGCCTATGTGTCATATCCATACAATATCATTATGTACCAGTATATACTATTAATACAGACAAACACTGAGTACCATTACTTAATCATATCACATTAGCCTGGTGTACATTGTTTACATAGATGACTTGTTGACTCCGCTGCTGTCAATCACGTCACTTTATCAGCACCACTCACTTTACCATGTCATTTGTCTCCAAATGCTCGGTTTTATTTTGATTCTATTCTTCTATTTTATTGCACCTCCTATTATTTATTTCAGTCACTTTATGTACTTATCTGTCCTTGTACTGCTGCAACAAGCAATAATAAAGGTGTACATTAATCTTAACTACTGTAGCTACGCCGTGATGTGAGCTTGGATTATTAATCAAAGTGAAGAGCCGGTGTTAGCGTCACCGGGTATCTGAATAATTCAGAAATGTTCCTCAGAGAAAGAGAAAGCTAACAATGCTAACACTGGCTCCCTACAGCTGGCTGGTTACAGCCTATAGCGAGATAGCCTGTTCATGTATGGTTTAATCAAATAAAGTAGGTTAATGTAAACAAAGCAGCTTTAGAGGTGTTGGTAGGAGTATTTTTTCACATTGGACAGAGACAGGCTAGCTGTTCCCCTTTCTTCCAGTCATTATGCTAAGCTAAGCTAGCCACACCCTGACTCCAGTTTAGTAATGCACAGACAAAATGTTGAACTCTTCCTTTAACATCATTCTGCTTATAGAGGGAGTGGGCAAAACAAACTAGATAATATCACCAATCTTGATGTATCCATCCTTCATCTTCTCCCTCCCTTTCTTTCTCTTTATTACTGTCATCTCTCCGTTCTTGCTCCCATTGATTTGTGTACGAGCACAGGCAGAAAGCACTACATCTTTGTTTATCAGTTTGGCTTCCTTCCTCTCATTTCCATCTTCCTCATATTTCTCTTACTGACCTCAGAGACAAAGCAACCAACTATGCAAACCTCTGAGTCATTTCTCATTTATGTATTTAACCACCCTCTTGTTTCTGTCTCTCCTTCCTGCCACCCCGCACCTTTACTCATTTCCCCCCCTGCCTTATAACTCATTTCTTGCTCCTTCAGGCTTTGCACCCACTGTTGTGTTTACCTGATAAGAAAGAGGGAACGATGATAATCTATCAAAAATGGATATTGGTTTTTTTTTGCAGTAGTGGTTATGCTTTGTCGCCATTTTTTAGTAGTTGCTTAGTTCCCTGGGTTACCAGCTGTCTCATGAATAGGAGCAGCTGGCCAAGTACAAGTACAGTATGTGTGTATGCGTTCACTCTCAACTCCAAATGCATTCATAAAGATATGATATACTACAAAGTATGCTTGCCTCCAGAGCAGCAGAGTATGCTCTAAAGTGTGTCTGTGTGGTTGCGGATACGAACCTGCCGAGGATTTCCAGAAGCTCTGCGACTCCGTTGAAGTGCTCAGTTTCATATATGAACCTGAAGATCACATACAACACACACATAGAGTTACCTGTAATGATGCATCAGTAGATCATGCAACCGTTCTAGTTTAACAAAAGTAAAAGGCACTAAAAGAAGAACTGCAATAACTTCCTGTAAAATTACAAATGCATATAATTCCTTGGCATTCTTGCCTTTCCAAAGGAATTGATTAATATTGTGTGTCTGGAATACAACTCTGTTACCTATGTGATGTTATCATGTGAGAGAGAAATGAAGCACAATAACAGTTAATCAGGCTTATGCTTATACTGCATCTTTTAGCTGTCAAAAACGTACAAACAATGATACTGAAACCAGTTAACTGAGACAGAAATAGAGTGTGTTGCAGCACTGCAGCTCTCCTGTGCTTGAATTATATTGCAAACACAACAATTCAACCCCACTCGGTGAAGGGGAGAAGATGAAACATGATTGTACATCGCAGCGCTCTTGTTAGTCAGAGCTGTTCAACCAATTATTTGAGGAGATTTGTGTCACCACACGATGATTTAACTCTCGGGATAGATGCAGGATGGAGACACATTGCTGATCCAGTGAGTGTTAGGACTGCAAATGTGCACAGTCATGTTTGTGCATGCTGTGTGCCTTGTTTGTGTGAATGTGTGGCAGGCAACTAGTTTATCTGAGCCAGAATATACTATAATGTAGCATTTTGGGCTTCTCAAAAAAATTAGACATGTCCCTTAAATCATCTCCCATTCTCCTCTGTGTTGATGCTTATGCCTCATTGACATCATACTGACCAGACCATAACTACGAGCAGCTGTGTGTGAAAACTGTCAGCCTCCTAGGTGTAGTTCACAGTCGGCAAAAGAAATACAGAAGTATCAACAAATTGGGGACCAAATTGGCGCAAACTAAGCCATCACCACTGGACGTTACATGCAAAAGAAATCTAATATTATTACTAGTATTGATGCAGCTAATTATAAAGGAACTGTAAACTGTTTGTGTCTGGTTTCACTTGTTAAAGGTGCTGTGCAAGTGGTACATGCGAGATTGGGAGCATTTCTATTGCCTCCGCATGGCTCTCAACATGGCGACAGCTGACAGTGCTAACATTTAGTCTAAATTTCCATGTGTCTCATGTGACTTCAAGACTGGCAAAGAGGGTAACCAAACAATGTGTGAGTTTTTTCCGTTCTTCCCATGCTGATAACTCGGATTGTGAAACACTTTATGCTTTAAAATCATGACGCACCAAGCTAAAACAATGCATTACAGAGGTCATAAACACGGCTTCTCTCCCTGCTGATGGTCTTTGTTGGCTAATGTTTGATTTATTGGCGTTAGGATGCTATAAATAGCATCTTTAAATCCTGTGCATTGGATTGGTGGAAGGCAGCCTTTACCTGAGGAAGATGTTGTTGATCTGTTTGCGGATGTAGGCTCGGAGGCCCAGTAGTTTTCCATAGACACGGTGCAGGATGGTCTTTAGGTACTCCCTCTCCCTGGGGTCCTCGCTGTCAAACAGCTCCAGGAGCTGCACACACATGAGATCATTACAGACACAAATACATACATACATACATATAATGGATCTTGTGGGGACCTTTTCTGACTGCATTCATTCTCTAACCTCCTCACTCCTACACCCAAATCCTAACCTTGAAGTCATTTGATTAAACATAAAACTAATCTCTAACCATATAGTACAAATGCTCCTCCAATGATCTCTGGAGTATTTGTTACATGTCTCTAGTGAGAACATTTCATGGTGTATCTTTACCACCCACCAAGCAAAATGACTATTACATTAACTGCTTTTTACTCATCAATTTTCTAAAATAACGCAGGATATTAAACATAAAAGTTGTACGACAAGAACTGCGGAGTCTTTTAGTCAATTTTTTATACGTGCCCCAACTTAGATAACAACATTTGATAGCACTCCAGCATATTACTAGGTTCTGCGATGGCTGCTGTTTCAAAGAGGAGCTTCATTTATTTATACCTTTCCATTTATCAGGAACATCTTAGAGCTTTGGATTTGACAAACTGCAAGGAGAGAGAGAGCATTACCTGCAGGACAAACTTCTGGTCGACGTAGCGCTTGGCCATGGAGGGCTGGAAGTCCGGGCTCTCCAGGAAACGCAGAAAGAACTCGTACACCAGCTAACGGAGGCACAAACAGCAAACAATTAGACATCACTCAGTGTCTCTGTTTATCTCCTAAAGGAATAGTTTGACATTTTGGGAATCATTTATTTTCTTGCCGAGAGTTAGATGAGAAGATCGATACCACTCTAGTACGCTAACCCTGTTTCCAGTCTTAATGCTAAGCTAAGCTAACAGACTGAAGAGTGTGGCTTCATATTGACTGGACAGATATGAAGCAAGTGGTGACTTCTTCGTAATATCTGAGCTTAAGAACCCAGAAATCTTAAAAGTTGACTTCACCTGCTCACGTTATGCTCAAGTTTATACCAAAAGATCCCAACTGAGCAAGAAATGAAAAAAAGATTTTGCTTCATGAGACAGTTTGGACTTCCCGCTTATGTTTTGACTCATCCATGTGACGTTATTCCTTTCTAGGGCTCCATTCTGTGATTCTGGCTGATTAAAAAAAAGGCACATTTGAGCATAAAATTTTGCTTTAAACAGCAGATTTCACTTGAATCTTAAGGACCTCATGCTCAGGTACAGAATATTTATGTGCAGATAAATGCTGAACGCTGCATTAAAAGCAACACCTGGTGGGAGTTGTGTGCATTATGGCACTGTCCGCCCTCCCAAATATAGTGTATAATATATAGTAGGGCCCATTTGTCACGGCACTTACTGACACTGCATTGTGTTTCACTTAAAAGCAGAGAACATCGCAACAATTTCCAAACTGTTTTTAGCAAAAAGGGACCAAAGTCAACACGTTTTGCTGAACGTATCTTTTCCAAGAGAAACTGTCCTTCAGCTCTGCAGGGGGAAAATGCATGAAATTATGTAAATATGGTATATGTATGTATGATATACCTGCAGATGCGGCCAGGAGGCTTCGAGTGTTGGCTCATCTTCCTCGGGGTCAAACTCTGGATTCTCGCTGGGTGGGAGAGTCCGGAAGATATTTACAGAGATCTGGGAAACCGCAAACAAGGAGGAGGAGGGAAGGAGAGTAACGAGAACAGGAGGAGGAGGCGGAGTGTGAGGAAGAAAATGGGAAGATGAAAATGGATGACAGGTAAGGAGGGATGTGGATAGAGGAAGGGGTTAAGGGGAGATGAGGGAAAGCAGATCAGAGTGAAAAGGGAAGGAGGTGGAGAGGTAAAAAGGGAGATTAGAAAAAGCCAAATAACATGCAGTACATTCCTGTTAATAGTATGAATATCCTTGACATAATCTCAGGGTTGAGAGAAAACAGAGGGATGTAATAGCTGTATTTTCTAAAAAAACTAGGTCTATAATAGAACACAAACATCCTTTGACTCATTTCTAGACTCCATCATGCTGATATTTCAACACGATGCACGTCACATATTTGTGTCACTACACACCAAATTAGCTTTCAGGATAGATCCGACATGAACAGCTGGTGTTACGAAACAAGAGTTCTCTATTTAAAAGGGCAATTAGGTGGGTTTCTATCAACTAAATCAAGCGGATAAAATAACTTCAGCTATTGTCGGCCATGTTTGATGCTGCTCACAGACTGTTTGTGTTTGAGGAGAACAACCGGCAACCTGACTGCTCGCAAAGTCATGATTTATTCAAGAAATGCATTTCCACTGGCCATTTAGTGCATAAACTGCATTGCAAAAAGCAATTGTGGTAAATCCCAACGCCCCAATTCAGCATTATTTTCTTTTCCGTTCTTTCCTTCTCTCCACACCTCTGTTTGCATTAGTAAAACTTCTCTCTGCAGGAGGATATAGCCTCATTTCACATGAACATGTAAAACCATTTAGCCACTCATTCCTTAGATACAGTACTTCCAGAATAATGTCAATAGCCTACACATCATAGCTTCTCTCATCTGCACGTGTCACTCATATCTATTTTATATTCAGTTCCATTAGTGCTTTACGTAAAAATCTTGTTTGCTTCAACTATCTTTTTGGTTATTTTTAGCCATGCTGGCGGTGGCTAGGGTTGGCAATGTTAGCCCGTCTGTCGGTTGGTGGGTCCAACACTTATGTGCTACATACTGTATGTTAGCATACATAGTATAACACGCTGAACTAAGATGGTGAACATGGTAAACATTATACCTGCTTATTGCACGGCTTTGTTGAATACTCAATTCTGATTGGACAATTATAGCGTTCTATGGTCTGTTATTTCTTTATAGCAGACCGCTGCTATGTATAACAGACCGTTGCTATGTATAACAGACCGTTGCTATGGGTGCAGTTGTAATGTCGGACTCTGGCGGACCGTTTTTGCGTCAAATTATTGATTTCTTAAGTAAGTAGCTGTGTAATAAGCGGGATAATGTACAGCTAGCGGGTCATTGTTGTGAAATAATCTCCTTCAGGTCGGTGTTTATTTCACAACAATGACCGGCTCGCTGTACATTATCCATTACCTAACAACATCATGTTAGCATTGTCATTGTGAGCATGTTAGCCTAGTGATGTTAGCATTTAGCTCAGAGCACCGCTGTACCTAAGTACAGCCTCAAAGAGCTGCTAGCATGGCTGTGGACTCTTGGTCTTTTTTTAATGCAAAATAATATTAGGAGCATGTTTACATGATATTTCTGAGAGCTAATTAAAAATTAGAGTAATATTCCACATTTCCATGTTTGTGAAACATCATCTGGGTCATCGCGGTATTGCGGCTCTGGACATGTTCAAACTAAACTACATGACTTCACTTGGGCTCTAACCTATGCACTTATTAACAACTTCTAATAAAGAATTTAAGCTTTTTTCTTTTACCTTGTGGCCACACTTTAAAGCCTTTGCCCACTTTCCTTTCATCCCGTCCTCTGTCCTATCAGCATTTTCACATCCTCTGGGTATAGTGACTCCATAACATAAGCTATATCCTCTGCTCGCTTTACCTTCTGTCCTCAATCCCTTTTTCCTTTCCTCCTCCTATATCCTCTGGGACCTCTGGTGCTTTGTGTTGGTGTCCACACATTTTGCGCCACACTCCATCTTTCCTGTCCATCCCTCACTTTCTCGCCATCTGTGCAGCCTATTGCTACTTAGCACCCTTTTGCTAAATGTTCTCTCTCTCCTTTCCTTTCCTCCCCTTATGTATCTCTCACTTCCTTTCTCCTCTCCTCACCTTTGTTTATAGCATCTGGTGACCTGGAAATATTGCTCTGGCTTTCTACATTTCATTTGCTCTTCCACCATAACCATTGTTTGTCACAGTCTGTGCTAAAATGTTCATTTTTTTGGCATTTGGATACTTGGCATTTTTCATTTCTAGCCTTTCATGTATCCATCCACTAGTCCATCATTTCCACCCCTAACCTCCCCTCTCCTCCTCCCCTCTTACCATCTTTATAGCCTCTGGGTACAGAGGCTCTATGAGGACTCCTCTGCTAGTGGCCACGCTCTCCACCAGCTCATTGAGCGCCGCACGTTTGATCTCCTTCCCCTTCAGGTCAGCCACGCAGTCCAGGAAATCAAACAGCACGCAGCACTGCTGCAGCTTCTTACAGAACAGGTCGTGTAACTCTGCCACCGGGGCGTCTGGATGATTGAGAGGTAGGAAGGAAGAAAGAGAGAGAGAGAAAGCGACATGTTAGACAAATAGGTTAAAGGACAAAAAAGAAACTGAAAGCCAAATCTGATGGTGTTCCTGAAAGGCGCTTTGTGTTTGGTAGTGAATCGTTTGACAAAGTGGGAGTGTTGGAGTATACAGAGATGTATTCTACAGGCTAGATCTTCTCTCAAAAGATAATGAGGGAAAGAGAGCAGACTATTACTCTACAAACACATTTGTACACACCCACACACACACACACACACACACAGAGATGCTTGCATCCATACACACACACACACCTTCATCCAGAGGGCTGTGTTG
Source organism: Sebastes umbrosus (assembly GCF_015220745.1). Lineage (NCBI taxonomy): Eukaryota > Metazoa > Chordata > Actinopteri > Perciformes > Sebastidae > Sebastes > Sebastes umbrosus. The sequence continues at coordinate 21,085,634 of NC_051290.1, forward strand.
CATCTCAGTCCTATTACCTGTCAGGTTCGTTCTCCAGACCTGTTCGTCACAATGAAACGACCTGCGGCCGGCCGTCAGATTAAAAACTTGTACCTCCACAAAACACCACTTTTCACCGATGTAGAGAAAGTGGCTGATACTCATGGATTACTGAACTCATGCAGTGAGTTTTAAATTGATTCCACGAGCCTGAGGGGGTGTGAGAACTTAGCAGCTCAGCCTGCAAAGCATCATGCAAAAAGTAAAGAAAAAATGAAGCAAAAGTAGAGAGCTACAGGCTTTGACAGCAGCGAAATGGGAATGCTTGGTTCTTTTTCTGAGTAACCAGATGATTGATGATTCAATAGCTAAATATAACAACGAAATATCCAAAGTTTAGATTCCTATATAAGTGAGATGCATGTGAGGTTCGGTCTGAACAATAATATGCTTATATGCTTACATTGAGATACATTATATGAAAATACATATAAGATTTGAAAAACAGATCCTCTTTGCAAAGGTTTTTGAGGAATTTCCAGCAGAGTGTTGCTGTATAGACTGTATATGTATATTTATGACATGATATACGACCTGTTTGTCATAATTGCTATGAAAAGTAAGAGAAGGTGAGCTGGAAAGAAATCCTAGACAGATCAGCTTCTTTGAATATATGTTTCAAGTAGGTCTGTCAATCAATTAAAATATGTAATCGCAATTAATTGCATGATTGTCCATAGTTAGTCCTGATTAATCGCAAATTAATCACACATTTTTGGAGTATTTAATACTCTTATCAACATGGGAGTGAACAAATATGCTTGCTGTATGCAAATGTATGTATATATTTATTATTAGAAATCAGTTAACAACACAAACAATGACAAATATTGTCCAGAAACCCTCACAGGTACTGCATTTAGCATAAAAAATGTGCTCAAATCATAACATGGCAAACTGCAGCCCAACAGGCAACGACAGCTGTCAGTGTGTCAGTGTGCTGACTTGACTATGACTTGCCCCCAAACTGCATGTGATTATCATAAAGTGGGCATGTCTGGGTTAGGGTTAGGGTCACATATCTTGAGGTCAGAGGTCAAGGAACCCCTTTGAAAATGACCATGCCAGTTTTTCTTCACCCAAATTTAGTGTAAGTTTGGAGCGTTATTTAACCTCCTTCGTGACAAGCTAGTATGACATGGTTGGTACCAATGGATTCCTTAAGTTTTTTAGTTTCATATGATGCCAGTATATTCACTTTCCCTTTGAAACTGAGCCCGCTACAACCTAAAAATCGCAAGTTGCGTTAATGCGTTAAAGAAATTAGTGGCGTTAAAATTAATTTGTTTTAACGCGTTATTATCGCGTTAACTTCGACAGCCCTAATTCAAAGCTGTGAATCCGTTTCCAGCTGTAGTTTGCATTGTATACAACCTTGCCATGTGGTCCTGCTCAGTGGACCGAACTGGATATATAACTTGATTTCAACGTCCAACTGAACTTGATTAGACCTGACCGGGCAATCTGTGTTGGGTTGCACTCAATGGCGGAGTGACGGAGTGGTAATAGTGGTGGCCATGGCCTCTATAGACTCAAGCTTGGCCACCCTATTGGCCACCAGACAGCACATTCTGAGTCTTAATTAAGACACAAACTTCTGTGCCACCCCAAAGAGCAGAGTGGTCTCAGCCCTGCCACTCCAATTGCACTGGGTGCAACAAGTAGTTCTATTTTTTCAAAGAAAAGCTCTGCCATGAAGATGACTTTATTAGATAGACCTGCAACATTTAATGCAATCAAATACAAGAGCACCACTAACTACACCCTAAAAATGACTCCTTTCTGACACAGTGTCAACAAAAACTGAACATTACAAACTTGACTGCATTAAATCATACTGTGTGTGTACTGGATGTACTGGTTACTCTGTGTAGTTACAGTCTTGAACAAATAATCTCCCTCTGTCAGAGGAAGACAATGCAGCTTTACCAATGGCTGGGAAGCAGTCTAGACTAACTGTGCAATTGGAAAGAGGATGATCCAAGACTCACACACACATACAAACAGTAGGAGCAGATTAGATTTAACCCTTCTTAACCCCCAGGTGGGAAACCCAGGAGAGGTATGGGGGGGCTGACTGGAGCTCTTCCAGCCCGACCCCCTCACCTCTTGTGGGCACACCATGACCATCTGCTCCCTTTGGCACAAAGCTGCTAAACAATAGTCGAGGACTGCCCTTTGCTTGATGTGTCGAGGCACAAGACACACACTCTTTTGAGACCTTTGGAAGTGGCCTTTTATTCTATCAATTATGATGCCTTCCATGCTTTAGATGGGTGATTTAAGTCTAAGTTTGCTTCCGAAATCACATACTATGCACTACATACTTAATATGTATACTATCGTTCAGCATACTTTTGTGGGAATAAACAGTAGTATGTATCCTTTCGAACGTACTGAGCAGTAATTTACGTCGTCACTTCCTTAGAGCCTCCTTGCCCGTTGGAAAGGTGTAACCATGGTAACCTGTGCCAACCTCATGTGACAAAAACAATGATTTGTGAGAATCAAAGTCTGAATTAATTTAAAATAGTGATGTTACAGAGCTGTCCGTCAACATCTGTTATGAACGTTGTCGTCACAATCGCATCGCATTGTGGGATATTTATGCCGACGTAGTGTCCAGCGTTGCATACTGTAATATTTCACCGGAAATAGTATGCAATAATTTGCGTACTATTGGTTTCATGCTAATGTTTCGGACATACTAAAAAATCTCACATCCTGTTTTAGCGTACTAAATAGCATGTAAGTATGGAATTTCGGATGCGACCTATTAAATGATGACACTACTAAGTACTAAACACCTACAAAACTTAAATGCAAGATGATGATCCTAATTTTCTGACTTGCAAATGTATGTATTAGCAGTTAAATGTAGCTTAAATGTACCAGACTACAACAAGATTGTCCTCTATTCAGGCAAATTTCTCTTAACTTTTCTTCGTTATATATGCAGACGATTGTGTGTTGTTTCTGTATAAAAGCTCAGAATACCGGTACTGGCCTGCTTCTTGTTTTTTGTCCATTCAATTATTCAAAAATTCATGACGTGACCTAAATAAAGTTTCTCTGTAACTTTTCTTTAACCTTACTTTTTGCCCATTTTACAACTAGTGATGACATCTATGAGACTGCCCACTGAGCTGTACTGAGTGGCCAATTTGTTCTTGAATTGCAGCCATTTCTCAGTGACTGGACAAATGTGTGACAGACAAGTTCACACAATTTTCTGTCACGAAAAGTGTGAAAAGTTTAAGAGGGTGAACTATTTATTCTGACTTTGCTTCGAGATTGAATGTGAGTCTATATCTGCAGGGCGACCACCTCTGTATTTGTGTCTCTTGGTTGGTTTGAGATAGTTGCAGCTTCAGTCTTTTCATCCTCCTGACGCTTCTTCACTCTTCTACCTCTCTCCGTCTACCATCCTTTCCTTCCTTTCTCCACCTCCCTTCCTAATCTGCCCCTTCCTAACCTCTCCTGATTTCTCATAGCCCCCCTTTTTGCTGTCCACTCCCTCCCCCCCTTCCTGTTCTCCCTCTGTAGACAGACTGTGAAGGTGAAATCTAATCCATTTTTAATGGAGAGTAATTGTATGAAGATGTGCCGTGCTGGGACTGAGAGAAAAGCACAGAGCGAGGTGAAAAGACGAAGGGAAACAAAAAGCATGTATGTGTGTTTGGGAGACAGAGAGTGAGACAGGAGGTGAGAAAAAGAGAGGGAAGATGAAGCGAACGAAGAGACTTGGTGGGTCATGTGAGAGCAAGTGTGGGAGAGAGCAAAGGAAAAGAAAATGAAAAAGAGAGGAAGTGTTGGTAGATGACGGGCACAGACAGACCACGGTACATATTTTAAGGCAAAGCAAATGGGCTGAAACTGAATTTGGTTGTCTGTGTTTGCTAAACTGGCCACCGGTATTACCTTCCTGTCTATGAATATCATGTCTGGTACAGGTAGAAAATGCTTACATTTGGAGGAAAATGTTTTGAAAACACAAACTCAGTGCACAAAGAGGCAGCGGAGAAACCAAACTGAGTTAATACTGAATGAGGTGGATTTTAATTTTCCTCAGTGCTGTGCTATTATTAGGTCGACGCAGGTCGCTCCAGACCCATTCATTCAAAGCAGCTTTTAATATCATGTCAGCGCAGTGATTAGAATATTAACTAAGATCTTAATCACAGCAAGTGAGTCATTTATGACTATGAGCTATTTTCATGTTTCTGACAATTCAAATTGCTTCTTTAAATGGCTAACAAGCCGAGCTGTGACTATAAAATCCAAAACATTAAATGCATGTAGTTAAATTTGACTTCTTCATTTATTTCATCTTTATTAACTCAGAAAGTCCCTTGGGATTAAAACTCATATCGTCAACATGGCACACCATCACCAAAGTTACATTACCGCAATTATAAAAGCATGTTAAAACAGTCAGCAAGAAAAGCAATTACACTCGTTTTTTTTATAAAGAGTGAGCTATCAGTTCTAATCCAAAGTGCCTCAAGCCTTGTATTACTCTTCATTTTATTCTTCTTCATGTGACTGTGCAGATAAAGGATCTTTTCAAAATGCACATGCACTAAGAATGATTCATTTACAAGTTTTCGTCTACAATTCCCCTTCGGTCATTATATGAAGAACTTACTGCTCTACTTTTTTCATTTTTAAAGCGACACTATGCAATATTTATATATTATCAATGGATATAATAGTAGTCACAGTGACAAACACATTATCACCAGACTCTGTAGTTCCCCTCAACTCTGTGAAGCGTTTTAGGGTCTTTCAGCTTCAGATCACTTGTCAATGGTGCGTTCACAGCTTGTTCCACTGGCCCCAAGAGGCAAAAATAAATTACTGTAACCTCCTACTTTCATGTCTAACGTGTGGCTAAGTATAGTAGACTTCATAGTAGCCATTTATAGAAGATTAAAGGGGACAGACTCACTTTTCAGTGCTTGTTCACACACATTTTGGTATCTGGAGTGCCTACCAACTGTGAAAAAAGACAACCCAGTTTGGTTTTTGTGGGTTGTCTAGATCAGAAATCATGTGATTCAACAAGCCATCCAGATCTGGCTCCCCTTCCTATGTCAACTGCAGGCTCATTAGAATATATTGCCCACAGATTGAGAACTACCTTTACAAAGGTGCACCATATTTTTCTCGCAAGCCAATCAGAGCAGACTGGGCTTTTTCAGGAGGGGTGGTCTTAAAGAGACAGGCGCTAAAATGGAGCGTTTCAGACAGAGGGTGAATACAGGTATATTCAGAGAGACAGGATGAGAAAAATAATGTGTTTTTTGACCATCAAAGCATGTAAACATGTTCTAGTAGAATCCCAAAAATACAAGTATGAACCTGGAAATGAGCATGATATGTCCCCTTTAAAGGAACAGTGTGTAAGATCTGGCGGTATTTATCGGTAAAAGTTGCAGCATGGGTTGCAGATTACAACTTCTCCCATGTGCCAGGCATGTAGGATTGCTACGATGGCCGACGCGAAAACACAAATGGCCCTCTCTAGAGCCAGTTGTTGTAAGAGTAGAGTGCTTGGAGTGAGTGTGTGTGTATGTGGGAAGTGAGTGGTGAAGCAAGAGAGAGAGCGGCGGCGACGGGAGCGAGTAACGTTATCGACTCCGGCCCAAGCAGGAAAAGTTAACAGTGTTTGATTTGTCCTTTCTGGGCTACTGTAGAAACATGGTGGTGCAACATGGCGGACTCTATGTAGATATAAACGGCTCATGAAAACACAATTCTTATTTCCAAGTGATTATACACAAAAAAAACATACTTATTAATATTCTGTTCCATTTCTGCCAATAGATCCCCCTAATTGTTACACACTGGTCCTTTAAATTACTTTGGAAAATAGTAATGTCTTCACTTAAGCAATTTGTTGTGTAGGTGTTGATTCTGGTGAGGCGTACAGAAAGGTGTACCAAAGTGTGTTTTGCTCATTGAAGGCCAAAGACATAACAGAGTTCTCAGCAAAGTCCATCCTGCACATCACGTCATGTTCATTTGTAAAACCAAATATCATGCACTTACAATGTCTCAACAACGGTTCCTACTGTAGCTGTCTACATAGAGTAAAAGAAAATCTTTGGTGCATGAGGAAAAATAATGTGCGAAACCTCTGGAGAGGCAACTCAATGAGAGATTCCCTCTCCACGGATGGCTGGGGGTGCAACAGAAGCCGTAGGTGGTAAAAAAGCAATTACAAAAAAATCAAGAGAATGTTGTAACAATAACAGAAATACAGAGTCCAACAGCCCAAATCACACATACTACGACAAGACATAAAATAAATTAAAAAATCAGACGAAGGACAAAACTCCAATAGCAATTTTTTCACATTGTTCCAAGTCCAAGGGGAGACAGGTAGAGACAGCTCACATACTGTACGCAGTCTAGAAAGCTGCTGGATCACTTTAAATTTTGCAGATACTGTAGAGTGCTATTTGTGCTATTATTATTGGCCTTTAAATAAGGAAACATTAAATTGCCAAACTAGGGCTGTCAATAATAACACGTTAATGCAAGTTTGTTTTAACGCCACTAATTTCTTTAACACATTAACGCAATCAATCTTTCGGAGGATCAAGCAGGCTCAGTTTTAAAGCTAGAGTGAAGATACAGCAATCTTATAAAACTAGAAAACCTAAGGAATCCATACTAGCTAGCCGCCAAGGAGGTTAAATAACGCTCCAAACATACACTAGATTTTGGCGAGGAAAAACTGTCATGGCCATTTTCAAAGGGGTCCCTTGACCTCTGACCTACAGATGTGTGAATGAAAATGGGTTCTATGGGTACCCACGAGTCTCCCCTTTACAGACATGCCCACTTTATGATAATCACATGCAGTTTGGGGGCAAGTCATAGTCAAGTCAGCACACTGACACACTGACAGCTGTTGTTGCCTGTTGGGCTGCAGTTTGCCATTTTTATGCCAAATGCAGTACCTGGGGGTTTCTGGACAATATTGTTTTGTGTTGTTAATTGATTTCCAATAATAAATATATACAGACATTTGCATACAGCAAGCATATTCACTCCCATGTTGATAAAAGTATTAAATACTTGACAAATCTCCCTTTAAGGTACATTTTGAACAGATGAAAATGGTGCTATTAATTTGTGATTAATCGAGATTAACTATGGACAATCATGCGATTAATCATGATTAGCTATTTTAATCGATTGACAGCTCTAAGCCAGACATTTAGTGGTGTCTAATGAGAAACGCTCTCCACTTGTCATAACTTGTCTGCCTCAGTTGTGTTTATTCTTGCCCATTCTGCCTCTCTGTCCCTCCTTTCAACCCCACTTCCTCGGGCCTTTGTATCTCCATTACGCTTTACTGCACAAGATAAACTATGGCGTATGAATTATACTTCATACACTCGGCCCCAAAGCCCATTTTTAAAGTGTCATTAATTTCCAAAACAGTTAGGCACTGTAGTTTCTAGGAAACAATACTCAAACAAGAGTAAATAGTGCATTTGTTGGGGACTATTTTCAGTGATGGATTAATACACATTTGTTGCACAAGCTAGTATTTGTGGCAGAAGGACGGTGTGTGTGGGACTTAGTCAAACTAAACTACAGTGCCCATGTTCATTGTAATTAATGAACATGTCACCCAGTGCAACAGTGTGGCTCATTGATGTGTTTTTAATATATTTTGGACGACAACGGAATGGTGTAAAAAGACAGATCTTTGGCTACTTGTTCGTAGGATCAATTCATCGTTGATTTCGGTCTTTTCATGGGATCTGTTGACAATAAGAATATAAATGCAGACTTATCCTATAAATACACAGGAGGAGGAAGAGGCTGACGACCTAAAACGCAGAGAGGGAAAAGACAGCATGTGACGTAGAGAAGATGGTGAGCGCGAGAGGAGGGAGAGGGGTGGGTGGGTTCAGTGAAAGGAGCATATATGTAAGAATGAGCAGTGCCAAGAACCCTGCAACAGCATCAAAAACACACACATACACAGCTGCACAAAGCTAAATATAGTCCTGCTGAAGAGAGAAAGACACACAGAGAGAGGAGAGGAGGAAGAATCTGGGGAGGAAACAGGAGGGAGGAGAGGGGAGCGGTATAGGGTTAAAAGATGACATCATCCCCTTCGTCGTCCTCCTCCTGCTTCTCTCTCTCATCTTTCCATCACCAGGGTACCTCCCATCTTTTCCTCCCTCTCTTCACTCCCTCCATCTTTCCCTTCGTCTACTCCACCCATCACTCTCTCCGAGGCTTTATTTTATTCTCAACTGAGCAAGTGCAGCTCTAGTCTTTAAATAACAGTTATGTCTGTGTGTGTGTGTGTGTGTTTGTGTGACAGAGAGAAAGAGAGGAGGACAGCTTCTGTTTTAGCCAGCATCCAAGCCGCCTCTGCACCTCTGTCATTAAGCACACACACACACACACACGCACACTCATGCTCAATGCACAGATCCAGTGACGCAGAGAGGAAGAGAGGATGGGGAGGGGGGAGAAAGAGATAGAAGGGGTTAGAGGCAGATGAAGAAGAGAAAGACACAGGTATAAATAGTAGAAAGGAGCTACAGCGGCTATCTGAAGTGAGACACCATAAATATCACCTTAAGGGGTTTAAGTGACGCTTTAAGTCCATCTCTAAGTGATCTAATCCTCCTTATAAAACATCCACTACATCCTAAATAGTCTAGGAAACAAATACATTATCATGCTTATTAACAGCCTGATTAGAAAGGGAAAAAATGAGGAGGGATGTTATCACATGTGATTGACTACATCCCCCCTCCCGTCGCCCCTCTTCAGATTTTCAAGAGTAAACAGCAATTTACCTGCCGAGAAAGAACAGAACAAATCATCCCGCTGCTTTAAATTAGAGCAGGAAATACTCGGAAGTCGTCACTTGGCGAAGGTACTGGGAATAGGTAATGAGACCGGCTGGGTATTAGCATATAACATGTAAATAGAGTTGTATGTTCAGTCTGTTAATGGTCACCAAGACGGACCTGCTGACAGAATTAGGAAAGAATGAGCACATCCTCTGACATATTTGTGTTCTCTGATGAGGATGTTTTATTTTATTCCTTAGCCTGTCTCATCAAAGTAAGAACAGATTTTCATGACATTTGGTGGACAGATGACCAGGGAACAATTCATTACAGTTTGACTTTTATGTAGATCTGGAACTTCCACTCCTCTCACTAAAATAATAAAAATAGAGACTGGTTTCCAATCCTAGGGAATGCTTTCAGGGTAAAAAACTCACCTAAAATGACAATGATGGTGTATTTTTGTGTTCAGTGCTTATGGAAGTGTGTGCTCTGTTGCTATTTTTAAAGTGACAGTATCTTTTCTTTCTCAAGGTGTCGCTCGTAGTGACGACCCCACAAAGAATTATCCCCTAACTCTGCAGCCTCAACTCTATGGAGACTTTTGGCTTCTTTCAGCTCATTCTTTTGGTTTTGAACGGGTTGCACTTGCACTGTTTTGCAGGACTTTTGCAGCTTAAAAACCTGACTGTACGCTATCTGCCTAAAGCACCAAACAGCAGACAGACAAGTCAATGTATTCTCAGACAAGTCAACGTATTCTCAGACAACGGTTTGTATATCTTACAAAAAAGTTATTCCTTCTTTTTCGTGCGTTCTCCTTCGAATGTCCAGCAACATGTGTCAATTTCTCCTTGTTACATGCGTACAGTCTTTTCAAAATAAACTTCCATCTTCATAGGAAACTATTTGGTTAGGTTTAGGCAACAAAACTACGTAGTTAGGTTTAGGAGAAGATCGTGGTTTAGCTTAAAAATAACTCCGGACCAAATACATACATACATGACAAAAACGTTGACCTCCTGAGCAAAAGTCCGGTATTTTTAGACATCCTCCCTACGCGGCTTTCGCCCCTCTTTATATTTCCTGGTTCACAATTACATGAATTACACACAAACTGATTTCATGGGATATACACAAATTGCAGTGCACTACTTTTCGTAGTTATAGACAACAAAGAGTGTATAAAACCAGCCTGGACAAGTTAGCATCTTGCTGGTTAACACATTTAGCAGTTAAGTTATTAAATACAGTAGGCTAACAGTGATAATACAAAATGCTTAAAAAGCCTTTCATTCTTCTCTCTCCTGATCTTCATACAGTAGCCTACGGCTGTGCAGATAAATCATCTTTCAGCTCCTTGTTTTGGCTATATGATCCGCAACTTAAATGTTTTACCTCAGTTAATGTTTCTTAGCGAGCGCTAAATGGCTATCACACACAGTTAGCAACTCGCTGGTGAACATAGTGGAGCATTTAGCTGCCAAAGAGCCAAAACACAGGACAGTGAACATTGGACTTACAGTCACCAGGTGGACAAAAACACGACTACAAATGAATGCTAATGTTGCTCTGTGTCTGCTGGATGTGTAAAAGGCAACCGCCCCAAAGTGGCCAAATCAATCAATTAATGGAGCTCACACTCAAAGTCCACTTACTAGCTTTTTACTAGATGTGGTTGAGAGCTGAAAAACATTGAACTTGAGCTGCATCGACTATTTCTAGTTAAACATTATTTTGTCAAAGTTGGAGGCTGAATGCTACGGGATGCTCGCTGGGTCAAAATCAATTTCACCTAAAATTACAAGAATGATGTCCTTGGATTCAGTTGTTGATAGAAGTTTGTGCTAACCGGCAGACTTCTAGTATTTAAGAAATTTGCAATCATCTTTTCTTTCTATTTTCTAAGGCTAAAACAGTTCTATGAATTTCTATAAAACATAATTATAACGACAGTATCCAGATTTTTTTTCCTATTAAGGAGCTTCACAAACTGAGAGTTTAATTCCAAATCACCTTCTGAAAAATATTGAATGAAGTGAAACTCATTACCGATTAACAATGAAAGTGACAGCTACTGTATCTGGAGACATTTGCTTGAAAACAGCATTGTATTTTAATGGCAGTGGATTTCAAAACATGGCAGAAAGTCTTTCTTTATTTGCTGTATTCAAGGGACACATATAGACAGAAAGGTCTCATTCTCTCTGTAACAAAGGGCCGTGAGAGAAGGCTAAGTCATGGCAAAAGATTAAGTGGTGCGCTAAGCCCATCTTTAAATAATCCAATGACACTAATAGTAAACATTTCCACCACGCGGCACAATGAACCGAGACCAGCTGGGTGTTCCACGCTGTGGTTCATACCTGTACGCTCTGTTGTCTGTACTTTTTTGTTGCTGTCATATTCTCCCTATAGTCACCTGAATCACCATCAATAAATACTACTGGTAACACTTCATTTTACAGGTCCGCAAATTTAATGGTAATAAGGTGATAATTAGCAAGTAACCTATTTGAAATTTCTTTGGAATTACTGCCAAATTACCCCAATATTTACCTCAAAATGTATCGAAAATGACTTTATTATAAACATGATTTAATAACTGTGTGCTAAAATAGCATCTAATGGTTAAAATAGGGCCCTTAGGCTTGAGAAGCAGCTGCTCTTCATAGGGGGTGGAAAACCAAAACTAATAGAAGACACTTCTGATCAGGCACAAATCTCACCATTGTGACTTATTGTCTACACAAATGTAACCTGCTAGCTAATGTCATGATTCAGGGAGTTTTTAAAGAAATTTCAAATAAGTTATTTGCTAATTATTATCTATTTATTAGCAGACTTGGAAATAAAGCATATCAATTAAATTTGTATTCTTTTCCAGGAAATGTATTAAATAAATTACCAGCTATTTGGAAACAGCGAAATATAATTATTAAATAATGTTTATAATAAAGTAATTTTTGATAAATTTTGAGGTAAATATTGGGGTAATTTGGCAGTAATTCCAAAGAAATTTTAAATTGATTACTTGCTAATTGTCACCTGATTACCATGAATTTTGCAGATCTTTAAAATGAAAGGTTACCATACATAAAAGCAGACTTTTCAACAGGTCTTTGGGCTACTGGACCTCTTTCATCTAAAATTCTCCTTGACCGCAGTGTGACTTTCAGGAATTTTAAATATGGAAATTCTCCTCCGAAAGCAATATTTGCCGTGCGAAATGTAAACACAAATTGGAGACAGTTAGTAAACAAATATGGGAGGCGGTTATCCCAGCAGGAGACATCCTCAACATTTGATTAGCAGCTTTGTAACCCTCACTTGTTGAATAATAATGTGTTGGTTTGCTGTGCAGCTTTCTGCACTGCTGCAAGGAAAAAAGACATTTTCTTGTCCTTGAATAAGTTTGATCTTCCTTCACAATTTCCTTCATTCACAACATGTCACCTCTGCATGTCTAGTATTTTCTTTGTTTACTGCATTGCCTTAGAACAACAACAGCATATTTAATAGTGAACACCCACCAAGGTGGAACGTATTCAATCAGAGCGCTTATTTGCCCGAGCATCAGCGTATTCCTTTAAGAATCAACTCTTTCTTCGGTGACACAGCAGCGGTTGTGGTTATTGCATCGCTAGCCGTTTCATTACATCCTCTCCCCTGCAATATCCTCCGTCTTTCTTTTATTTTTTATCTCGCCGTCTCTCCTCCTGCTCCCACTGTTCCTCCTCCACCTGTCAACTTAATGTTCAGTCATTTCCTCTTTCCTCATCCACTCCCTTTCTTTCATCACCCCCCCTTGCTTTCTCCCCCACTCTTCCTCTTAATTGATCGGAGACCGTCATAGAGCAAAAAACTACTCCATGCCTCCATTCTGTAACCCAATACCAGGCCCATCCAGCTGGCCTCTCCCTTACACACACACACACACACACACACACACAGAGTCATTCAATCTCCCACATACAATCTGTGTGAGGAGGTGACTGTTTTACAGTAAACAGCACATTTAAAACAGAGCCTGCCGTACATTCACTATTATAATGTGGACAAACACACATGCCGGACAAAAAAAAGAAAAGGAAAACACACACAAACATATCCTCTCATGCAGATCAACATGTGACCTAAATCATGTGAGGCTATGTTACATGTTGCGTAGGCAATATGTCATTTTTGACACATACAGTATCACATCGTGGCCTGAAGAAACAACAGAAATTACATCTAAGCAGGAAAATACACCTGAAAGACGCTGGGCTATTTGTCAAAAGCAGCTACTCTTTTGATATTATGACATATTGTTCTAAGTGAAGACGTTTTAGTTTTAAAATGAGACTTTAAAAATAAGAAATAATACAGTCTTTCTCTTACAAATGAAAAGTCTAGTTCATAAGCAATAAAATGTACCTTTGCGCAATTCCACACACTCACACAACCTGATTTAGTCCAGTTAATTATGGTAGCTAATGTTAGCTAATGTTTGCAAACTTTAGGTACTCTCAAATATTGCTACAAAATAAACATTGCGGGATCATTTTGATGACTTTATGGCTCTTCTCAACTGTGTTAATGTTACACTATATTTTAACCACTATCCCATAATTGTCACTTGCGTTTTTTAGCCTACATAAGTTCACTTTAACCATCATGTTACTTTAACATAACACAGTTAGCACTGTTAGCATTTCTCATTGAAACTAACAGGACAAGAACTCAATGTAACAATTTTTATGTAAAACTAAAGCCTAGTCATACCAGAAAGTGGTACGGCTTGGGGACTTGACTGCTGGCATGGTTAATTGGTGAACTAGTGTAGCCGGATCTAACTGCTACTGCGCTAGCCTAGGGTTGCCAGGTCTGTGTGACGAAACCAGCCCAATGGCCTATCAAAACCAGCTCAATGGACAACAAAACCAGCCCAAAAACCAGCCCAAAGGACAATAAAACCAGCCCAAAGGACATAAAACCAGCCCAAAAAGAGCCCAATGGCCAATCAAAACCAGCCCAAAAAACAGTCCAAAGTACAATAAAACCAGCCCAAAGGACATAAAACCAGCCCAAAAAAAGAGCCCAATGGCCAATCAAAAACAGCCTAAAAACAGCCCAAAGGACAATAAAACCAGCCCAAAAAAAGAGCCCAATGGCCGATCAAAACTAGCCCAAAAAACAGCCCAAAGGACAATAAAACCAGCCCAAAAAAAGAGCCCAAAAGCCAATCAAAACCAGCCCAAAAAAAGCCAGCCCAATACTAGAACTCAAAATATGACAACAACAACAATTAGATATAGATAAAGTATATTATCATAAATAAAATAAAGCTCTGTGAACATGTAGACCAATTCACTGACGCACAAACTAACCTGTTGCTTTGTCTTTTAGCTTTCTCTACACTTTTCCCTCTTCCTCCTTCCTGCCTGGACAATATGAATGTACTGTTTTTACTTCATATGCATTTACTGTAGTTAATGCAATACCTTATTTCAACTGAAACTCCTTATCCTGTCAATTATTATTCATGTTATCTGCATGCAAAATAGGTTTATCTGGACAAAAAAATTAGACCCACACCAACACTTAAAACAGCAGACCTGGCAACACTGCATTAGCCAGCCAGCAACAGTCAGTCACAATAGCTCTCCAAGCTAATTAGCTTGCTAACTCACAGTTGCTTGCATTTAAGTCAGTTGCTAATAAGGACAATAAGATAACACAGTTTATATAAGAGGTGTCAGCTATTCATACGAGCTCCTGTCTCATATCTGCCAACAAACCGTGCTTCTCTTGAGGAGTACATCAGGTTATATCAAAATGGATGGTGCGATACACTAATATGCTTCAATAGCCTCCTCCATTTTCAGCTCTACATTCCTTTATGCATTTCAATGCTAAATTTTGCTCTCTTAAATGGTGGTGTGAGCAGTCCTTCACAGTGAAAGAGTACAGTGAAAATGCAATTTTAAAATTCAAAGAAATGATTCAATTACATAACGGTTCAGGAAAGAACGTGTGAGGTTGTCAGACATCAACGCAATCTTGTTTTTTCACTTCAAACACAAGTTTTTACATTTAAAAGCTTCCTTCACAGTCTTTTTGAACCTTAATAAGGCTGGTGCAGCATATCCTTAAAATGATACTCTGTTTTATTTCATGAGATGGTCTTTAAGATTTCATAACAGGGATGTCTGACGGCATGTTTCCTTCTAATCCCTTCATTGTTAGCAGTGGAAATGGCCCATTTTTGAGTACATTATGAAACACAAGCGGCAGTGTATTTTTGTTCTTTCCCAGACAGCAGTGGGAGCATTTTAAATGCATTTCTTCTCATTCCATAGAAACAGAAGGCTTGCAAAAGCACACTTTGACCCGTTAAACAGCATCCAGCAGGCTGATAGCATCATCAGACAAATGTTTGGATGCAAAGAGATTGATACTTGCTGGTCTGCAATAGGGATCATTCTTTCTGATTTTAACAGCACATAAACTGATGCTTCACATTGCCACTTTACCTAAAATGTCTAACAACATTTAATTCTTCCTGTTATCTCACTCTGGTTCAACTCACCATCTGTTACTCTGTGCAACAAAAGCCTGATTCAATTACATTGTCTGTAGTGCTCGTCTTGTATCTGCAGGGTGTTTCGTGGCTTTTAGAGATGCTTTAATGCTAACGCCAACCAGCAGGATGGATTTCTCGCAGGTACGGGAGATTTAACACTCTCTAAGCTCACACAACATCCTTTAGGGCCTCTCACATGGTTATTTGAAGCCACTCAGCAGCCCTTTGAAAAGCCACTTCTGCTGGCAGCCACTAATGGCAACGTCAAGGACAGAAACCATCATGCATGGCTATTTTGTTATATGGATATTTCTTTTGCACGGTTAAAATAACAATTAGAAACGCTGGTGTTAGTTTGTACGCCGAAGGGTGTTTGCTCGAACCACCTATCTATCAATTACTTGATGAGAGTGCTTTTCTATTAATGAATTTTCTGTTCAGCTGTTTTGAGGATTCAGCGCCCAGATGAGCGTACTGGAGCTGAGCGTGTTGATTCATTTTCAAAACGGCAATTAGGCCTGCTGCTCTCCTGCCTTCACATTGGTGTGGGAGATAATAATAAACAACTGGGTATCAATTTTTGATGAGAAGAAATCCAACACCACAGTCGACTCTAAGAAACAGATGTGGTAAAAAAAAAAAATTGGACTATTTAATTTTTTTTTGGCTTCATCTGCTGCTGTGTGTGCCAGATCAGATGATGAGCATGACCAAAATGTATTTTTTCTTTTAACAAATGTATGATGACAAAACTAGATCCTCTCGTGATACACAGCTTACAGGAATAGTTTTAGTACGAACATCTTGTGACTTCCAAATAGATCTTTTAACAGCCGACGTCATGATTACGTTGCGTTGTTAGCTGGAGGCAAAACAAAGGAAATACAAGAGGCAATCACTAATCACCTCAGAGTAGTGGACTAAAGTTACACATCGAAAATGTCATCTTGCTGTGTTGTTGGGTGTCAGAATCGATGTCGCATACATTTGTGATGACAAACTGTGATTCAAGGCCCTAGCAAGCAACAATATCGGCGAAGCGTTTCAGAGATGGAGAGAAAACGTTGCTAATTTAGCTTACGTTTTCTCTACTGGAAGGCCACCCTATAGGGCACCTTATCGCATTTTCTCCACTGGAAAGGCACCCTAGAGGACACTTTATCAAGGGGGGCGGTATTCAGAAAAACTTGTATTTTCTTGAGCCTTTGTTAACTTGCTAGCCAGCGTTAGCTAATGTGTTTGCTAATGGCCTCATTTTAAATTTAGAAAATTGATGACATTTTCTTTTTTTTATAAAACAGGCATACCATGACCACAAATGCAATGTGAGCTTAGTAAAAAACTGTCCAGCAGTGAAGCCTGGCAGAATATGCCGCCGGGCCGAGATGAGCAGAAAGTCTGTTTTGTGCTTTCTCCCTGAGCTCCTGCTGAGGTAGCTGCTGGCAGCAACGCTGTTCCCCAAGATCTCAAGATAGACCAGAAAGTGTCCCATGATCACCCTGCATACGTACAAGCTTTACACAATCACAAACACACACTCAGGCCTTGATAAATACTCGGTGCCTCTGTCAGATTTTATCCTCACTCGGCTCAGAATAGTTACTGCGAATAGATACTGCGACCACAAATGTCAAACCTATCCCTAACCTACATCCCTTATCATGGTAATATGCTATACAGATCAAAGTTACATTTCTGATTATATTTCTACCTGCAGTGAATGTGTTTTACTCACAGTCACGATGTTTCTATTTCTAGTGATGTAATTGCATTTCTACTTACTATTTCTATACACAGTGACGATGCTTCTACTATGAAGTTTCTATGGTAACGCTGTGACATTTACACGCCCGCGGTGATGATGTTTCTGTCCTTGCTGATGACGTGGTTTATCCCTCAAGTTGATACGTTTTCACACATACGGTCCCACTGTGTCGAGCGTATTTTCACCTGGATGACTCATACGTACTGTAAGTCAAATCAAAATGCGAGCCTAGTGGTCTGGCAGAGGAGATCACATCGTGATTGTGGTGCATGTGTTTTTTCATTATACAGATAAGACTGTATTTTGCATTTTAACACACAGTGTAGGGAGAGGGCTGCAGAGGAAGAGGTGGAAAAGTCTACAAATTAACTACAGAGGGATTTGAAACCGAGCATACAGTATCTCAAGGTCAAAAGCAAAGAATGTAGTGCTGCCTTGTTGGTTGCAGGATCCTCTACTATTCATAGATAGAGAAACTTGGCTCAATCTTTGTGTGTTTAAAAGAAATCGTTTGTGCAAACTGTCTTTGGTGTATTAACAAGACATACATCTTAATCAGAAGTTTGTTTATCTGCTGATGAGATAGATGTTGGGCAGGAATGTGACCTTAGTCTGGTTAGCCTGCCAGCGACAGCACAACATCCGTGACCACACCGGGAAGCCTGACTGGTGTCTTCAGCCCCAGGGGAGAGCATCGCAGCTGGGGAGGAGCACTGAGCTAACAGCCTGTTCTCTGGTTAGACAGAGAGCTGCAGTGTAACTGAAGACATGGAGGAGAGCAACAAGGAGAAAGCCAAGAACCGACTCAATAATCGACTCTGATAAATCTGCAACATCTCATACACCTCTCAAACCAAATGTTTGTCTACTTGCAGTCTGATTCTGTACAAATTCACTAGTCCCAGCACCATCTTTACTGGATCCTCAATTTCATTATTTAATGTGACGATTAGTGTAGACAGATAGGAAAGGAAGCATGCTTTCACCGACGTGCCTGAAAACATATTTTGCTACTCATCTGCTGCTTCTGTAACTGCCTGATAGCGGATATTAAATATTTGTATTTGCCTAGGTCCCAGAGAAACACTAAGTTTATCGAGCCCCGGTGCCTCGGTGCGACTTAATCATCATCTCATTTGGGGCCCTGTCTGAAAATGTTCAGCAGTACTTACATTAAAGCTCCATTTAGACATTTAGAACATTTAGACAGTGGGCGAAAAAAAAAAGCGAAACCGCTTGAAATGGAGCGACTGCTAATAGCGGTAAAGGAGAGTGATCAATCTCTTGAGAATAAACAACACAAATGGCTGCTGAAAGACGAGGTAGGGTTTTACCAGAAGGGTGCTGTGTTTTTGTGAAACACACCTTGAAGGAAAAACTCCCCACGTTCGAAACAAGCATATCCACTGACATAAACTCCACTGCAGTACATTGCAGCCACTTTGAAGTCCAGCACTGGTTCGAGAACACAGTGTACAGAAAAGGGGTGAGATGCCGGTGCATGTGTATGCAGACCTGTGGCCAAACATGAATTCACTGTAAAATGGATTACAGGGACCCTGTATCCTTCACCCTTCATCTGTGGATAAATTGGGTGCCTTGACCATCCCCGCTGCTCTTTTATTGGTCAGCTGCATTTAGACTTGTTTTTGTTCCTCCAAACTTCTATAAACCTGCCTCGAAAATGTCTCGTCTTGTTGTGCCAATTACAAAACAGTTATTTTTAAAGGCTGATATATTTCTCACACAACTGATGACAGATCTGCAAAAATGCAAGCTGTGACTGCATTGCATTCTGGTCAATCGAGGCTACTATTGACGGGGAAATAAGTATGTCAAACATCAGGCAACATGATACCATTGCACATACATATCTCTAGGGATGTCCCGAAGACCATTTTTTGGACTTCGAAGCTTCGGTGAGGAATAATCGAAGGTATTTGAAGCTTCGGGACAGTGCCGCTGCCGCACTACTGTACACACACACACCTCTACACTTAACAAACAGTGATATCCGTCTGAGAATAACATGATGAAATAATGAATGTTGAATATGAATAATTAATAATTGTGTGGGATTAATCCTTATTTCATGGGCTATTTTGAGATTTATACATTATTATTATTACATAATTATATATAAAAAAAAACAACAACAAAGCTTTCAAATACTGATTTGGAGGTTGATTACCATGGCAACGGTCAAAGCTTCAAAGCTTCGGCGCATTCGGGTCAGCCCTATATAACTCCCTACATTTTTCATAGTACGTTTTTCAGGTCCAGGAAAAAAAGTCAATTCAAGGCCCAGACACACCAAACTGACATCAGAGTGCTAGCCAACTGTTGCGTCGCCTCACGTTGCCTTTGTCTTGGCCAAATAGTTGCACTTGAACACACCGCAAAGCACGTAGGTTCTGACCTGCGTGAGATGAAATAACTCTCCACACCAGAAGGTGGCGGTAGTCTGTATTTGTCATTCCAAAAGGGAAACCGGAATACAGAGGACTGCGGATATACAAGCCGTTGTTATGATACGTACATGAAACAAAGCACCATTTTCACATCACATTCACTCAATTCAACATGCTGAATTGGCAGTCGGATTCTCCTAACACCGCTGCTGTCTTTTCCTAACTCCTCCTGAATTCTCCTTCTCATCTTTCCTTGACCTCATGAGGTTTTCCACTGAGGTCAAGGAAAAGTGGTTAGGAGAAGACGTCAGGATGTAATTATTTGACTATTCGAACGCAGCCATAGTCAAGTCAGCACACTGACACACTGACAGCTGTTGTTGCCTGTTGGGCTGCAGTTTGCCATGTTATGATCTGAGCATATTGTTTTATGCTAAATGCAGTACCTGTGAGGGTTTCTGGACAATATCTGTCATTGTTTTGTGTTGTTAATTGATTTCCAATAATAAATATATACATACATGTGCATAATGCAGCATATTTGCCCACTCCCATGTTGATAAGAGTAAAATACTTGACAAACTCTCCCTTTAAGGTACATTTTGAACAGATAAAAATGTGTGATTAATTTGCGATTAATTGCAATTAATCATGGAAAATCATGCTATTAATCGCAATTAAATACTTTAATCGATTGACAGCCCTAATTCTAATCGATTGAGGCTAGGAATCAGTATGTCTGCCTCTTCTGATTTATTCCTGTTTTGACTGTTGAAATTGGTCCAAAATATTGAGGTTCTTGTTCTTTCTGAGACTAATATCTCAAACTTGATCTTCACTGTTTGTGATTTTAAGCATTTACTGCTGTCAAACCATTGTAGCTGTGCTGAACATTTACTTTTTGTTGCTAGTTTTCTATAATACAACATCAAACAACAAAATTGATCCATAAGAAGGCAGTGTTCATCACTAGAAGCTGTTTCCTGACAGTGCTTGAGGACGGATTTTACCAGCTTTTTCTTTTGTCACATCTTCTTCATTGTTATATGCCTTTTTATGTCTTTCTGTGTCTATTATGTTTCATATTCAGCCTGAAACTGCGAGCGAGAATGTAGCTTAGCTCAGGGCTTAAAGTGAAAGCGATGTGCTGTTGTTAACAGGAGGAGTAGTTCAAATTAACAATGGGAATGTGATTCCCTGGAGGGCAAAACACCCACAAGTCTGTCTACACTTGGCCTACATACTGCCCGCTACAGACTTCCCCACACCAGGCTTTTTCTCCTGCGCCGGTGCTGCAGGATCTTACTATCAGTTCCTCCTGGGGATCCAGAAACAGTGCCGCAGCGGTGCAGCAGCCATGTGATAACTGGGACTTCTGTCTACAGCACGTATGCACAAAGACACCAAAAGGTGCTGTAAAGACGCAATGAAAACCCTCCATCGCCATGCTGCACACGCCCCTCGCTCGCGGGCTTGAGAGGAAGTCAAAGCTGGTGAAATGAGGTGTAAAAGCACACACACACACACACAGCCCGCACGCACCTCGTACCATCTCTAAAAGCAGAAAGGTCTTCTCTTCTATAGAGAGCTAATGGGAAGAGATTGCAGGCTACATGAAAGGGGGAGTAACCTTATAAAGAGGGGTCAGAAGCATATAAGACTTACAAAACTACGGCACACACGGGTTACAAAGAAAGAGACAGGATACGCCAGGTGAGGAAGACAGATGGATAGCGATAGAACAGCTCTATAGAAGCAAATATAGAAGGCATGTGAAGGTTTTATTTACTGCGTGAACCATAAAAAAGGTACAAAAATATTGATTCTCTGACATGTACTCACTGTCTAAACACAAAGTCTAGCAAGAAAATATCCTTAAGGGGTTGAAGCAACTGCTGTGAATGCTAAAACGTACAACATCAAGCTTAAGTTTGCTAAACACGAGCTAATGATTAGCCACTAAAAGCTACTGGTCATACCAGACCAAGTGAGGCTGTAGCAGCAAAACCTCTGAGTGTAACGAATTACGTAAGCGTGCGTTGTATTTCTCATGAATTAAACTTTTCATTTGTAAAAGGAGGAATGTGTCATTTCTTCATTCAGAAATAAATTAATGTGGCTTTAAACCTGCAGTTGGCAGAATGTTTTTGGCATCATTGGGCAAAAATTCCATAATAACCTTTCAGCATATTGTAAGTCAAGTGTTCTGAGAGAAAACTAGACTTCTGCACCTCCTCATGGCTCTATTTTCAGGCTTTAGAGAATCTAGCCCACGATGGGAGACTTCGACCAATCACAGGTCCTTTCGTTGAGAGAGAGCGTTCCTATTGGCTGTTCATTCAACGGAGGCAGCTGTCAATCACTCGCAAACTCGAATCAAAAGGTCAAACTAGGCAGCGCTGATCGAATATGAATCAATATTCTGTTACTGTAATGCCCATTTCTCAGAAACATTTTGTAGTGTACTGCCATTAGGAGCACTATGAGCACATGCAGGAACATTATTTTTTTTCACAGATTATCTGTCTCATGCACTACTGTCAGGATATAGTGACAGTTTTATATAATAACTTATCATATTTACTCAAAGTTACCAACTTCAGCTTTAAAGGATGAATTTGAACAGACCATCTTTCTCCATCTTTAGGTCATTTTATCAGCAATGAGTACCTTTTCATGATACGTCTGTTCTTTTTCGCCCACTACACATGTTGATGTTTACTCTGGGGGTGCTACTATCTATTATTTTGATTATGGGTTCATCTGTCATTGGGTTTTGATTAATCGATTGAAAGATTTTGTGTTTAAAAACTCAAGTGCTCAGAGTCCAAGGGGGCATCTTAAAATGTCTTGTTTTGTTAACCAACCGTCCAAAAACCCCGAAGATATTCAACTATATTAAACAGAGACAACCAGCAAATCCCATTTGAGAAGCTGGAACCAGAAAATGTGTGTCATTTTTGCCTAATAAATCGCCCTATTGATTCTCCTCTTTTTCTATCAGTACGAAACCGAACCCCACCCCGACCTGTCTGCAGGTTGAGCAGGTGGTTCTAGAGGAAATGTAGACAGCACTATTTGGAAATGAAAGCAAATGGGTTCCACGTCTTTACAGTCCCATGCCTTCATTGTGAGAGGTTATTGAACGAGCTCACATGGATCAAAGTGGTCTCTGTGTAGTAACAGCAGCTCTGGGATTACAGCTATGGCAACAACAGACCTGCAAATAGTGCAGCTTCAACTGCCTTCATGAGGCTGTCAGCATCTTTACATTGTGTACAAGTATGTTTTGTATTCTATGTATTTTTTTTTTAGGTTTATCTGTTGAGGCAATTAAGGCAGGCAGTGGGGGAGATGCTTCTTCTCCCATTTCCCAATCACGGAGACGAGCTGATGTTTGACGATTTTGTGTTTTAATGAGTCTGCAAGTGGTCCACATCAAGCTCAGTGACACTGCATATGTGAATTTGAGTTTGAACTCGACAAACTCCTCCTTAGCCACAGTTTGAAGCATATTTTGTTAAAAAAAAACACACATAATCAGCTAGAACGCAAAGTTGTGATCGAGTTGATGATTGTGGCTAAAAATGAGGAGAATTGGAAGAAAAATTTCTTACTAATTTTTCATCCCTCCTACAATATATTCTAGTGGATTTTCGTCTGCTTCAGCAAAAATCAAATCTTAATATTACCTAAATATAAGAAGGTACAGTACAGGTCAATTCAATTAATCAATTATCTGTTGTAAACTGGATTTATTTTGGGTTGTTGGTCAATCAAAATGAGATTTCTGAAGACGTCCCCTTGGATTTTGGGAAACTGGAATGGACATCTTTCACTATTCCTTAATTTAATATACTAATGATTAATTATTCATGATATAATAATTGTTTGTTGTGGCCCTAAAACAGAATAGTCCAACAACAGGCCTTTCAAAAAACCCAAAAGCAGACTAGCTCCCATCAGACAACAAATCAAATCCATTGCCATCACCTCTGTCAGTTAGAAAGGACAAGGACAGAGAGGACAATATGTCACTGGACACCTATCAATAGAAAAAACAATACATCAATAGACCTTCTCCACAGAATGATCAACGGGTGTCTCTTGTGTAAAAGTCAGGAAATGGCTTTCCCTTTAATGTAGAGGTGTTTAAACAGTGAAGAAAGTGGAAGCAGTGTGTTTATGGTGACCTTGTTGGACTCTCATAGGCCCATCACTACAATATGTTGACCCATACAGTAAAGCAGTGTGTTTATGGTGACCTTGTTGGACTCTAAGGCCCATCACTATAATATGTTGACCCATACAGTAAAGCAGTGTGTTTATGGTGACCTTGTTGGACTCTAAGGCCCATCACTATAATATGTGGACCCATACAGTAAAGCAGTGTGTTTATGGTGACATAGTTGGACTCTCATAGGCCCATCACTACAATATGTTGACCCATACAGTAAAGCAGTGTGTTTATGGTGATCTTGTTGGACTCATAGGCCTATATCACTACAATATGTTGACCCCTACGGTAAAGCAGTGTGTTTATCACCTTGTTGGACTCTTATAGGCCCATCACTACAATGTGTTGACCCCTACGGTAAAGCAGTGTGTTTATGGTGATCTTGTTGGACTCATAGGCCCATCACTACAATATGTTGACCCATACAGTGAAGCAGTGTGTTTATCACCTTGTTGGACTCATAGGCCCATCACTACAATATGTTGACCCATAGAGTAAAGCAGTGTGTATATGGTCATCTTGTTGGACTCATAGGCCCATCACTACAATATGTTGACCCATAGAGTAAAGCAGTGTGTATATGGTCATCTTGTTGGACTCATAGGCCCATCACTACAATATGTTGACCCATACAGTAAAGCAGTGTGTATATGGTCATCTTGTTGGACTCTTAGGCCCATCACTACAATATGTTGACCCGTAGAGTAAAGCAGTGTCTCACCTTTGAGCAGTGGCAGTGGGGTGAGCTCCACCTGGGAGCTCTGGTAGCGGAACTGGGATGAGCTGTGGGACCTCCTCTGCCGGGCTCTGCGCATCGACCTCCGCGGGAAGCCGTCCACCTTCTCCGCGGACGGCACCGAGAAGCTGGTGGTCGGCGAGGACGGGCTGGTCGGAGGCAGCTTGGTCGTCTCCATGATGATGGCTGTGGTGTCTTTTGCACGCCTTGTGTGAGTGCGTAAAAAGGGGGTTCGCTTGAGAAGAAGATGAATGGAGGGAGGAGAGAGAGGGATGGATGGAGGAGTGGGTTGGCTTTCTGAATCACAGATGGATTATCAATTGATCAGAATGGATAGAGGCTCTGGGGTGGAGGAGGAGGAGGAGGAAGGAGGAGGAGGAGGGAGAAAGGTGCAGAAGAGAGAGGTGAGGAGAGCTAGTATTATTCTGGATGTCCAGTCCTGGTGCGGTGATCCTTGCTGTCTCTCTATCAGAGCCGGACTGGAGATGATGATGGCAGCAGCAGCATCCCTGATTCTTCTGCTTTTTCACGCACAGATGTCAAATATCTTGTGTATCATCCCTTGTGGAGGAGTAGCCCTGTGCAGCTACCAGATGATGCTCAGACAGGCGCGTCTCCTCTCTCCTCTCTCTCACACACACACACACACACACAAACACGCCTCTCTGCTGCTGTATTGGCGTCACACACACACACACACAGACTTAAGTCATCGGCCTAAATGTGGGTTTTCTATAATTGATCCCTCCTCATGTAAAGAGAATAATGAAGCAGCTCCTGTTTATCCAGTAGCCCAGGTCAGTCTATTCTCCTCGATGATGCTCCTTATCAATAGATATCAGTGGTGTGTCCTGGTGGTGGATGATGATATCATGAAAGCATCAATCTGGGCCCACCTCGGCTGCTGCATCACTGTTGTCCTTCTCGGTGTTTTTTAACGGCTCCTCTGTCGACCGTTCAGACGGCCGCACCTGCTCTCGTTAGTGTGTGTTTTCTCTCTCAGAGGTGGATTAAAACCTCCTCCACACAACCTCCACCACCTCCTCCTCCTCCTCCTGCCGACCTCCAACCGTATCAGGGCGGGTGGAGACAAACCCTCAGCTCGCCGACATGTGCCGGTCCTCCGCCAGCGGCCGATGCAGCACCGAGCCCCGCCGCCGCCGCTGCTCCGGCTCCGTGATGACAGAGAGAGAAAAAACAGGAGGAAAATAGCAAGAAAAGCAGCCGTTGCTCCTCCGGTAAACCGGGAGTGAAAAAGACTGAAGGCCCGTGTTATACAATAGTACCCCGACTCTCTGTGTGTCAGACTGACGCGGTTTTTGCTCCCTGTCCCCCTTTCTCGGTTCCCGTTATCCGGTTATCCGGTCGTCCTACAGACAGCAGCCTCAGCGAGCTGCGTCAAGAAGCACGCAGTGAGGCGGGAGCACACCGGAAACCAGGCAGCAGGACCTTCACAATAAGACAAGAGAGAGAAAATAAAAGTGATAGGTAGGTAGGTAGATAGATAGATAGATAGATAGATAGATAGATAGATAGATAGATAGGTAGGTAGGTAGGTAGGTAGGTAGGTAGATAGATAGATAGATAGATAGATAGATAGATAGATAGATAGGTAGGTAGGTAGGTAGGTAGGTAGGTAGATAGATAGATAGATAGATAGATAGATAGATAGGCAGGCAGGCAGGCAGGCAGGCAGATAGATAGATAGATAGTCAGACAGACAGACAGACAGACAGACAGGTAGATAGATAGATAGATAGATAGGTAGATAGATAGATAGATAGATAGATAGATAGATAGATAGATACATACTTTATTCATCCTGAGGGGAATTCAGGTGTCAAGCAGCTCACATAACAAAGGCATAGTACAGTAGTGCACCAGAAATATAGATGAAGTAAAGGGGTAAAAGTAAACAGTAAGTAAGTACCAAATAAGTAAAAATTGAAAAATGTAATTTAAAATTAATAAAAGTACTGGCGGGTGTGCAACTGAGTGACAGGATTTGAGCAGTTAACAGTAGAATAAAAAGACACAGTAGCAGAACATGTCCAGATATGTGCAAAATATTTCAAGGTACGGCAATACAATTATTAAGGTGCAAAGAGGTCAAAAGTAATGCGTGACTAAGTAATTGAGTGACTTTAGCCACACTGTCAGACAAAGAGTGTCAAAGTGTTCTGAAGGTGTACCTTCCACTTCAGGGAGATGAGTCTATTGCTGATCCTGCTTCTCTGACTGGTATGTACTGTTACATACAGTATGCATACAATTTGGACTATAGGGTGACCAGATCCCAACCAAATGTGGGACAAAGAGTTTGTTTGTGTAGGACAATGTGGGCCATGTTACCAAGGCTGAGAGGTAGTCTACCATTTTTATATAATGTTTATCTAACTTAAAACAATAAACATTTCTTTTCTGCCCCTTAGCTCGTAACATCTCTATCCTTTGCCCTATGGCTGAGACTCACGTGTACTGTGCCGCTAACGTGTGAAATTGAAAAATTTCGCTAAAGACTCTTAGAATCGCCTTCCACCAGCTTCACCCAGTTAGAAGTAGTTTCACTGTCTTTGTTGTAAGTGCATTTTCTTTTCTTTGTGGTAGTTTTCCATCATATTCTGCCGAAATCTGCTTATACTTTGTGACTTTGTGGTGAATCACATTTTCCACATTGTCCGTAGCAAAGACGGTGACAGGTTAACCTGCACTTGACCCACGTGTGCACAGTTTGATTGACATCGAACACAGTCGTGATGACAGCCTTCCCTGCTCTCTTCACAGCCAATAGGATAAAAGACAGATTTAAAAAAAAAAAAAAGCATTTGTCCTGCAGTGGTTTGACTTTTGAAAACTTGAGCCAATCCAAATGAGGGACATCGGCTCAATATGTGGGACGCAGGAAAAGAGATAAAAATGCTGTGCAGTCCCACATAAAGAGGGACACCTGGTCACCCTAATTGGGACCTATAGTGCCTTCAAATGGGGTGGTGTTTACCGTGTTCACGAGAAGAGTCCATATGAACGCCCTCCTCATGTTGTATTCACAACATCGTAAGTGGAAAGTTTCTAAAAAGCTCAGAGTTCACGAGGTGTGACGTGTTTGTTGACGTTGTCAGAAATGGCGGAGGCCATGGAAGTTAACTTTTCGGTGCATCATAAATTAATATATTGTAATTTTAATTGTATGTTGTTTTTGTTCGTAATTTTATAATTCTGAGGAAAATGTTGATATTCCCAACGGCCTCATCTTTTTCCTCTGTCATTACGCTTTTGCATTTACTGCATTATGTTACCCATTTGCTAGCTTGCTAATTGTTAGCCTCTGTGGCTTCTAGATGCTGACGACAGTAACATTAACATTGCAGTTGCTTAGCAGCAAACCACTTGAACGCCAAACGTAATGTATACAACTTCCCATGTTGTAATAACAAGTGCTTTGGACGCAGTTGTGAACTCGGACTCTGGCGGACCGTTTTTGTGTCAAATTATTGATTTCTTAAGTAAGTAGC
The DNA here is from genome assembly GCF_015220745.1 of Sebastes umbrosus. Classification (NCBI taxonomy): domain Eukaryota; kingdom Metazoa; phylum Chordata; class Actinopteri; order Perciformes; family Sebastidae; genus Sebastes; species Sebastes umbrosus. Next base: position 21,113,739 of record NC_051290.1, read on the forward strand.
CGCATAATCAGTGGGATTATGTACAGCTAGCGGGTCATTGTTGTAACAATGACCCGCTAGCTGAACATTATCCCTCACTTAGTAGCCTACCAACCATATTCCAAGAGAAAGTTACAATTAATAAACGTACCAGTTGTTGTAGAGTGAACCTGGGGCTTCTCAGGGCCCAGCTGGGAGTCATTGGGTTGTTAACTGAATTGCCCAGTTGGTAATCCCGCATTGAATGGGCCTATAACAAGAAAATAAATCAAATAGATAAGGATGTCAAACAGTTGTTTTTAAACCCAAATCATAGAGATTATCTTTATTATCACATTAAAACATATTCATGCTATTTGTGCAAACAACTCGAGTGTTGTGAGTGTCTAATTTCCACCAGCAGTGAATGTGAATTTTTTAAAAAGGCAAAATGCAGGCAAACAACTGACGGTAAGTAAGCATTGTAAGATGAAAGTATCCCTGGATATGGTGGTAAACTCGGGCCTGTAGTGTGAGGCTTACTGACATAACAAGATTTCCTAAGAACTGAAGGAGAACACATCTTTTGAAGTGAGGTGCTGGCTTGCAGGTTGACATCAAAGAAAGGAGGTGGAAAGTCTCACACTCAAAAGTCCAACGCAATCTTTAATATATAGGATGCCAGAGGCCAGCGTCTCGGCAACAAGATATATCAAAATGCTGATAACTGAACAGATTGCATTGGAGTTCCTCGAGGCAGATTCTGCATCTAAATACATTCAATCATTCAACAACAAAACAGCTGAACCTGCAGGCCTATATTTGAAGGGTCAATAAAGACAGAGAAATATATTCCTCATTATCTTACTAAGCAATACCACATTAGACTGAACAAATGCTTCCATCAGTATTGACTGAGAAGGGGTCAAGGTCATCTGCCAAGAGCCAGTGGACATCAGCGGAAAATGGAGAAAGATCAAGAAGAGCATTTGTATAGTAGCTGCCCACCGCTCCTAATTCTAGGAAGGATTAAATGCAGTAGCTAAATTTCCCTGTGTGCTGTGACAATAAAAGTTGATTTACATTTACAGTTACATCTATTTCGCCCACCATTTTTTAGGAATACAAACTCTTGATTAATACAAAATGAAAACAGAATGACAAGCTCAGTTTCTTTGCATATATTCCATAATTATTTCAACCCTGGGCATAGCAATAAATAAATATTATACAGTGCAGGAAGAGGCAAAAAAAACACTAGGCTTATCTGATGCCTCCACCTAGAGACAAGATTAATATACAGAAATGTTGACAAACAATCAGAACAAGATATATATATATATATATATATATATAATAACAACAATAGCAATACAATATATCAAAAAAGACAAGAAGTGTGCATGATGTGCATAACCAAATGTGCATGAATGTATGTGTGTGTGTGTGTGTGTGTGTGTGTGTGCGTGTGTGTGCGTGTGTGTGCGTGTAAGTGTATGGTTTGTGTTTGTGAGGGGGATACTGGTTTAAACATCTACAATGACTTCTGGGCAATAGAAATCAAACATAACACTATGAGTGAACAAAAAAAACAGATACATGGACAACATGGAGGAAGCAATTACAAAACAGCAATTAATTGACCCTTTAAGTAACAAAATGAAGCTTTAACTAACCCATTTAACTTGCTGAAGTGATAAAACACACAAGGATCTTAAGTGCATATCATATTCTGTCCAAAAACGAGAAGCCTTACAGAGTGAAGGTGTGAAAAAAAATGTTTTTGAGGTGCATCAATAAGGGTTTTATTTTGAAAGCTGTAACCGGATGCTCCCTCGTGTCCCTGTGCCAGTGTTGCCGCTGGTTCCTCTCAGCTTTAAAGGTGGTGCAAGGAGAGAGAGAGAGAGAGAGAGAGAGAGGCATGAGGCTCCTCAATGCGGATGACGCTATAGGATGGATTTATTTATTTATTTATTAGTCTGTATTTATGTGGCCTGGCTCTGCCTCGGTTCATTTTAAACAGATGCGTCATTAGTGTCACCTCTGGCAAAACATCTGGCTGCGGTCTCATCCGGTTAGGACATGTCTCCTTCAGCAGCAGCACCGCGGAGACGCTCCTCGCTGTTTCTGTCTGACTCCCTCCTCCTCTACTCCTCCCATTCCTCCCTCCCTTTCTCCATCTTCCTATTTGAGGTGAGCGCGTGCGAGCGTGTTGATTGCGCGTGCACGCGGGTTGTAGTTGGCTTTGAGGATCAGGTCTCATCCATTGTTCTTGTCTTCACTAAGCCACTTGTTCTCTCTCCCTCTCTCCCTCACACGCACACACACGCGCGCAAAAGCGCAATTATCCACGCGCTCTCATCTCGCTCTCAGTTGCACCTCGGCTGAGCAGTGAGCGTGTCAGTGAGTGTGTCAGTGAGCGTGTCAGTGATGTGTGTCTCCAGCCTTGAACCTGCTCACTGCTCCTCTCACCATAAACACTATCTGATATTCAACACAAGGGCGTGCGTAATACCACGCGCCTGCGCCCCTTCCTCTCCTCCTCCTCCTCCTCCTCCTCTTCCTCTGTGTTGTGTCGCAGATGAGCTCAGCCGGTTGCCTTCTGGGAAAACTACCGGGTGGACCGTCAGTCCGGTAAGTGTCTGGTAGAGCTGCTGGTCTGCATCTCATTAGCCCTCACCACCAGAGGCTGTTAATACTGCTCTGACATTTACAAACACTCTGCTCAACAGCACTCTGTTATTGCCTTGTACTCAAAAACAACTGTGAGATAATCTACCAAACATCCTCTCAAGTTTATATTCAATCTGGTAAGGTGTGTATAAATTCTAATAATAGACTATAATCTATTAACAAGCCTAGTTGCTCTGTGAGGCTGTATATATAAGCACAGCGGTGCTTTGAGCCAAATGCTGAAAACGGCACGCGAACATTCCGACGATGACGATGCTAACATGCTGAACCCTCTCAGTTCAGCATGTTAGTTTGCTAAGATTTCCTAATTAGAACAAAACAGTAAAACAAGTAAAATAAACCCTGATAGGGCGATGCGGCCCGACACAAAGTGGAGGGGTCTTGTCAGAGTCAAACATCAGAACTGCACACATAGCAACGGTCTGTTATACATAGCAACAGTCTGCTATAAAGAAATAACAGACTATAGAACGCAGTGATTGAGCAATCAGAATCAAGTATTCAACAAAGCCGTTTAATAATGCTAATTAATTTAACTTTTCATTTGTAATAAGAGTAATGTGTTATTTGCTCTTTTAAAAGTCACGCAGCATCACTTTAATTATAGTTATATATCATATTAGATTATTATAGTACATATAGAACAGCATTGTTAATTGAGCAAAAGTGAGAAAATGTTTCAAGAATTTTTTTTTATTTGTAATGATTTTTTCTATTGCAACCAGTATAAAATATATTAATCTAATGCATGTTAAATACAAAATATTCATAACTCACACAGACACACACAAAGCCTCACACTAAATCATAAACTTCTGTGTAGAGTACACGTTCATATATCCTCCGACTGGAGATATAGTGTATATAAAGCAGAATAATCTACATAAATCATCCTTTGAAAAAACAAAATCGTCATTTTAATACAATCATGATGCATAAGCTATATTTCCTAACTTAAAATCCACTCTTAATTCCTCTACAGCAGTGATAGTTCGTATAAAACAGGATTGAGTCGCCTCCTGGGTCTCTTATTGTCAGTTACAGGGAGAGGATGTCAAATGGAAAGAAATACGTTATTTCTCTCATTTGTCTCACTTGAACTAAACACAATAAGGGAATTGACAATTACTCTTTTTTTTTTTATCATAGGTTTAGATCCACAGGGGTGTTAGTGGACCACAAGATCTTAGGTCCTGACATTTGTCTCCATGTAACCACTAGGGGGCCCCAGAGCAAAAACGAGCTGTGGGCATCTTTTGATCCTGTTTGACGTTATTCAATTCAGCACACATTTATTTGTGAATATGAACATTTGTACAAGTGGATAAATAATTTAGATACCCAAACTATTTACTATTTGCAATTAACCAAATAACCACAGACCAACAGATACACAATCTGGGGTCCCTGAGGGTAGTTGGGCCTGGGCAGTACTCACTTTGTCTGCAAGCTGCAAAGCTGGTAAAAGGCCTGAATTAACAATGAAACATATAGTAGCGTAATTACAGTAAGTAGAAGTGATGCAATTCTATTATTTGAAGTGAAGAAGAAAAGAGATAAATCTATTTTCTATTTATCTATCTATTTTTGTTTTTAATCTGAAATGTAGACAAAAAAAAAATTATAGCTTTTCACAAAACAAAATCAGCAAATTGACTTTAAAGTCCCCATTTAACAGAAGTTAGAGCGCCTCTAACTGCTGTACTGTGACGTATCTCACAGTGAAACAGAATATTTGAGCGGTGAACAGTCACGAGGGATTTAAATCCAATCATTCCGTCTTTGATTGGGCCGCTAAAACGCGGGCAGGCTTTGAGTTTAGCTCGATACGGAGCTACAGAGCAGAGGAGTTTTGGTGCTGCACTGACAAAAAGTTAAGTTTCCCTTGAATGAATTAGACCTCAGCCATCTTGTTTTGGAAATGAAAACAGCGTTTTTGCCCACTGATATCCAAAAACACATCTCTTCCTTCCATCAAAGAACGTATATTGATTCGATCCGCAAACGATTGGCTAGCTAGTCGCTCAAAGTCTCATTTGATTGGATGAATTTTTGTAAACCCCTCCAAGTGCAGATTGAGAAATAATTTACAGGAAGAGAAAATGTTGATCAAATTTTGATGTAAAAATACAATGATACTGTAACATATATTTGGCATATAACAAGAGGTAAATGAACAATTAACACAGGATTAAAACTGTGAAAATGTATTTTTCATTTCATGGGGACTTTAAATTATCAATAGCACCAAAAATATGTGCAACTGTGTGAGGAGAGTGTGCGGGTTTGATTGTGTATTTTAAAAAGAGGTAAAAAATAAATTTCCTGTCATTAAATCCTAACTACCGTAATCTGCAGCCAGGCCACGGCCGTGTGGTTAACTTTGGCAGGGCATATGTTCACACATGAGGTTCCAGCCACAGATGGAAATTTCTCCTTATGACATTTCCTTGAAATGGCAAGGAAGTGAGTACTCCACCCTCATCTATTGAGTCATTTTTTTCATTTTCTCTTCTCTGGATTAAGGAAGGGATGACACAGATTTAGTTCGAAAAAAAATGGGATCATTCCATTGAGTTTTGGATTATTGCAGAAAATAAGCTCTGTGGCAAACAAACATTTATGATACTTCACAAATGAACACCACCTTCATGATTTTCAAAGTTAAAAGCTAACGTCATCTAACTAAAAACCCATTAAAAAAAACATTGACTTCCAGACGAAGGATCCAGAAGTGCTAAAATGCTAACTCATTTCTGGGTTTCAGGACTCATTCCTGTAGCTCTCTATACTAAATCACAAGAGTGTCCCTTTAAGAAGCAGAAAGCTGAATATGAGCAACAGCCCAGACAATTTGTTTGGCCCCCTTGGTTCATATTCTGATGTCAAGTTTTCCATATAAATCTGTCTGCTTGCGTTTCATTTCTGTAGCTGCTCAGCAGAGTTTGAGTCAACAGCTCAAAATGTAGAAATATATAAATTAAAACAACAATTTTGGCACAAGGTCTTCCTTTGCTCTGTGGCATGTAGTGCTACTGGGAACCGGTCCCACTTAGTATCCAATCGTTGCCCTCCAGGAGTTCAGAAAGGGACAGATCTCTTGAGGTATCCCCCAACAGTGGCAGCGAGGGTGGAGGTTGAGGGGGAGGTCCATCAAAGCTGCTGGAGGTAGTCGGAGACACATTAAGGGGACTCGGCACAGTGAGCATGGAAAGCAGAGACACGCGATTGACTTGTCGATTATAACTCGGCTCAAAAGCAGAGGCAGGCGATGGCACCGAGGGGCCCTGGAGAGCAGGATCTTGAAGAGTTGCTGGTAAAAGGGAACACGGCGGACTTGAATTGGTTGAATTTCTGCTGAACTGACCTGGATGAAGCTGGGCCTCGTTCATGGGACAACCTGGCGCTACTAGACCTGCGTATTCTACCGCTAAACGTGAGTAAAGGGGCGCTACATTCAGTGAAGCGGTAAGAAAAGAAGCTGGTGTCATTAGAAATTCATCAATCGGAGAGAAACGAGCATTTGCTGACATTGAAGAGCTCTCGTGGATGGTGCCTTGACCAGGTCGAGGTGGAGCAGCTGCGGCGAGAGAGCTGGAGGGGTTTGAAGCGAGGCCCGTGCAGACAGGCGGAACGTTTGATGTGATTAGAGGAGGAGGATCTTCGCTAAACAAAGAGTGAGGAGCCGGGGCTGTGGAGAAAGACATGGGAGCTGTTACAGAGAAGAGTTTAGCGGGTGAGCCGCTAGGTGAGGCTGATGTTGTAGTTGTTGGAGGAGCAGAAAACGCGGGATGTGCGCTTTCAACACAGTCACGGGTTTGAAGACCTGGGCTGGAGGTTAAGGAGGTAGAGAGTGAAGGGGCAGCAGCAGCAAAAGTGGAGCTTGAGGCCTGGGGATGGGCTCCAGGAGGGCTGGAGCTGCTCTGACAGTCGGCTGAGGTGGAGAGGTGGGTGGAGTCTTTGAGGCAGCAGAGAGGCTTGTGTTGTTCCAGAGCCGTCGTGTAGAGCTGGAGGTCTTTTTTCAACGCGGCAATCTCCTTTTTAAGGGCTGAATTTGATTGCTCCAAACCCTGGAGCTCCTGAGGAAGAGGAGGGTATGGGAGGTAGAAAAAAAGAGAGAGAGTTAATGTCAAGGTGAGTCAGGGCTATCTTTATTATCCCTAACAATGGACCTCATCAGCCATAAAAAACTGATTACAGACATACATCAAAAGACAGCCCACCCACACAATATCACACCTTGTGCTGTAATGAAACAGCTACAGCCGAGCGATACTAATGACACTCTTCTTTAAAACCCTTCTTGAGTGCCGTAATAGAAAGTACAACAGCCACAGAGCGGATGGTGCGCGGCCACAGTCTGAACCTCGAAGGAGAACTGAGATATTGCTTCTAAGCAACAGTACTGCAAGTTCAGCATGAGAGGAGAGAGTGGGTGGTTGGGAAGAGCATTAAAGGTGATTCCCTGCAGAGTTGGTGAGATTCACGTGTTAAATAAAGAGTCAAAATTTGGCTAGAAACCTTTAAAAATTCATTTATTTTTCTAGAATTGTTGTCTCCTGGTTTATCAAGCAACTAAACTCCCGCTTTTATGGCCTCATTAAGTTTCAGTGCAGCCTGAAAACACTTCTCCCCCCGTAGCAGCCGGTATTCAGCTCCATTGAGCACCACCTACTGCAAGTACAGACTTGAATAACACTCAGTGTTTCCCCTCAGTGAGATTACACTATAGTCTCCTAAGGTCACAGAGGTCACAGTCAAACTAGAGCTGCTATGCGGTTGCGCGTCACGTTTTTCTGACCCTTTAAACCGTGAACTGCTGACACCAAGTTCGGGAGTCACACTGGTTTGTTGCAGCGATGCTTCTCAAAAATAGGAGCAGAACTGAAAGAGAAAAAAGAGGGAGAAAGAAAGCGAAAGTCTGGTCTCAAAAGGCACACACACGCCCATTCCTAAATCCGGTAAACACACACTTATCCAACCAGTTATAGCAGGTAGGATAATGTAAGAGGCAGGTAAGGCCGACTTTAATGAATGTCAAAGACAAAGGAAAAAAGGAAGAAAAATGTCCCCAATCATGCGGTTAGGCGCAGCGCAGTGAACTACGGTTTGATTTTCTTGATTATTAAATTAATCACCAATTATTTTGATAAATCGATTAATTGGTTTGAGTAATATTTTTAAGAAATAAAAGTCTAAGATTCTAGCTTCTTAAATGTGAATATTTTCTGGTTTATTTTCTCCTCTATGACGTTAAACTGAATATCTTTGAGTTGTGGACACATTTGAGGACGTCATCGCGGGCTTTGATCGTCATTTTTCACCATTTTCTGACAGTTTATAGACCAAACAACTAATCGATTAATCAGGAAAATAATCAACTGATTCATTTACAATGTAAATAATCACATATCACATATCTGTATGATATCAATCTCCTCATCCAACAAGAGAGAGAATAAGTGTCATTTCCCAAAATGTCAAACTATTCCTTTAAGATTCAAGATCTTAAAGGAATACTTTGACATTTAGGGAAATATGTTTTTGGAAATGTCAAACTATTCCTATAATGTCATTTTTACTCTTCCTCATGAGAAAAAAAACTGATGCAGACAATTTGTGGTGAATCTTATTAATAACGGCAACACACATTTTAATATGAAACTTCAATCACCAAAAATGCAGAGCCCTATCCTTTAACACCATATTTGTACAAAACAAAGTCCTTAAAAGGACCTTTCAGAGGGGTGACCGTATTCTGGTAGGATGTAATTATGTCTGATTTTAAAAGCAATATATCCATAAGTAGTTTTCAATGAAGTTTTTCATGACGTTTTCCGAGTCAGGACACTTTTTTGCTTCGTTGAATCCAATCAGAAAGTTGACTTAGCGCTTCAGGAAGTCCGTAATGTGTGTGTGTGTGCGTCCCTGTGTAGCACAACCTGTGGAATTTGCCCCTCAGGAAAAAAAAATAAACGACAGAGAGGCACTGAACAGAGGTGGGAGTGTATGTGTGTGTGTGTGTGTGTGTGTGTGTGTGTGTGTGTGTGTGTGTGTGTGTGTGTGTGTGTGTGTGTGTGTGTGTGCGTGTGTGTGAAGAGGAAAGGGAGGGCCAACGGGGAGGGCAAACCAGAGGGAGTGAAAGCCCTTCTCCTAAGGCAGAGTATTTACAAGAAACGGCTACGAGCATGTTGTCAGATTACACAACACACACACACACGCACACACTTCACTAGTCACACCACACAGCCGGTGTGTGTGTGTGTGTGTGTGTGTGTGTGTTTCTGTGTGTGTGTGACTGAAAAGGAGACAGACACAGTCACTGGGTGATGGTGTAAGGAAGGGAGAACCATTATAATGAATGAATGATTCGAACCTCGTGAAGTTCGTCTGCTCTCTCCGTCTGTTTTCTCCGGCTCTTCCTCGCCGCGTCCCGGTTCTTCTCTTGTCTTCTTCTTCCTCTGTTTGTCTTAGGTTGCCCCTCTCCTTCTCTCTCCTGTAAAGATGAACGCAACAGATACAGTTAACCAAACTATCTAGATCCTTGCTTGTGTTGTACAAATTCTCAGATGTACGTCGCTTTGGACAAAAGCGTCTGCTAAATGAAATTGTAGAATTGTAGAATTGTAGAATTGCAAACTCATCTAGGATTAATTACAGTAAACACACTTCTCGTGTGGCATCCCCTACTGCCTTTTAAGGTATCATAGTTCTTAAGGTCATGAGACAAACCTATCACATGAAATTACACGAGGTCTCTTAATTAAAGTGGGAAGTTGTTGTGATGTCGCTTGTCATGTTAAATTCAGGAGCAGGGCATAAACAAAAACATTATAGGTGCAACCTTTTCAAAGCTGCATCTAACGATTTCTTCCATCACTGTGTTTGACTCAACTGGACCCAAAATGGGACGAGAAGCACTCATTATTTTCTCTATATTAAATGTTTACCCCAAATAGTAGCTCATCTGTGCTGAAAACAAGATTACATTACATTCATTTGGCATTTGAAAACACATGCAAACTCAACAGGAGCTTCATGTCAAGTGCATCACTCTCAGCTAAACAACTAAAAGTGTATTCATTGTGACAGTATATATATATTGTTTGTAAGAAATCAGAAGTGCGCTTTTTCTTTGCCCTGCTGCTGATGGCAGCAGGGCAAAGAAAAAGCGCACTTCTGATTTCTTAATGCTGATGGCGGAAACAGAAAAGTGATTTCATTATCAGAGGTAATAAGTGTATCAACTTTCCTACCGGCACCATACATTACAAGGTAGAGAGGAACACTTGTGTTGGAAACTTGGAAATCCAACGCACTTTTTTTGTCTTTTCAGACCACTTTTAGGTGAATATGACAATATATCATCAAAATGATATAGAAATGTCTATTGTATAGATTTTTCTATATAGTTTCTATCACGACATAGGCTAGGCCTAGATTTATTTCTTTTTTCTCTCTCTATTATTTCACTTAAAACTTTTGTTCTCATTTTGCACTCAAGTTCTTAAAATGAGAAAATACTCAGTACTTTTCATTTGTCATGTATATAATTTATTTTTGTTTAATTCATACAAAAAAAAGACTTTACCATGTGGTTATTTCATATAGACTATTTATTTAAAAATGAAAGATTGTGATATATATCATTATTGAGATATGAAATTACCTATATCATGATAGAAGATTTTGCCCTAGCTGATTCTATTTAAAATATTTTTGGACCTTTATTGAGCCTTTATTAGATAGTGGACAGTTGAGAGGTGACAGAAAATAATAAATGTCCCTAGCTGGAGCTGAACAGGAGACTTTGCAATCACACTAATCTTGATGGGAAAATCCTATAATATAACTAATAGCCCTATTATAGGGATTTAGACTGTATGTAAGGTGCTCAGTGGTAGGTTTGATAATAATAATAACTTTATTTTTTATAGCACTTTTCAAAAACAAGTTACAATGTGCTTTGAAAAAGAAAAAAAACAAGAAATGCATAGATAAAAGTGGAATAAAATGTATACAAATAACATTTTAGTTTGGGTGACTATTCTACTTTATTCTCATATCTGCCTTTCATTGTATATTTCTATAATACATAAGTGATACTTCTAGTACAAGTTACACTATATTTAGTCCTAGTGATGAGATGACATGATGTGGTTATTTGTACATGATGGATAGATAGATGAGGAGAATGAGTGGTCCTACTCACCGATCCACCGGTGTTGCTGCCCTCAGCGGACACCGAGCCGGAGCCGGAGCCGGGGCTGTTGAGCTCGTAGCCAGCCTCCATGAATAACGGGGACATGACTGTCTGTCTATCTGTCTGTCTATCTGTCTGTCTGAGAGTCCACCTGCAGGATGCACCGTCACCGAGCCCGGATCATCCTCCGTGCTGCGCGCCCGCAGGTGAAACCGGTGCCATTCAAACCGTGAAGTTGACGCACGAGCAGCGCGCCTCTGCAGCTCGAGATTGAACACCGGTTGTGTGAACGTGCAGCCCAGACTGAGGCGCTCCAGCAGTGCGTCCGGTCGCTTTTTAGCGCACGGAGTTTGGCATCAGACCACCGATGATGCAACATGATGCTGCGGCTGCTTTCGGTTTCTCTTTATTGTAAACTCACCCGCTGCTAGGTAATGAGCTGGAAATGGGGTCTGTGCTGCCTTCACGGGGAGTATGTTAGTTTCAGTGTCAGATGGATAGACAGACAGATAGACAGACGGGTGGGTGGATGGATAGAGAGATAGATAGATAGATGTACTTTATTGATCCCAAACTGGGAAATTATTGTGTAGCAGCAGCAGGTTATAAGCAATGCACAGGAACATTACATTAAATGTACAAGTCGACACTAAAGAAATATATCCATAGAAAACAAAATATAAAGAATATTGGAATACACTATAAATATACCAGACTACTACAACTAGCATAAAAATAATCTAAATTATAAACATAGAATAACCCACTATATACATTAGCAAAGTGTGCACGTTACAATGTTTGTTCTTTAATTAAAAAATAAAAATAATTGAGGTAGTAAATTTGCAAATGGTAGATGTGCAAAATTCAACATGTGCAAGAATATCACAGACTAAAACAGAAGGAGTGTGTCTGTAACGGTACAAACAACGCTTAAAGCAGAAATGTTTAAAGCTGACCCAGTGATACAACTTTATAAAGCTTTTTCAAGTGGTTGCTGTTTTTTTTTTAAGAAGAGGAGAACCAAAAGGAAGCAAACTGAACAGAACAAATCCACTTTTAGTATGTTGCTGTTTTTATTTGTAAACTTTTCTGCTGGTGGTGTCAAATCTCCTTCTAATCTATTTGAGTGGCTTTGTTCTGCAACTATTGATTCGGTAGTATATTTTTTCCATAAGCATCATAGTACAGCTACATTGTCCTGATATTTCCGACAGTACCTGAAGGCATCATGATGAATGAATGGGAGAAACTGTTGGAGAACAGGAACAGATCAGACAGGATAACCATATTAATATTATGAATAAGGATGCTCCTCCTTCACGTGCAGGGGCTTTCTCATGTGCTTTTGCCAGGAAATGAACAGCCGAGCCTCCGGAGAGCAGCCAACAGGTTTTACCGCTTCTCTGCAGGATGTGATGTAACTTGGTATAAAAGTAAAAGTAAAAGTGTTCCCACACCAAAATGTTTTACAAATATATGTATTATTTGTACTAAGTTTGTTGACATTTATAACCAGAATAAAGCATTTAGCCTGATATGAGAAGGAATCCTTAATAAATTAAATTCAATGTCATAGCTCAGAGATATGATGACCTTGACTAGGCATAATGTTCATTACTAGGTAAATATCACATATCCATAATCCTGAGTTCTCAAAATATCTAGCTAACATAAAATGTATTATTAAAATTGATTGTTTTAATTGATACTTGCTAATTATAAAAAATAACACCTTTGTTTTTGTTGAAAGCACCTCAAAAACTGATTAAGGTACATTTATAATTTGTTTTCCTTATGTTAAATTATATTATGTAATGTTAATATATGAGATTCATTTCCATAGTTTTAACACTATTCTCTGATACTTTGATAAGTAAAAATGATAAGATATTTTTGATGAGGAAACCCTGTGACAAAAGAACTTTATTATATAAATTAGAAAAAAATATAAACGTTTTGTATTGCAGGATGCTTTTGAACTGTTTTTAAATTTCTGGAGGGTGCATACAGAAATTCAAAATAAAAAAAAGTCAATGCTTTATCGTCTAAAAAGAAGAAAGAACGCAATGCTGTAGAAGCTTCACTGTGTAGCATGATATAATAAGGTTTATCTGCTCCACTGATGAATGCACAACCAGCCTTCAGCATGCTGTAACTTAAATATGCTGAAACATATTGCCCAAATTTAATTAAATAATCCAAATAAAAAAACACAAAATCTACTTATTATAATTTTTTTCTGGAGCTTTCAACTGTACCTTATAAGTTTTGCTCCGGAAAAAACCTTGTGTTGATATTGATTTGTCAAACTACTCTTTCCACGGTGAAGAGTGAACTTTTCACACTCTCTTGCCTGAATGTATGAATGTTTTCTCTTTGATGGCATTATTGTATTCTCCGTGTATTCAAGGATTCACACACATATCAAATATAAAAGCACATATTCAAAAATATTGAAATTAGAATATAATCTAAACAAAAAAAATAGGAAATATAATAGAAAGCTAAAGGAAGAAATACATTTCTTATTAAGAAGGAATACATAGTTACATAATGTGTGTATAGATGGATGGATGGATAGATAGATAGATAGATAGATAGATAGATAGATAGATAGATGTAGGTAGGTAGGTAGGTAGATAGATAGATAGATAGATAGATAGATAGATAGATAGATAGATAGATAGATAGATGTAGGTAGGTAGGTAGGTAGATAGATAGATAGATAGATAGATAGATAGATAGAAAATTCAAGTTTCCAGCATCAAAGTTCCATAGTGCAAAACATGTTAGTAAAAAGGCAGTAAAAAGGTTAGTAGTGCAAAGTACAAAAGTGAATATAGTGCAGAAGAGACTATTAAAAGTTATGTAATGTCTGTGTAATATGTATTAAATTGTCGTGCAAATAGAAAGATTTAATATTTTTGGAAACAAGTTTTGACAGGCAGAACATTCCCAGATTGCTTAATATATATATATATGTAATCCCCTCAACAGACACACGGGGGCGCCACCTCACACAATACAAACAGCGCCTCTACAACACCATCACACCTTAGAATACTCACCGACCAATCAACAAGCTTCGAACGTCTCCAACAACCAATCAGCGTTCGCTCTTTACCAAACCGTCCAATCAGTGGCTGCGTGGGGGCGGGACTAAAACTACAGCTTCTTCCTGGTTCGCAATGCTTCTCATAGGATGCTAAATATCTTTCATACAACACTATAAATCAGTAAAAGCAAGCTATTCATTACAACTGGGACACCATCGCCATGGGTTTGCTGACGATATTGAAGAAGATGAAGCAGAAGGAGCGGGAGATGAGACTGCTGATGTTGTATCCTGACTGACTGTAGAGGTTTTACTAGATTAGCTGGAGGCTCAGCAGCATGCGTGTATCTTAACTGGATCTGTGTCAATAACATGAGGATCTGATGTGATTTATATTCGTGTATGGGTAGATAAAACAGGATAAAACAGGATCACGGTGGTGTGCTTGTGGGGTTTGTTTTGCCCTCTTTGTGCTGTATCATGCTAACATGAGCTTGCTGGCTATTAAACCCTGTCTGTTAGCTCACTACAACAACGGGCTGAATGACACACAGATGAGCCTTCATTCATGTAGTTAACTGGGATATGTAATAGTGAGGTGTGAGAGGGAGAGTTGCTTCTTTCTTTTTTTTATTGTGTGATAAAGTGATTGCAAAACAAGTGAAGACATGTGCAGGGACATATATACAAAAGACCAAAATATATTATACAGAGAAAGACGAATAACAAAGAACAAAAACAACACAAGGGGATAAAAGCAGGTTGAAGAATGTGTGTATGTGTGTGATGTGGATAATAGGTGTGTGTTTGGCATTGAATGAGGCTAGATGGTCATATATGACGTATATCTACTCTTAAACACATATATTGTACACATGCACACATATCTACACACACACATACAGATATCCTTCCTTTTGTGTGTAGAGCATAGGGGGAACAAAAACAAACCAAAAAGACAATAAATGAGTAAAATATATATATAATACAGTATATACACATACACATATATATTAATAATATGAATAATAATAAAGATGATGATGATGATGAGGTCATGATAATAATATCAATAACAATAATATTACCAACACTTACAATAATAAGTGAGATAAATAAGTAAATAATAATAATAAAGTAAAAAAATGTTTGAAGTTAATTCGAAGGTCATTTATAATTATAACTGTGTATGTGTGTGTGCGCGCGAGAGAGTTTCTTCTTTAACCTGGTTGGTGTAGAGGTCTGGACAACGCGGGGAAGACGACCATCCTGAAGAAGTTTAATGGAGAAGACGTCAGCACCATCTCTCCAACGCTGGGCTTCAACATCAAAACACTGGAGCACCGAGGGTAACAACATATACACACACAGAAAATGAAACCCCTATTTTCCGTTTTCAAAAGGGACCTTGTGGACAATCATCTCAGTGCTTTAAGTCTAATGAAAGGACAACATGCAAAGTGTCTCCTGAGAGCCTGTCTAGCTTCAAAATGAGCCCACTACAAACTAAAAATCACAAGTTGCGTTAATGTGTTATTATCACAGCCCTAATTTGAAAGTTTGTGCAATATCCATCAAAAACATGTGGATGTTGTTACATTTATATAGAAACTGTTAAACCCGCATTTACAAACTGCTTGTCATGTATGAACTTCATTGCATTACTTGATTTACACACATTGTAACCCAGTTATAAAGACGAATATCCCCTACAGCCAACTGAATCAAACCTCAATAAGCAACAAAGAAAACATGTAAACCTACAAATTAAGAGTTACGTTATTTTTACATCCTCTTCTTATTGAACTCCCTATTTTTCCACATTAAGGCATTCATGTATTTTTTCGAGCCAGGATCCATTATAAGGATATATTTTTCCAGTCTTCCTCCACATTCCTCATGTTCTCCCCTCTCTCTCTCTCTCTCCCTCTCTGTTTTCTAGGTTTAAATTGAATATTTGGGATGTAGGGGGTCAGAAGTCACTGCGCTCCTACTGGAGGAACTACTTTGAGAGCACAGACGGGCTGGTGTGGGTGGTGGACAGCGCGGACAGACTCCGACTGGAGGACTGCAGGCAGGAGCTCAGTTCACTGCTGCTGGAGGAGGTAAACACAAACACACACACACACACACACACTGGAGTTATAGGGCACATGCTATATTTAGTGTTTAATTGCAGATCTTTTATTTTGGAGCACAATACCATGTGTGGATTTGTTCTAATCTGTCCCCACATTTTGGAGCCAGCCACACAGAGACAGTGAGGGATAACAGTAAAGATCCATCTTTATATTCTTGCGCTGTCTGAAGCTGACATTTATGGTGTGGTTTAATAACTGTATCATTATTATATCGATCTCTATAGTTGACTGTGTCCTTTCTTCCATGCAGAGGTTAGCTGGTGCAACGCTGCTGGTGTTCGCCAACAAACAGGACTTACCAGGAGCCCTGTCAAAAGAGGCAATACGAGAGGTGAGTTAAACTCCCACCTTACCCTGATATTACTTTTTTTTCCAGTAATCAGGGTTCCTACAGATTAAAGGTGCAGTGTGTAGGATTTGGCGGCATCTAGCGGTGGGGTTGCAGATTGGAGCCAACCGAAATTTCTCCATCGTGCCAAGTGTGTAGAATTACTGTGTTTCCGACGCAAAACGAATACCAATGGCCCTCTCTAGGGCCAGTGTTTGCTTGGTCCATTCTGGGCTACTGTAGAAACATGGCGGTCAGCTCCGTGAAGAAGACCCACTCTGTATGTAGATATTCATTCATTCATGAATATTGTTTAATTTTATACAGTAATGTCAAATTTTAAAAAATGGTCTCAATATAATGAAATGGCTACTATGGGGACCAACCTCATCACATATGAATTCAATTAGGGAGTCTCAGCTTTACAGTGATACCCAATTTATGTAATTCCAAGACTGTTCAGGGACCCCAGTATGCAGAAATATTCAAATACACCATTTTTGAATAGGAGACAATAACACGTTTATACTGCATGTGATTATCATAAAGTGGGCATGTCTGTAAAGAGGAGACTCGTGGGTACCCATAGAACCCATTTTCATTCACGTATCTTGAGGTCAGAGGTCAAGGGACCCCTTTGAAGAGGGCCATGACAGTTTTTTCCTCGCCAAACTTTAGCGTGTTATTTAACCTCCTTCCAGACCTACACTGTAGCTCTAAAAACTGAACCTGCTACAGCTTCTGAAAGACAGTACACGGTCAGGATCTTGTTAAAAAAAACTATTCATAAAATCCTACTCCATGTCTTACCATTTTTAAGACTTTTGAAAGATTGATTTGCCTCAAGAATCTATGGGAACCCTGGTAACATTTCTGATTACAATTTTTATTTTCACTATTGCTGCTTTAAATTCTTCATATCAGATTAAACTTGAATTATCTAGAAATTGCACATCACAACGCATTTTCTTGCAGGCGCTGGCTCTGGATGAGATCAAAAGTCATCACTGGTGTATCATCGGCTGCAGCGCAGTAACAGGAGAGAACTTGTTAACTGGAGTGGACTGGCTATTAGACGATATCGCTGCCAGGATCTTCACCACTGACTGATTGTGTGTAGCCTCTCTCACGGCTCCAGGCTCGTTACTGGACTACAGAGATCAAATGGAACTCAACTAGTTTTTTTTTTGTTCCATCAGCTGCTGTTAGGTCACAAGACACGGGTGCCGTCTGTATCCATGGTTACAAGAATCACACCGTGGTTTATATCTTTTTATTTAATGTTGAGACAGTTGATTCAGATATTACAGATTGCAATGTAATGACTGACATGAACCTTCTTGCTGTTAACTCCCACGTTCGTACTTCATACTACACCAGATTGTCAGCTGGTGGTTTGTGCTTCACTCCAATGTCTTCTCTAATAAATGTAAATGCTTCTTGAATTAAGATCACTGCATCACTATTGAAATCCACAGCTTTCTTTAGTACCTCAAACTCAAAGCAGTTTACACCATATTATTTCAGCAGTAGTGCCAAAACAGGTTTTATGTAAAGCTCATTTTTAGCCAGTGTATTTTGTCCCCAACTTCACAAAAGGGAGTCATTGATTTCTGGATTACTTTAATCTGAATGCCAGATTGCTCTAATTTGCATAAAGTGTCCCTTTGTGACTGTAGACCAACTCTTAAGCTACAAACTTTGTTCCACTGAAAAGTTTTGAAAACAAATCTCTTCTGTAGGTTACATGACAAACATGTCCCACCTGTCATCAAACTAAAGCAATTGATCTAACCCTTGTTTTTAGACTATTGACAAGGTCCTTTGATTTTAGCACTGCAATGGTCAGTCAATAGACTAAGAATTTGTATTTCCTTACAAATTTGCAAGTTATTTTAGTTTTACTGTTCTGAACAAAAACACTTTCCCCACTTGTTATATAGACTGAGAAAATCTGATGACCATTAGTGGCAGCTCTGTATTATTAATTGCATAACATTAACACTGCTATTTTTTGTTCAACCCCACATTTCCCTTTCTTGCATCCTGGGTACTCAACAGTACAAGACCACACAAAATATACTGTACAGAAAAAAGTATTTTATTTGAACTGATGCATTTGAAATTTTCCAGTTCTCTGGAAGTACACAGGGTTACATTATGAATCTGGAAACATGTTTTCTGAAGCATCCTTTAGAGCTTTAGGGAAAGTTTGCAGCATCAGATGGTTGATGGATCTTTGGCACCCAAGTTCTGCAAAGGAAGACAAAATCTTAGGATGAGGTGGCAACAACCTGAACATTATCATTGAAAACTAATTTTGATCAGAGGGGTACCAATCAGTCATGAATCTTCAGACTGGGGCGGTAATAAGTAACTCATCAGTTCTAGATTATAAAAAAAAAAAAAAAAAGAGTTAAGCTTAAATTCTTACCATAAAAACTCCAAAGCAGCAGCCAATCCAGCTGGACTCTGAAAAGATCATAAACACAAGACACCATAAAAATGTGCACCCAATACAATAAGACACTAAAGTATTCAAGTTTTGTGATCAGAGGGTAAACCAATCAGTCATGAATTCTCAGACTGGGGCGGTAATAAGAAACTCATCACTTCTACTTGAAGAATTTATACATTTAATAGGTGATAAAGTACATTAAAACATCGTTGTTCTAATACTCACCAATACGGGCCGACAGTGAGCACAAGACCATGTGAAGACTTCATGCTGCCAAACCTAAAAAGTAAAATAAACAAAGATTTAGTTTAATGGGCCAAGCTTTTTAAACACTCATCTACCTTGAATCTTTGGAAACGAAAACTTTATGTATGTGTGATCAGAGGGAAAACCAATCAGTCATGAATTCTCAGACTGGGGCGGTAATAAGAAACTCATCATTTCTACTTATAGTATTTAATTAGAGATTCAAGTATATAGAAACTTTAACAACTCCAATTAACTATGTTGTTCTAATACTCACCAACACAGTCCAACAGTGAGCATGAGAGCAAGAGATGACATCATGCTGCATGGGAGCAGTCCCACATGTCTCTGCTGTCCCCCACAATCCAGAGACGGCGTCACCAAACCTGCAACAGGTAACGAGGGTTAGTAAATCAAGTTTGATCGATGTGAATGGTACTTTTGATTTATGTGTGATCAGAGGGAAAACCAATCAGTCATGAATTCTCAGACTGGGGCGGTAATAAGTAACTCATCACGTCTACTTAGAACTGAAAGAAAACAGCACTGTACTCGTCAAGATGCCTACCTCAACTCTGGCAATTGTGACGACCATGTCCTCCATTCAGCGTTGACAATCTAAAAAAGAAAATCAGATTAACCGTTTACCTGCCTACTGGTGCGCGGACTGACTGTTTGGGAATGTGATCAGTAGTTTTTATCAGTCAATTAATCCAGGCAACAAACCGTCCAAACCATCAGAGCCCTTCAGGGAGCCGAAGATCACTTTACACCTGATGTTCAGGGTTCTCCGTGTCTTATCGGGCCAACAGGGAGTCTGAAAAGGGTATGGTTTGGAAGGTCTGGTGCTGGGAGGACTGGGTCCATTATGTCATCCTTCCACACTCTACAATGGTAATGTTACTGTGGTGGTTGAGGTTCAGACAATATACCTTGGTCAACTTGCTTCCAGATGGGTAGTGCGACAGGCAGCTCGGTCCTAATGGGGGAAGACAAGGAAGTTTTGTTAGAGCACACAAACACTACAGGTGGTGCTTAAAGTGTCAAATGTCAAGTCATAACATTAAATTCTGGCACTACAATGTGTTGGTTCATCTTCTAAAACTCCATGATCACAGCTCACTAGCAGGTGTCCTCTTAAATATTATTTTGTCTCATCTATGTTCAGTTAGTTTCCATTCAGACTGTTGGTAACCCCAACAGGTCTTCCCCTTATTGCCAAGGTAACACCAGTGGGTCCACCTTTTCAGGTTCTGGCATTGAACCAAGGCGTAAGACGTGTGCGGGTGTCATCACGAAGGAAACTGACATTTCTAACCTAGACTAAAATTTCCTGACTATGTATTGAGTGTTACCACAGCATTGACATTACTAATGACTAAATGTCTTAAGAGCTCACTCACCTGTGCAGACACCTTTGTTGTTGACAAGCTGGCAGCATCTTCCAAAGCCAGGTACCTGTGACAGACGATACATCATACGTCAGGTCTGAGCACAAAATGGTTTAAGTTTTATTCTAGTCACTGTTGACCTTCACTGATGTCAGATATCTGATTTCTCAACAGCAATTCAGACGAACGAGATTCCAAATATATCTCATCATTTTCAGCAGGTCTGTGAATAAGGACTATTGGTACCGAGTCTTTATAGTATTGACATCTTACCTTTGACTGGAACTGCAAACATGCTGCTGAAGTGGCCAATGAGTCACCTGCAGGCAGAAGACAAAGAAACTGTCAAAATACAATCCAGAGTTAAACTGGAACAGAAGTTGAAAATGTAATGCAGTTGCTCAGTTGTTCGTGTCGTTTCACATCGGTTCAAAGTGAGCTAAGTTCATCATCATTGGAACTGCATTATGAAAGAACATGTACATTAGAATAATGAGTTGAGGGGAAATAAATTACCATGAGATGTCAATCCTCTTCAAGAATCCACTCAAGGCTCTGGAAGAGAAATCAGCACTTTAGTGGAGTTCAACATAACCTTTATTGTGGCATATAAAGATTCAAATGTTTGATCAGGGCTTTGGTGACAAATTGCCATGTGACATTAGTCGTCCAGGTGTTTGATGGGTGTTACCCCATTTCATCCTTTCAAACATCAAAAAGTTTACTCAAATTAACATTCCAGAGTCACTGCAGGAGAGTCATTCATCTAATCAAACTCCCATAAATACTTACATGTTGAGTCCATGTGGCATCTCTTCTGAAACTTCTTGTCAAACTCCAACCTAGCAGAGAAACAGAGTGTGAATCCCCTGTGCAAGAACTAAACGTTTTATCAGATTTAGTAAGGGTAATCAGATTGAAGGTGACATCACTATAATCAGGCATATGCTTGTCATTAATTGTAATCATCACATGTATACCCCACTGCTGAATACACTCTTAAAACCTCATCATTTACTCACCTCTGTGGACTTTCAAGCTGCTTTGAAGAGTTCAGTGAGTGGACATTGAAGACCAACCTAAAAGAAAATCAAGTCAGTCCCAAACTGAGGGGTAAATCTAAGCTTATGTATTTTTAAGGGCTGATCAGATTAATAATCTAGCATCACAAAAGTCAGGCATATGCTTGTCTTTTTGAAAACTCATCAATTATGGCCCTTGTGGGATTTCTTTTGGTTTCAGTCTAGTTCACCTACCGAAGTCCTTCGTTCTTGTTCTTCATCTTCGATCGGCCTTGAACATCTGAAAGAAAAGAGTTTAGATTTAGGTGGGGACTTGTGATTTATTGTTATCATACATCTTATTTGCTGCCATTAAATACCAAAACAACAAAAGTTGTGTTTTATAGTACATTAGGTGAAGCTCATATGCTACTCAGAATCTGGTAAAGGAGTTTCTTCAAAGTCTGATTCGGTAAGAGAGAGTTGTGATTCATCACTGCAGCACCGAGCTCCTTAACAGCCAATCGATTATTAATGGCTGTTCTATGACAGCAAGTTACAGATAAAAAAACGACCTGAAACAATAGTCTGAACACCATAAAATGTTATAATTACCTCTTGGGAGAGAGTTTCGCCAAACCCGTCACACCTGAAACCAAAAAAAAAAGAATCATGGGTTTTGAGTTGACTTCACGTGTGCACACTTTAAGACAGATTTCATGCTACTCAGAGTTTGATAAAGTTTCCTCAAAAGATTTTCAGTGAGAGAGTTCAAACAGAACATCACTGTAGCACGAGGCTCCATGTTATGCCATGCTATTTATCCATTTTATGCACATTTGACGCTAAAGCATGCAGTGTGAATGAGCCACGTGGTGTGAAGGAGGTTACCTTTGCAGCAGGTAGTTTCTGGAGCTTTCTTCATCATCTAGAAGACAGATAAGTGTTGGTTTAGCAGGATGTAGCTAACAGGCTAACACGTGACCGACTCCATGAGGTGGTGAAAATGAGTAAAACGTGTCTCACATCAGAATAATTAAGTGCAGTCACAGTCATTCAGTACAGGTCTGTGTAATTATCATCATTGAGAGACACCACCAGCAGCCACTGCAGAGGAGTAGCTACCATTTCTATCAGAGTCTAACATGAGTTAAACTTCTTGTTTTTCACTAAATGCTGCATGCAACATTTAGAAAACATGTCATAGTTCATATTAATAAAGATAATCAGATGAGATGAGTGTGTTTTAGAGCCGGATGGTTGAGGATTGATGCAGCTCTGGTCGCTGCTGCACAGATAGCTGCTGACTAAAAACACCACTCCAGCTTGTAAATGGGTTTAAAAGGATAAACCTCCATTGCAGACGCATCAAAACAGTATATTGCCATTGTTATCTACTATAATGAATATGTAATAATGAAGTTTGAAGCTAGATGAGTGCTAGCAGGCCATGTGCTGCTCTTACCTCGGATAGATGAGAGAAGGAAGTGAACGAGGAAACCGGTCCGTCGGGGTTTTATGTCCGGCGTGAAGGACTCCTCCCTCCTCCCTCCTCCCATCCGGTAAACTTTAACCGGGAAAACCGGCTCTGGCCTTTCCGGGAGCTACTTTTAGCTTTGTAAAAATTAAACGTGACAAATAAAACAATTTAATATATGATGAACTCATGGTCACCGTTTGTAGACGCAGGGCTTCAAGTTTACAGCCGAAGAACAAAATAAAGTACAGAGTTTATGTTCACTACGTCATTTCCGGTTTAGAAAGGTTTTCATTTCCACATGGTGGCAGTAAAGACACCAAAACTACTAATAGACCACCAGATTGCTCAACATTGTCTTCTCCATTTACCATTTATTCATGTTAGTATTAAAATAAGTTCAAATTAAAATAATATTATCAAGAATATTAACTCCTTTTTTCAATTTCTGTTGTGCAAATGATCACATCTTATCACAAGTCATTAAGTTGCTTCTTTGTATTTTCTTTTTAAATAAATGGCAAAAACATGAACATAAATATATCTATATGTTTATAAAATGAACACAAACATGTACACACACAGTCACTTTGGATCTTTTTATTGCCAGTGGTGTAATGTAACTAAGTACATTTACTCAACTACTGTACTTGTACTTTACTTGAGTATTTCCATTTGATGTTACATTGTACTTTTTACTCCACTACATGTATATGACACTTATAGTTACTTTTAACAGAAAAAAACATGATATACCTATATGATAGTACTTTACTTCTAATCTACATTGACGAACTACGATATTCAAATGTTCTTGCATGTATTTGTTAGTGATATAAAACAGAATAATATAATATTTTTTAAAGATATAACACTGCAGAATGAGTACTTTTGATATACTTGTACTTTACTTGAGTATTTCCATTTCATGCTACTTTATACTTCTACTCCACCCCTACATTTCAGCAGGAAATATTGTACTTTTTACTCCACTATATGTATTTGACACATATAATTGCTAATTACTATTAACAAAAAATACATATGATATACTTTTAGAATTTGATGTAGTACTACTACTAGTCTACAGAGTAGTATACAAAGTATCTAAAATAGGCTCCACATTGATGAACTACAACATTCAAATGTTCTTGCATGTATTTGTTAGTAATAAAATCAGAGTAATATAATATTTTATAATGGAATGAGGACTTTTGAGTACATTTTAAGTAAAGTATTTGCTGATAATACGTACTTTTACTTAAGTAACATTTTGAAATCAGGACTTTTACTTGTAATGGAGTATTTATAGACTGTGGTATTTCTTCTTTTACTTAAGTAAAGTATCTGAGTACTTCTTCCACCACTGTTTATTGCTATATGTACAGTATATGGTTAACTATATATTTACATACATACTTCATCAAAGTTCATCTTGATTTGAGTCATTGGCCACTTTTTGATGCTGCTTTTAGCGTCATGGCAACAGTTGCTATGACATGATGATGTGATGCTGTGTTTTATATCTCATTCATTCTGATTCATCCATGCAGTATAATAACAATGACTCTGACATTAGCAAATTCAAACCCAGACAGATCCATTCACACTGCGTTCATCCTGAAACATGAAAATACAACCGGTACAATAAATTAAATCTTTATTTACTCAGAAAAGTGCTTCTTGTTATGGTTCATGACTTCAGAAGCTTTGATTAGGATACAAAAAGATTTTTCATAAAAATGAACACATTTATTATATACAACCACGACAAGTTCTCTCACCTATTCAGTCTGGTCTGCGGGAGTACACTTGAGGTGATATAAAAATCAGATACATAGTGGATAACAGGAAATTACAGCAGGCCTATTGTAAACATTACATTAATACATTGAAAAATCTCCTGAATCACTTATATGATGTCCTCTTGTCTCCAGTCGCATGTCGAACGCATGCACTGAGTTAGTTCTTTAACACCATTTTGACCTTTAAAGTGCCAATGAGTGATGTTTAAGGCTCCTAAAACGTCTATAACGAAAGTGATGTGCAGCTGCAATGGTAACAATCAAAAGACATGCTCATTTATAACCAGGCTATAAAAAAATATGTTTCTCTTTCTCTCTCCCTCTCTCACGCTCTCCTGCCCTGTCCCTTCAGGTTATATAACCTTCACCAGAACACACAGTGAGGAAGTCAAGCTGTGTATTTCTGTACACACACACACACAGATGGGAAACTCTCTGTTTAGATGCGTTAACATTGGTCATTTCCCCACAAATATAAACATACAAATGTGTGTGTTAATCATCATCACAATGTCTAAATACTGATTAGCCGTGTCTGTGTTCGCCCTCCTCTTATTACTGATTAGCCGTCAGACAGCAATAAATGGCACTGATTAACATACAGAAATGTGAAGTCCACTAATCACTCATCGCTTATGCGCTTGAAAACTTCCATTCCTTTTGGTTGCACATCAACATTTTAGTAGCTTCATAGTGCTAAACCAAAGGATGCAAAGTGCTCCAAGCTCTTAACAGTGGAGCGAATGTAGGGAGCTAAGATGTTAAGATGTAATCTGAAATTGGTAGCATAGTAGAAGGAAACTAGAAGCAGCTGAACTCAGTCACATAAAAACTGGGCTGTTCCACTCAAGCCAGTCCCATCGACTTCACTGTAAAACCACCAGCTAAGCTGAATCCCTGCAGTCTGTGTGCAAACTAACGTGCACCATGATGAGTCAAGGCAGTAAACTTTATAATGAGTGATTAACTGATTATAACTGATTCATGTTTCTGAGGCCTAATGTGGTAAAGGTCACCACTGAAGGCTGAAGGTCATTCAGGCAGTATTGTCGCATCAAAACACAGTGCATAATCACGATTTGAACAAATTGATAATATTATATTTTATTGTCCGTGTCGTTCTCCGGCTCTACCGAAACTCAGCCAACACAGCGTTGTGCTGCTGTTTCTTTTTCGACGAAGGCGAAGAAGAAGAAGGCGGCGGTGAGGATGATGTCACAGGTGCGAGCGTGACGCTGTAGAGGTTGGTGATGAAGGCCTCCCAGCCGCGACGAAAGGCTCGGTCCAAGGCCTGATGGGAACAAGAGGGTTAAAGGTTAGTAATCCATATCCAGATGCATGGTCTGAAATATAGCGATAAGGCTGACCTGAAAATGACTACATGATAATAATGTTTATGCTCATACCACAATCATAGTTTAGTGTGTTAGGATGCTGTTAGCGTGATGATTTGGAGTCTTTCCTGTTATCATTTTGATCCTTTCTGTTTAATCTGTTACACTTTACTTTATGGGTCTATATTTTCTTAATAATTTCCTCCAATTTCTTGGAAGTTTTCTAGAAACAACTTTGTAGTTTAGTACTAACTATAGAGGAAATAAAGAATCAGTTCTGAGACTTTTATTTTAGTTAGACTTTTGTTACTTGTGTTGATTTTTTAAACAGTTGTGGATTTCTTTGAACAGACTTATCTTAAACCCAACTAACTAGTTATTCATATTTATTTATTATTGTAAATTTTAATATCCATATTTCTTGTTTGCTTCCTCGTACAGGGTTTTGTGCACATTCAGCTGACCTGCAGTGTGCTGCACAGGATGAATGACCGATACTTACTGATGTCTGTGTACTTCATTCTTTATAAACTGCACTGAGGAATATTATTTATGTTATTGACATTATAGATTAGTTTCCAGTAAGATATTATTGAGTTTATATAGTGATTTGCTGTTGTTGCTGCTCACGAAACGTTTAGTTATATTTAAAATATAAATACATTCTAATCTAATTAAAATTCTAATAATTTTTTTCTAAATAATATATTAAAAAGCCATTATTTAGTATCGATAAAGAACCGAACCGATAAGGAGTATCGAAAAGAGTAGTAGTATCAATAAAATCCTAATGATACCTATCCCTCAAAATAAAGCCTTGACCATTGAAAACTGTCGATAAACATGTAAATTCTTCTGTGTATCACAAGCAAAAACAGAAAAAAAAAAAAACCTAATATGGACTTCCTGGTTGGGAACCACTTCTTTAAGCCTGTTGCTATAGCGACCAGTGATTTTATGCCATTCAAGACTATTCAACCAGCACTGATGGAGATAAAGCAGCAACAGGAATCGTCATTATATACAGTGCTGGTATTCTATGCATTCTTATACATAAAGCTAATAGTGTGCAGACACACAGAGGCCTGAGGGTGGAGCTGATTGGTTAACAGCAGTGGAATGTTTTTATGGTGTGGGTCTAGTAAGCGGGTCGACGCTGCCATACTTCGTTCCACTGATCAAAGGACGCGATATGAGAGGCACAGGAATGTCACGTCTGTGCTTAAAAGGAAGCAGAAAATGGTTGGGAACATGTGAATCAGGTGAGGGGACGTGTAGCGTACAGCTAAAAGCTTCATTAGTTTCATGTCGTTAAATGTGACGTAGAGGAAAACTCCCATCAGAGGAAGTTACCTAATGAGTTGGTGACATGCACCGATGGCTGCTGTACCTTGACCCTGCTGGCAGTCTATTATTAAGGTGATAGTTTCCATGGTGATTAATAGCCCAGTGTGCAGTACGTGGAGGATGATGAGGGAGAACTTTACCCCTCTGTTCCACTAACTCTCGGTTATGTAACCTGGGGGGGGTTTAAAGTTTAACCACGTGATGTGAAGCTGAATATGGAAATGTGAGACACAGAAAGCTCATAAAAGTTCTCTTTTGCTAATAACAAACAAGGCTCTCGCTTCCTCTCACCTTGCGGTAATTCTTCACCGTGTTCCTCTTCACCTCCTTCATCCCCTCCTCCTGCTCCCTCTTCATCCTCCTCTCCTCCTCTCCCTCCTCCTCCTCTTCTTCTCTCCCCCTCTTCTTGTCTCTGATGAGGACCTGGTCGTCCGCCTCCTCCCGAATCGCGAAGTGAACAAGCTCCTTCCCATTCTCTCCCTCCATCTTCTTCACCTTCTCCATCTCCACCTCGATCATCACCTCCAGGACAGGCGGCTCAACTGGACTCTCCGTGCCCAGGCCGGGCCTCTCATCCCGGGCCACATCCCCTTCGGCTCTCCCCTCCTTCTGCTTCCTCCTGGAGCTTCTTCTCCACCTGCTGCTGCGGCGGCTGGGTTTCCTCTGGAGGAGAGTCTCCCCGTCGTCTTCCATCATCCCTTCGTTGAGGTCAAACGCCTCGACTTCTTCCCTCTCTTCTGCCCCAGAAACGGGCACCACACTCGGGCTCGGGCTCGGGCTGCTCGCGACTCCCCCTTCTCCGATGCTGTCCTCCGTCCCGTTCCACCTCTCCTCTACTTCTTTTCCCCTCACCTCCTCTCCGTCTCCAACGGCCTCTGGCTCATCAAGGCGACCGTAGAAGCCGCTGGATTTGTCCAGAAACTTTGGGGCCCGGATGGAGCTCCGCACGGAGCTTTTCCTGGAGTTCTTGCCAATTGCCATCTTTTCTCTTTTGTTTTTCTTTCACTCTTTTTGTTTTCCTGCTTCACCTCTGAAACATAGTGGGAAAAAGAGATTAGAGGTTAATGCCGTTACATAACCCTCACCCTCACTCTTTGGGTCTCCTTCTTTTACACACAAACTCCTAATCATTCCATAGTAGCTCCAACAGGATCATGTTAGCCAAAGTTCAGGAAAGGTGACGGACGATAGAGAAATGCAGAGAGAAAATGCCATGAGATGAGATCATAGATGGAAGATAATGTCAGTGTCATGGGTCTGTGTGACTGTCATGTTCCATGTTTTATCCATGTAAACGCTGTGAATGGTATGCACTGAACTATATTTAGTATCTGCCTCGCAATCCACCGCAAGATGTTTTATGAAACAAAAAAAGGCTTTGGAGTTTTGCACCAGTCGTGTGTGTGTGTGTTTGTGTGTGTGTGTGTGTGTGTGTGTGTGTGTGTGTGTGTGGTCAGCGTTATCAGGGTCGTGTTGATCACAGCTAAAGACACAATGTTCTTACAACCGAAGGCAAACACACACATGCGCACACAGGCTCAGACTTTGACACTAATTCAACCAGTTGGCCGCTGTACAGCAGCCAAAAATCAATGACTTCATGTTGACTCTCTCTCGTTCTCCTTCTCAGTAATGTTAAAAAGGCCACAGGATCAAATTCACATATGAGAGAGAGGATATTATCGGTGTCACAGCAGGTTATTTTCCATCATCCACCGAGGTCAAAACACATTCTGTGACATCACTGATTTGGTTGTCATTAGATGTGAAAAGCAGAGAAAGCAGTGTAGTTTAATTCTGTGGTAATTACCCTTTAAATCTTTTACAATCCAACCTTCAACAAGTCTGCACAAATGCTGCTCTACTGGAGTGCATTTTTGATCTTTCCTGTCAGTAACTACATTTGACTACAATCATATTAAAGAGAAACATATTTACAATTACAGTTTGCCCAAATATTATTATTTTTTTCTAGCAAATGAAAACTACGGCACCTATTGTAAAGAAAAGCCAGGACAGTTCACACTTTGAGGAATAGTTCGACGATTTGGAAGATACTGTTATTGACTCTCTTGGTGGGAGTTAGATGAGGAGATCAATACCACTCTCACATTTGTTTAAATTTAAAGGTACAACCAACAGCCAATTAGCTTAGCTTAGCATAAAGACTGGAAACGGGGGGAAACAGCTAGCCTGGCTCTGTCCATTTTTTAAAAATATGCCTGACAGCACCTCCAACTAATTATATCTCATTTCTTTAATTTGAACAAAAAAAGCGTAAAAACAGCAGGTTGTGATTTTACAGGAGGTTATGTGGGACTATTTTTTATGCTACCTTCACACTAAGAGCGTCAAAAACTACAAAACGACTAGAGTGGCCAGCTACAGCGTCGGCAAGTCGCCGCGTCGAAGTGTTGCTCAAGCACTCGTTGACGTAGTTAGGTTGACGGCATTTTTTTTAGACGAAACAGAACAGGGTGAAACAAAAACATCTGATCGGTTGACGCTTCACCGCGTCATCAGAGCACTGAAAAAAGTCAGGCGTCAGTTTTGTGACTTCACGTCACCGGCTACCATTGAAAATGAATTGTAGCCTGCTGCTGTATCGCTGATAGTGTGAATACAGCTTCAGCTGGGAGCAGTGACTTCCTGTACTCCTCCAGGCTAGCTGTTTCCCCTTGTTTCCAGTCTTTATGCTAAGCTACGCCAACGGGCTGCTGGCTGTAAACTTTATATTTACTGTACAGAGCAGTATTAAGCTTCTCATCTGTCTCTTAGCAGGAAAGCAAATGCAGTGACTTTTAAAGGATGAAAATAAAAAAGGAAACAGAGTGTCAGGGTGAACGTGATAAGGAAGCAAAATGACACAAAGTGAGAGCAGTAAGCATGAGAAAATGAGACAAGCAGGACTGAAAGAATGAATATAACATTCTGCTATTTATTGTTAGAATAAACAAGAGAGCTGAGACTTATATTCCATATATAAAGTAACTTATAGACACATGAAAATGTATCTTAAAAGAAAAGACAATGTAATAGTGCAATAAGCAAAATGCAGAAACTTTTAGATGTAGAGATGCAAGTCTTACCTGGTCTCTTGCTGCTGTCTCCTCTCTCTCAGTGAGCCCTACCTCCTGTGTGTGTGACTGTGTTTGAGTCTGAAGGTGAATGACTGAGAGCCGGGAGCTCAGGATACTCCCCCGACACACAGCGTCACACACCCACCCAGCTCCAACCTGCAGCTCTGCCGTCACCAAAGCAAACACACACACATGCAAAAAGGACACACACACACACACACATGCAGCAAAGCACTCTCGCTCTCAAAGACTCTTTGTCTCTCTCTGACTCTTTTTACTTAACCACACACACCTCTTCTTCACATCCTTAAGCACACATTGACTTGGAGATAAAGTTGTGATTTAAAGTCAGTTACATGTGCATACTCATACAGGCCGAGTGAAAAACTGAAATATTTCAGCTCATAAAACATCCTACCACAAAGATCAAACATCCTGATATCAGTGGTTATCAGTCATCAACCATTAACGTCCTCAGCTGCTGACAGATAAACATGCAAAGCAGAAATGTGACTTTCAATTCAACTTTGACCTCAACTTCAACATACAATCCAACTTCTACAGTCCATAACACGTGGGAATGATGGCAACTCATTCACTTATTCAAATAATGTGACAACATAACTGTACATGAAGTCCTTACAGATGGCTGTTTTCCACCTGTAGCTGTATGAAACACATTATTATTCCGTTTCTGCCAATTGATCCTCCTAAATGCTACACGCTGTACCTTTAAGGGAGTTATTAATGGGGGAGGAGAATGTCTGCTGCTTATGTTCTAATATAATTACATTTCCATATGAAATCTGCCAAAAATGTTTTGCTAAAATGCACTCCCTTTTGTTAAGACTTTATCTAGGCCTACTGAAAAAAATAATTAAAGGTGCAGTGTGTAGGATTTGGCAGCATCTAATGTTGAGGTTGCAGATTGCAACCAACAGAAGTTTCTCCCGTGTGCCAAGCGTGTAAGAGAACTACAGTGGCCGACGCAAAAACGTGAATGTCTCTCTCTAGAACCAGTGTTTGGTTTGTCCATTCTGGGCTACTGTAGAAACATGGCGGCCGGCTCCGTGAAGAGGACCCGCTCCATATGTAAATATAAACGGCTCATTCTAAGCTAACGAAAACACAACGATTCATATTTTCAGGTTATTATACACTAGAGAAAACATACTTATTCATATGATATTTTTGCCAATAGATCCCCATAAATGTTACACACTGTTCCTTTAAATGATCCTATGTCTTTAAAAGGCATATCAATATGCTCATGAAGTTTTAAAGCACACAAAATTGAGTACCTTTAACCCGACTTTACAAAACAAAATGCCTTTAATTGTCAATCTGACTAGTCAGAGGTCATTTAATGGACTTTGGACGAATTTAAAAGAACCTTGTCTCATTAATAACCCATTAATAAATAACTCCGCAAACCATCCATAAGTGGCTTAATAGTGGCATGAATAAATCTTTTTTAAAACCTTACTTTTGGTCCATGGAATTTCTTAATAATGAATCGTAATTTAATGATGAAATTGATAACATTTATGAGATTTTAAAAAATCTAAGAAACTATGCGTGTATATAGATGGAATGAATTGAATGTTATCTTACTGTTTGGATGGTAAACACTGTGTCTGGGTGGGACAGGGAGTGGGAGCTGCTCAGCTGTGTGTGTGTGTGTGTGTGTGTTGAGTAATTACATACATCCCTGTTTTTCTTAAGTCAGCTTGAGGACGCACACACCTTCTTGTACATGCACACACATGCACACTGTGGACACACCAACATCGGGAAAACAACCATTAGATGGAGTGTGATATCAGGGTTATTTAAGGGTGAAAGTGTGACAGAGGAGATGACGATAGTTTAAACGTTACAGTAATTAAACTACTTTCTCGTGTCACAGGTGGTC
This sequence comes from Sebastes umbrosus, assembly GCF_015220745.1. Lineage (NCBI taxonomy): Eukaryota > Metazoa > Chordata > Actinopteri > Perciformes > Sebastidae > Sebastes > Sebastes umbrosus. The sequence continues at coordinate 21,146,175 of NC_051290.1, forward strand.
TAGTCAACAGGTTTTTGTCTCTGAGTGAATCATTGTGCGTCTATATGACTTCAGTTCCTCTTACTCACCTCCAAGGGCACCTTCATCTTACAGGCCCCGTGTGAGCGTGCGTTGGGTGGTGAGGTACACTCTCACCTCCATATATGGTCACCGAGCAGCCGACTTCCCTGCAGAGAGGGTGGAACAGCCGTCAATCACACGGGCCTGTAAAAGCCTCAGCTGGGTTTGTGATCCCCGCCCACGTGGGTAATCATTGATGACGGTAGAGGACGCTGGAGGCAGGTTGCCATGGTCACAGTCAAGCAGTGGCATGTTTGGCACTGTAGACGGATGATTGACTTCGATGGTGAACCTAAAACATAGAATTAGAGATGTGGGTGGGATCATAAATAGGCAGACACAGATGATGTATACGTACTGTATGACAAGTCTGTGAAGGGTGACACTGTTACCTGACACACTCGGAGAACAGATGTGATGTTGGCTGCCTTTCAAATCACATGAAACAGGCAGGCGAGACAGCAACTTCTTCGTTGAGTCAGCGTTTCTTAAACTAGTCGGGGTCAGAATCCAAAATGTGTTGCAAGACAAAACCCTTAAAGAAGTGGAAGAGACAACAACAGCCAACTGTACGCAGCAAAAGTTTGACACGATTAGTAAATATAGGACCGCCACTATTTCTTCCATTTTGCCTGCAAACAGTTAAAGAGCAAAGTTAAAAACTATTTAGAGTAGGGATGCACCGATACCGATACCGGATCAGATATCGGGCCAATACTGACTCCAATAGCTGGATCGGGTAGCGGTGACAATGGATCCGATCTATTCTATTTAATTCTATGTTTATATATTATAAACATTACATACTGGAATTTGAATTCCTGTTTACATTTTGAACAACGTTTTGCCGTTTAAAAAGGTTTACACTTGAATTGTAATCCCTGTTAATTTTGAGGATTTTTGACAAAGTTGCTGATGTACGATTTATTATTTTAATAATAAATAAAAATTCTGATAATTTTTAAGATTCTTTACCAAGTTACTGGTGTATGATTTATTATTTTAATAATAAATACAAATTCTGTTATTTTTGAAGATTTTTTACCAAGTTGCTGGTATACAATTTGTTATTTTAATAATAAATAAAAAATCTGTTAATTTCTAAGATTTTTTACCAAGTTACTGGTGTACGATTCATTATTTTAATAATAAATACAAATTCTGTTAATTTTGAAGATTTTTTTTACCAAGTTACTGGTGTACGATTTATTATTTAAATAATAAACACAAATTCTGTTATTTTGGAAAAAATTTTAACAGGTTGCTGGTGTACGATTTACTATTTTAATAATAAATACAAATTGTATATTTTTGTATAATTTGTATAAATAAAATTTTAAATTGTGTTTATTTGTTACATTTTGTTTTACAAAGTTAGGAAAGTACCGTTTAGGTCAAGCCTGATGTTGCCTGTTATTGTTGTTACACATAAAGGAATGATCCCAGTCACTTCCACACAGTGAGGCACACAGCTTATTAATTAAACACTGGTATCGGATCGGTACTCTGTATCAGCCGATACCCAAAGCCCAGGTATCGCTATCGGTGTCGGGACTTAAAAAGTCGGATCGGTGCATCTCTGATTTAGAGATAAACACGAATCACTGAAGTTTAAAAAAAGACCAAAATACATTATCTAGTTTTACATTATCTAGGTTTATTTTCAAGGCCAAGGACAGACATGATCACATTGTACAATGTAAGGAACAATATTACAGTAATAAATATATAATACACCAGTAGAGAACTGACTTACAGGCACTAATAACACCGAAGCAGGCACTAGCTGTTTTTACAGTATCATACAACAGTAGCTGAGGAGCTATAATGTCATTTTGCTCTCTAGACTTCCAACTTTAGAGGATGTCGTGAAAGATAATCAACTTATATTTGATTTTTTTTTCAAATATACTATTGAAACATTGTAAAGTACCAGGGATTTCCTGCCTATTAAAGGCAAATTCAAGTCTTTTTCTTGTTGTCAGAGTGTGGAAATGTAAAGTGGACGGCGTGTTTATTGCATAAGGGATTTCTATGAGTTTCAGTAGTGTCGTTCCCTTATTCGGGACTTCTAAATGGATTCCTTGTGTTTTTAAAAAGCATTACTAGAAATATACATATAAAAATGCTGTTGTGATAATATTATTGAAAACCAGCATTTGTGCTCTGAGCTTTAACACTAACTGGGTGTGGATCCATTGCGTCTCTGTGTTTGTTGTTGTCTGTGTTGCAGCACAGTGTTGCTGACTTGCACAACTCGTGCGTGCAACACATGTGTATGAGAGCATAATAAATACAAGGCATATTTTCTTAATTAATATGTGGCTTTTGTTTATGTTATGACTACCGTTTATCATCAAAAATGCACCTTTGCTCCACAATACTACTACCTTGATTGCAAATGCAGACATTTTGATTAGACAGGTTGTATTTAGATTATCATCATGCCTATGATGGTGGTGATGTTGTTGTTTTTTTTGTTTTTTTTGACATATGATTAAAAAAAACACATCTATATGGCTGAATACGGACCTACGGACACTAATCACGCAAAAATTAGAAGCCATGCATGAATAAAGTGCTCCGTTGCAACTGTATCCCAGTAACAAATCAGTCAAAATGTTACTGATGAAGCTGGTTACAGATCAGATCCAACCAGCAGAGGAAACAGAGACAGGAGGCTGGAGCCCGACCCGGTGGAGCTCAGCCATAAAAATATCTGAATGCCTGGGCGCCTGGGTTAGCTCAGTTGGTAGAGCGGGCGTCCATGTATTAAGGCTTGGTCCTGACCGCGGCGGCCCGGGTTCGAATCCGGCCTGTGGCCCTTTCCGCATCCACTCTCTCTCTCCCCCCTTTCAAGACTCTATCCACTGTCCTGTCATAAAAATGGAAAATGCCCCCAAAAAAATAACTTTAAAAAAAAAAAAAAAAAAAAAAAATATCTGAATGCCAATCGGGAATGAGTTACACTGCAGGATTTAATCATTTAAGTCTGTAATAAGATGCATCGTTCCTCCAGCTTTAAGGAAAAATGTGTTTGTGGTTCTTTAAAAAAAATTAAAACTGGCGCCCCCATCAGGCAATTGTTTAAACTCCAGAGTCCTCCTCCACTGTACTGCTGGACAAAGACACCTAACCCACTAAAAACAAAAAACCCTGATACATACACCAACATACACTGTTAGAACAGCGAACACACTCACTCAATATATACACACACGCACGTACATTTACTACCCGACACAAAGAGACCAGATCAATTTAAATGTGACCTCTAACAGATATTTGTTTCTGTTTTACAGTATTTACAACGCAGAGATACATTACGCAGCATTAAACAGCAGAGTACCCTTTACAATGTGTGTGTGCGAGTGTGTGTGTGTGGTCCTCAGACCTCCACTGCACGGTCTGAACCCAGTCCCTGAGCCTGCAGAGCCTCCTCTCTCTTCATCTTGGGTTTCTCTGTCCGTGTGTGCCACACCAGCACCTACAAAAACACACACAATGAACGGACTTAAAATCAAACACAACATTTTGCTTAAAAATATACAGCAACTAGTGAGGCTCTTCTTTCCTACCACACACACACACACACACACGCACATCGAAGACATATCTCACTCGTGCTCTCAAGTCCTCCCTTGCTCTATCTTTCTCATTATGTCTCTAACAGACACATAACACACTCGTACTTTAGAGCAGTTGTCCGCTTTAGGCTCCAATTCGTCCATGGTGACCAGTCCCTGAAGGAGGCTGCTCTCCAGGAAGCCCATCGGTGCCTCTCCGTCAAAACAGGCCTCTGGATTGGCCAGGACCAGCTTGAGGGACACGGCGAAGCCGGCCATGTCCATTGGGAAGGGGCGACTGGGGCGCCAGCCGGTATGGAAGCGAACCACCTTAGAAGAATCATCAAAAACACAAATACAGTATTCTGAATTGGTAATAATTGAGTTGAAGTGGATCTGATAAGACATCAAAAGCAGCAAAGTCATAGGAGTCAATCACATATTAATTTGCTCTGTGCAATTTTGCCAATAAATTTATGTTTTTCTTAAAGGAACAGTGTGTAGGATTTGGCGTCATCTAGTGGTGTGGTTGCAGATTGCAAACAACTGAGTACCCCTCCGCTCACTCCTCCCTTTCCAAGACTGCGGTAACGTGAGCCACCGAGAGCAAAACCGTGGTAACGCCGTTCACCTCGCTCTGAGGTCATCCTCACCATAATAACTCTACTTTAGGAGCAGCAGCTGGCGTCACCACGGTTTTGCACTCGGCGGCTCACTTTACCACAGTGTCACAAGCATGTCAGAGAACTATACTGGCCTTCAGGTAAAAACATGAGAGTCTCTCAGGAGCCAGTGTTTGGTTTGTCCGTTCTGGGCTACTGTAGAAACATGGCGGAGCAACATGGCGGACTGTGTGAAGAGGACCAGCTCCCTATGTAGATATAAACGACTCATTCTAAGCTAACGAAAACATTACGATTCTTAGTTTCAGGTGATTAGACACTAATGAAAACATAGTTACACACTGGCCCTTTAAAAATGAAGCAAAACATGGGCTCATCAGCATTATTCATCTTAGACCCGTTCCTTCAGTTCCACAGTGGACAAACCACAAGATAAAAAAAAACACCTACCTTTCCTGCTTCAACCACAGGCCGCTCATATTTCATCCCTCCAACCAGCCCAACCGGCCACACCGACACTCGCTGGGTACTCCTCATCTGACACAAGACAAGAGGAACTTCTTCTTTAATCATGGCACATTTAAAAACAGACACTTCCTCAGCTGTAGACTTTATAGACATCGGTAACAAACGGAGGATCATCAAAACAGCACCCACCTCTTCAAATATCTGCAGGCTGTATGTGTTATCATCATCAGCGAAGTAAACCACCCCCTGCTGGTTGTCTCCTCCTGGCCGAGCCCTTCTGTCCTCCCTGAGCCACCGTAGACCTTCGTTCCTCTGCTCGACTCCACGAGGCTTCAGCCAGCTGGGGTCACCCTGAGGTGGAGAGTGAGCATTCAGGCCGAAAGTTTAAAAACGCTCTTTTGTTCAGACTTAAATGAGGAAGAATAGTGATGCAAACTTAAGAGGACAAAAATGTAGACGGTCTGGTGTGATTTTTGTCTCCACAATTGGCCGCCACGTCTCTACCCACCTCCTGCAGTTTGCGGTCCTTGGCGGTGGGCATGTGTAGGTGCGTGTAGGTCAGGCCACTCTTCACCAGGAGGTCAGTCACCAGTGGCGTCTTGTGCGGCGAGTCCTCCACCACGATCCAGTGGAGCTGAGGAACATGGAGGAAGGTCTGGGACAGACGGGTCAACTCGGCTTTCTGCACCAGCCTGGACGGGGAGAAATCAGAGGAAGTGTGTTTGTGTGTAAAAGATAAATCGATAGTAAAAGAGGAGGAAATGAGGTCGGGAAAGCGGCCTCCCTGGGCTACCTTGCGTATGTCGGGGTGATGACGAAGATGGTGGTCATGGCTGTCTGTTTGTGTGGTTGCTTGGTCGCCTCCGACTTCCTCATCTGCTCTTGAAGACGATGCAGCTCCCCCCGCAGCCGTGATATGATACGGTCTTTAGACACGTCGTGCTCTGCGCAGTCGCAGCGCTGACCTAAAAAGTGTTCGGTGCACAACAGACAAGACAGTGTAGTAGTAAACGCAAAAAATGGATTCTCCTGCCTATTAATTACTGCTTTCTTTGTTTTATTTTGTATGTTTGTTAACCTCTCTTGCCCAACTTTAAGATCAGCCAACCATCTATCATGGAAGCAGCATATTATACTGATGGATCCAAGTCTTCGTCGACCTTTTTCACAGCAGACATGTTGACATGTCATAGTAGGAAACAGGTGTGTTTCATAACATTAATGATGGCTGCATTACACTTAGGGGCAGCCCTGCTGGCTCACTGGAGACATCACTTTCACCTGTGCTTTTCCTACTATGACAAGTCAGAAAACTGCCTACTGTGAAAAAGGCAAGGCAGCTTTATTTGTATAGCACACTTCAGCAACAGGGAAATTCAAAGTGCTTTACATTAACATTCAAAGAACATTGCGACAAAGTGCAAAAGAACATTAAGATATAATTAAAACAGTTATAAAAACGTTAAAGATTAGAAAATAAAAACAAGCTAAAAATAAAAGCTAAGATAGAAGCTAAAATAGAGTATAATATACAAGAGTAAAAGCTCTAGTACAGTATATAAGATCATTATCTGGTTTAATAAAAGGCAGCAGCAAACAGGAAAGTTTGAAGCTTTGATTTAAAAGAACTCAGAGTTGTAGCGGTCCTGCAGGTTTCTGAGAGCTTGTTCCAGATATTTGCTGCATAAAAACTGAGCACTGCTTCTGCATGTTTAGTTGTGACTCTGGGGACACTAAGCAGACCTGATCCAGATGACCTGAGAGGTCTGGATGGTTCATAACACAGCAGAAGATCAGAAATTTATTTTGGCCCTAAACCATTTAGTGCTTTGTAAACCAGCAGCAGTATTTTGAAATCAATTCTCTGAGACAGGGTCCATCCATAAAGGTCCATTGAGAGTGTGTGGTGACCACTTACCAAGCTGCATCAGGGCATAGACGAGGCCCATGAGGGAGACCATGAAGTAGAGCACAAACACAGTCTTCAGCTTCAGCTTCATCCTCGTTGCCATGGTACCCTGACCACCTGAGAGGATGACAATATGAGACATTGATAGTCACAAAGCATTACTTTCATTTATCAGCTGATACTTGTGTCTCGAGGATTGTAACTGAGGATCTTGTGATGTTCAGGATGTGTTCACATTCAGTGTCTAGTAGAAGCTGAGTGCGGGTTTGTGTACGTTATCCCTCAGAAGGTCGGCTGATGTGAAGCTGCTTGATGATAAACCAGAGTTAGCTAGGCTGTGTTAGCCTGACAATCTGTTTTAACAGTAAACAGCTCAACTCACCGGAGGCGGGAAACCGTGGAAGACGTTAACGGTGACGTTAGAGTTGAGTTATGACCTCAAAGGTTCATGCCATCTTGTACAGATGCGAGCAAAGACAGCTCAGTGCATCAGAAACATCTTCCATTCATTCAGCTAAAGGCTTCTTCTTCTCTCTGCAGCGATGCACCAACAACTTCCGGTTTCAGTGCAACACGGTAAGGAGTCCCCCTCAGAGCGTCACAAGTAGTTCCACATCAATCCTGCACAAGATTCACAAGTTTATATGGCTAACATGATATTCATGCCTTGAAAAAGACAAATTATAGTTTTTAAGTGGGGCGAACTCCTGTTTAGTCTTCTACTTTCAACATCTACAAATATTAAAACAAAATACTTATTTTGTATATTGAGTGTAGCTGCTAGAAAAGCAATTACTAAGAAATGGCTTAAAGCAGATTACCCCATCATTAGAGAACTGGTATGATGTTATTTATGAAATATTTGTATATTACTTTCTCAATGAGGCTTCAAGAAATTAAATTTGAGGACATTTGGAAGTAGTGGAAAAAGTATATTTCCCCAAAATGCCCTTCTTTTGTTTAATTTTTCTTTTTTTCTAAATGTAATTTTTTTATTGTTATTCATTTGATCTTATTTCACATGAAAAGCACCCCATGTTCTATTTGTATGTTCTATAATTTCATTGTTAAAAGTGGAAAAGTTGGTTCACTTCATATTTGTATCTAATTAAGTATGTTCATGTAAATGTCTGAGTAAAAACAAATAAAGGAAAAACTAAATGAAAAAAAAAAAAAAAAAGTGAAAAAAAAAAAGAAAAAGGCAAATTAAAGAACTGTTAATGCTTCCACTATTATATTGTATGAAAACAGAAGGAGTTATTACTGTGGAAGTCCATTTACACCAAGAGGATACATGAAACATGGAGCACAATGAAAATAAAAATAAACTCATGGTAAGTCAGAATTAAAATAATAAAAATGATCATTTAAATAATTTATCAGTAACTAAATTACTGATAAATTATAATTACAATTATCTATAAGTAATTCTAAGTACTTATTTCCTTTTCCACTCTCTATATGTTCCTCTGTTTAGTCCCTTGAAAAGAAGAATTAAAGAAAACAAAAGGGCATCTCTTGAAAAGTCAAACAACTTTCCTTTATTTGTAACATACAAATAAAACACTGACAAGGCAGAATGACTTAGTTTTCCCTTTCATTGTCGTTTATGGACAGGACTGTAACACTCACTCTCAAACATGGAGTTTTACTTTTTAACATGTTCAAAAAGTGTTTCACCTGTAAAAGGCCAAGAAATGAAAATGAAGACGGATCCACAACAGCTTATATATATACACAGAGAAAAAGACCAAGAGAAGGATCTATGATTTTGTGAGGGTATGTAACCATTTCCTAAAATAAAAGTACTCACTGACGTAAAATAAACGGGTTAAGTTTAGGCTCATTTTTCAAACTGAAGATATTTTCACAAAAAGCATTTTTACTTTCAGTGAGCCTTTTTTTTAAAAAGACAGCCCAACTATCTGGATTTAATGTAACAACTGAGCACTGATCTAGAGTCAGTTCAAACGTCGTGTCATTCACTTTCATGCAATTTCACATTTCCAAGGCATAGAGGAGCTTTTTATTTTACTGTAACACATCGTAAAAATAAAAATCACCTCCTCAAAAAGTGGTGTTATCAGTTTCTTTAAATACTATGGCATGACACACAAACAAGAACTGACTCTAGGTCAGAGCTGTGGCCAATCCAATCCAGCGAACTGTTAAATAAAACTGATGAGGTTTGATTACGTTTGATTAACCTGAGAGAGAGACTGTCAGTCGGTTGATTTACTACCACTATGTACAACATCCTCTTTTTATTGGAACCTATGCAGTACAAAAAATGACTCACTGTACTTATCAGAAGGTAGTCTAGAACTAAAACAAGCAATATGTTGTTTAATTGGTTTTGTTGTTCATGATCAAACAAGCATGAGACACCAATATGTCGTCTCTAGGTGCTGAATAGTTTTTTTGTCTCTACCAAGTCTGGAAACAACCTGAAACTTTCACCCCAGGATCTGGACTTTCCAAAAGGGGGCTTTTTTTTTTGGTGATAACATTTTGTCCTTTTTGCAACACAGATTATTTCAGTATCTAGGTGTAAGAAAGTGTCTGTCAACTTCACATTTCAGTCTCCCCTGCATCACATACTCTGACCAGGCATTATGAAATCTCAAGTTGAGCCTTGATATGACCGGTTTTTAAAAAACATTTCGAAACGTACCATTCGAAGCCCTTCACAGCCACACTACAGAAGAGGAATCTGAACATCCACAGCAGTGTAAAGTGATATCTTTTACACCTTCAGCCCACAAGGAGAATCTGTACAAAACTGACTACAGTCCTGGAATTAAAGGGTTTTATGGTGGTTTCAAGATGGGGCTTCTAACCCAGCCGACTGGCACTCGAAACTGTCCAAAAATACCCTGAAGGCTTTGTAAACAGATATGAAATCAACCAGATCAAAGTCTCTAAAATCCTACGTGGAGCTCCTACAAGAATCTTGGCAGTGGGATTATTCTGGACCAATTAGAAGTGAATGGGCAGTACAACTCTTACAGTACTTTGTGCCAAGATGCTTTAAGGAATACCAAACTTCAAACTTTAAATTCCACACACCTCCTCCTATCACATACTTCTAACATGCACTGGTGTTCAGGGGGTATTTGTACGAAATATTGAAGTAATGCTAGTGGTCCCACATGAGGATTTTAGAAGCGGCATCGCTGTCAATTGATCATGATTTAGGACTTTTGTTTTCTAAATTCTGTCATACAAACTAATGACAGCGGGCTGGGGAAACAGGTGATGACTGAGGAGAAGAAGAGCAACAACGACCATAAAAAAAACACTTTCAGTGCTCTGCAATTACTTCCATCATCCATCCATCCATCCAATCCGTGTTCCCTCCTCCAAGTTAACATAGCATTCATCGGCTTCACACGGCCACGTAATGAGACTTCTACCGATCCTCATCCATGTTAAATCAATATGATTTGCTCATGCTAACGAAATATGTAAGAGAAGGGATGGAGGATGGAGTTTTTAGTATTTCTTAAATACAGCTAAAAAGGTAGCGTCAACATCAACTTGTTTATCGTTAGTACCCTAGAACGAAGAGGCGAGCAGGAGTGATGCAATTGTACAAAAGGTGAGTAAAGATGAGAGCAACGTGAACGGGCGTGCGGTCATCGTTCGACACCTTTAGGACGCGGAGGGAGAACGGAGGCAGAAAGGACAGGGGGGGTGAACTTTTTACAGATGTGAAGCACGGGAAAACAACGGATGGGGAGTTGAACGTGTAAGCACGGAAACAAGATAAAGATGGTGGGAAGAAAGGGGAAAATTAATGAATGAATGAAGCCGAAAACAGAGTCATGACATGTACCTCTGATAAGGAATTATGGCTGGGGGTTAAAGCAATTTGAACATCTAAATGAGCCAGAGTCATACTGGGATTGTTTTCTAGGTTGGATGCAGATTTGACAGCAACAGATGATGAGGAATTTAATATTTTTTATTGACTAACTGGGGAAGAACGGAAAGCATAATAAAGAAAAGGGCAATCTTGGACATCTTGTCTCATAAGTTATAAAAATTAAAAGCAAGGGAGACGCCTATAGATTTATCACCTGATTAGAGAAGATGGGTGGTGCCAATAGTGGAGTGTTATCTTGTAACAGTAGTATATAATGTTTTTTACTTTTGTTACAAAAACGATTTACAAGCCATATGTGCATATAACTTACAGTCTAACAGGTGACATAACAGTACAGCAGGGCTGCTCAGACTGTGTTTCTGGGACCCGAATGTGAGTAGATTCAGCCTAATCCTGGGACCCTGGTTCAGTGAAACAAGCTCTCATCGTGAGGTCCCAAAGAAATCAGGGGCTGTATAACAGAAACTGACTAACTCTTCTTGAGTGAGGGCATGATTTATTTAGAAAAATGTACTCTGAAATCTTGACTTGAGGTAGTAAGTTTCTATAATACAGCCTTAGGCCAAGAAGCTAGTTTAAGAAGCACTGCAGAGTGATTGGATACAGTAGGAGGAGGTGAGAGCAGGGTGGGATGAGGTTCTTTGTGGTGGTAGAAAATGTCAGCAGTTAGCTTTTTCTTGACTGGGAACTACTAATTGTCATCATTAACTGGGATAAGAGAATGAGAAAAGATGGCTTGGACATTGAACCAAGAAGTAAGAAAGAAAAGAACAGGAGCTATGTGTGAAAGCTCACACTGCATACTGCTTTTTGGAGCAAGAATACACAAAAAAAAAACATAAATCTCAATCCATAATGCGACACCAATATCTGTAGCCGGGTATTCCCCCGCCATCGGTTCACTTTTAACGGCGCTCTACAGCCGGTCAAACTGAAAACGCTTGCAGTGTAGCAGGCAGCTCAAAGCTTTCACACACAGCCATGAAAAGTTGCTGGCTTTTTTTTAACCAATCATTTAAAAAGGTGTGACTGAAGCGGATCAGTGGCAGCAGCCCCCGCAGTGCCCGCCCCCGTGGGTGTGTCCCGCCGAGGCCTCGCCGTGTTTGGTCCGCCGGCTGAGGATCTCGTAAGAGCAGTCGTCGCCACAGCAACCGGACATGCTTGGCGAAGTCTCGTCGATCTCAAACCTAGATGTGCGGAGAGACAGAGGGGGGTCAGTTAACGAGAGTGGAGGAGGACGGAGAAGTTACATGAAGAGTCATTTTTGGAAGTGTGAAGGCAGCCGTCAACACTGAAACTCCTTATTCTGGATCTATTAGCCTGATTTTAACTAGAACAATTACTCACTACTTACTTACTGACATAATATTGACATATATACTGTTGGACAAAAGAAGCCTATAGTATAATGAGATCTAGCCAGACAGCCCTTTCCGACGGGAAACTGAAGCCGTTATCTATGCTTGCTTCAAAGCCACCAGACTCCTTTGACAAAAATAGTAATTTTACCTATCAGAACACGGGGGCTGCTGGTCTACCGCTGCCTCGATCAGTTAGTTTGTTTGTGTTATTGTGTGACTTTGGTATTTTAAAGGTTTAGCTCGGATTCACTAAAGTCACAAAATAACACAAACAAACTGATCGATGGAGGCAGCGGTAGATCAGCAACGCCTGTGTTCTGTGAGGTAAAATTATAGTTTTTTTCAATGGAGTCTGGTGGCTTAAGCCAGAGCGTAGATGGACTCAACGGCTTCATTTTCCCGTCGGACGGCAAGGTAAAGCAGTGAAGATTCTAAGTATAGTAAAGTGATATTTCTTCTTTTAGGTGGCTAAAATAGAGCCAGTCTACTCACTGTAAAGCTTCTCTGAAGAACTGGTAAGCCCCGTGGTTGTGTTTGAAAACTGTCAACATCACTTTCTTCATCTGTGTACTGGACAGGAAGAGCAAGAGAGCAGAAAGGAAACACGTTAGTTTCACATGGTTGAAAGATGCGATGGACATATTTTCCTTAAAAAGGATGCCCTGTGGAGTTTTCTTGTAAACAAACTAAAGTTGTCGTCTGTATCCTTACTAACATGTTTAAATGCATTTCCTTTCTCATAAAAAACACATTGGCTGTATTCAAAACCGCCTTCTACATACTACTGACGAACGCAGTAGACAGTACATACTGCATTCCTCAGTAGTATGTAGTACAAAACTGTTAAATCGATTTATTTTGCAGCATGCTAGGCCAGGCTTTAGCCATTAATCCAGCTCTTAAAACACTGGACAAAAAAATAACTTGTACCACTATTACAATATTATCTTAATACAACTTTTTGAGCTTTGATATTTTTTTTGTTTTTGACCAATGTTTGTTTATTTTATAAGATACTGCATGTTTAGCTCCTCCACCCCTTAAACTATTTATTCTAACAGCTCATAGTGAAGTAAGACAAACAGGATCATCAACGAGGGGAGACGGGAAATATCAAACATTGATCCACATCATTTACTCAAACTGCTTTTTTAGTTAAAGCCACAAAGTCCCCTTGTCATGCGTTCGAGCAAGCTACGCAGGCAGACGGATTGTGGAGCTTTTCAACACCAAAAGGGCAGATAAACAAAGGTTCCTGTTAATTTTATAATGGACATTTGTGTTGTGATATTTAAACAAACCATCCGTCAACAAGGAAATAAAAGCCCCTCGTCCACAGACCGGTCTCTAGAGAGCTCCAGCCAGCTCATAGCGGTCTCTGAGCGTGACTACCCGGCTGGCGAGGTAGCGACCCCGGCAGGTGCTAGCTTGCTGTCACGACAGATTGTGGAGCTTTTAAACTCCAAAAGCGTTGGAACAAATATTCAATCCACCATCAATTTACGTAAAACTGCCAATATTCAAAATCTACAGTTGATTTCTCGCCTAAAAAACTTTCGTAAGCGAATTTAGTGATGAAATAGCTACGAAAAATGTAAAAAAACGAGCCGTTTTTGTCTGCTGTTGTTGTAACGTAGCCTGTACCGTTCCAGCACTTTGCATTGTGGGATACAATAGGCAAGGTAGACTGGTCCAATGCATACTGGAGATTTGTTCCAAATCAGTACGACAGCCGGGTATTCTTGGCGTACTGTGGATTTTGCTTTTGTTTGCATACTGCATACTACATTTTGGTCAAATCAGTACGTACCTCTAGTATAGTATGAGGTTTCAAATACGGTCATTGTAATAAAACTGTTCAATAACAGTAAATGGGTTCAAAGGTTGACAGGATCACGGCAGCTGTAGATTTTACCTGTTAGCGATGAGCTGTAGTATCTGGATGAGGAACTTCCCGAGTCCTTTCCTCCGCACTCGGCTCTCTAACTGCACCTCATAGCTGGAGAGTCGAGACAACAAGTCGGACCAGAGTGAGCGTATTGTAAAGTTTAGTAACAAGTGAAACACATCTTTTCTCCACTTGTTATAATAAAAGCTGGAACTTAAATAAATAAATCCACAAACTTGTGGCAGCCTTACCAATATAAAACCTCCTCCCCACACTCCACGTCGAACCGGAAGTGAGAGAAGGCCACCGGGGCGGAGTCTCCGTCGCGGGCCAGTAGGTACCACGCCCTCTCGTCGTTCATCTCATCCCTCTTTTCCCTCTCCTTCCACCCCCACTCGCTCTGCTCGTACCTGCAGCGCGGCAACAAAAAAAAAAAAAAGAATATCTCAAACGTGACCTGGCATGCTAATTTTTACCCTCTCATTTCTCCCCATCATCAGGCTCTCGTAAAAAAGGACACGATTTCTAAATGGAACAAATTAAGTTTCAACTGACTGGCTTCCATTCGCTAAAATGAACACTATTCACATTCTGGCAAAGTGAGAGGAGATCAATTGTAGTAATTTCTCTGTCTGCATTACCTCTGCTCTCATATCCACAGGCTCCCCACTGAGTGTAATTTCATTCATACTCATATATACGTGTTTGATGTCACTCTCCAATTTCTGGCTTGTCTGCACTTCTTCTTCTATCTATCCATTTTCAGCTGTAATCTACCACTCACAAGCCTGTTGATCCCTGTTATAGATGGGTCACTCTGTTCCTGAACTACACTTTGAACTACAAGAACAGACTTCTTACAGTGTCTGCATGTTGGCTCTGGTGAGTTCGAAGGCCCACTCCACAGACAGCGGGTTGAGGGTGGTCACTCTCTTACACTCTATCTGCAGGTTCAGCCTGGACAAGTGGAAGGACAAGTAAACAGGGTCAATAACATCAACAATGTGTGTGAGTGTGTGTGTATGAGTCAGTCTACACTGTAGTAAAGTGAGAGAAAGACCAAACAAAGAACAGACAGAAATAGCAGCAGCAGATCAACCAAAATTAAACAAGTATGTATTTCATGAAACACTGAATAAGACCTTTGTAGGCGTACAAAGCATTACGTACCCATTTCTGTCGTACTTTTTGAAGGCTGGGAAGGCAGCCAGTGGGTCATCAAGCTGTGACGAGAAGAGGCAAAATTAGATTCAAAAACACTAAATGATCCCCTTCAATACCGAGTCTTATCACACTGCCCCCCTTTCAAACACTGACATTTTAGTTTGGACATCTTATGTACACATATTTCAAAAGATACTGTGACTTTAAATTGGCCTGTATAGCTGAAATTATGAATTGATTATGTAATTAGTTGATCAACATAAATCAGACACTTTTAACCCTCCATGACCTGAGGCATTGTGGGCGATCCCGACCGACTTTACCGTCTTTAAGTTCAGTTTTAGAGCTAGAACGAAGCTACAGATATCATATGAAACGAGAAAACCCGAGGAATCCATTGAAACCATGGATATCATGCCATGATAGCTTGTCAAGGAGGAGGCTAAATAAAAAAAACTTTACAAGGAAAAACTTTCATGGCCATTTTCAAAGGGGGCCCTCGACCTCTGACCTCAAGATGATGTGACTGAAAGTTGGTTCAATAGGTACCCCTAAGTCTTCCCTTTACAGACATGCCCACTTTATGATCATCACATGCAGTTTGGGGCAAAAAACATGCATTTTTCTTTTATTTATGCAGTATAAATGAGTTATTTTCACCTATACAAAATTGGTGTATTTGAATATTTCTGCATACTGGGGTCCCTAAACAGCCTTGGAATCGCATAAATTGTGTATCACTGTAAAGCTCAGACTCCAATGATCCAATGAGCCCAATTGTAATAATGTGTAATGATGTTAGTCCCCATAATTGATTTTTCCTTGAAAAATGACAAATATATAGCTGTTTATAGCTTCTCAAATGTAATGATTAGCGGTTTCTCTTTGTCTTAAATGATAGTAAACTAAATATCTTTGGGTTTTGAACTGTTGGTTGGACAAAACAAGTTGTCACTATGGGCTCTGGGAAATTTAAGTTGGCAGTTAAACCGTTTTCTGACATTTAATGGACAAAAAAAAACATTAAAAAATCATAGGCAGATTAATTACTAATGAAAATGATCATTAGTTACACTACACTTCTGTATTTCAAATCATTTTTATATATTTATTATATTATATAAATATTTATTTGTGAATGCCGTAAACCCCCCACAAATAGACAGTAAAAGTGACAATACTTCTAATCCAAGCATCTCTCGGGCTCAACTACAGGCTCTGGAGCCTAAATAGGCCAAACGGGGCCCATACAGGCAGTTAAATTACAGGGTGTTAGTAGTGTTATAGCCCTCATTAGTCACTCATAACAAGCGCCCACAAACTCAGCTTCTCCTTGGCCCTGAGAGTATACATAATATCAAATTAAGAAGACCCCTCTTCTTGCACAGATTATGAGACATTGGGCCCCTGGGCACACAAAGGAAAGAGGATTGAGACACAAATAAATATCAGTTCAGACTTCAGTAGATATATTTAAGGATCAGACTTAGGACATCCCTACTTTGGAATGAGCCATTTGATTTTTCCCCATGACAAATGGTTATAACATTCAATTGAAACAGAAGCTCTTGTTTAGGGGCCCTCACGCCTTCGCCCCCCGGGGCCTGTTCAGTCATCCAGCCATCCACTATAAGGTCACAGAGAAACTATCAGAAGCTGAATCTACCATCAAATGTTTTTTAAAGCAGTGAATACACTATTTGTTCCTTTGACACAAAAGTCTTAGTCAAGATTCATCACTGCTGGCGAGAGCACAAACAAACAGAAAAGTTACTTTGGGAGAATTTCTTGCATTCCTCCTCTGTTGGCACATCAACAGTGCAGAGGGGCGGGGGGGAGAACAGCATGCAGTGCCCCATTTAGGGACAAAGTGACACAGAAAAAGTAATAAGCGCAGGCAGGCCTGTTCAGAGCTCGAGGAGAGGGCGTGAGCTTTGTTCTCCTCCGGGTTTCAATAAGGTTTCTCTCTAGCCCACCTCCAAGCTCCATGGCCAGGATTTAATAATGTCCATCAATTATGCATAAAGAAACATATGGCACTGCATTTGGCGTGTGAATATCAATTAATTCAGGGTAAGGAGGGCATCCCCATCTTTTGGTGTCATCACATGGAAGCATGTCTATTATTGCAACTTAACAAGTGATGAAAATCACAGCTCACAGTGGAGGTTTTGAGTGCCGTGCTCGATGCAATCTGAATCCACTGGAAAGCCTGAAACGGCGCGTAAAAAGGGTCAAGTGGTGGATGCTTTTATGTGGAGCACTTAGTTGAGAGTGTGCATTCATTGTTAACATCAAGGCAATGCCATTATCAGCTGTCAAACTACACAAATGTTGCGCTTTGTTTTGCAGGCGGCAAGCAGCTAACAAGTCCAATTCCTTAAGTAGTTTCAACTCCATCTCCCCAAAGATCAGAAGCCCTCCATGTGGCCCTCTCCCGAGGCTGACAGCAGCTACCACGCTAGTTAATCTGCAACCACAATCACCTTATTGGCTGCGTCCACCTTGGCACACACGGCGTCCATGGCTGCCCTCTCCTCCTGACGCCGGGCTTTCTTCTCCTTTGCTCTGTTGGACTTCCTCTGGACACAGGAAATAAGGAAGAGGATGAATGGAGGAATGTGATGAAGAGAAAGGAAGGGACGGAGGAACAGATGAGACAGACAATATGGAAGAGAGGAGGATTGAAAGGAGACGGGACACAAAGGTCGAGGGGTAAAAAGAAAGGAAAGAGGAAGTGACATCATTTTATCCCCACTACTCTTCATTCAACCACTTTCTGATCAGGCCACCGTTCACTGACAGACAATGAATTATATCCGTTTAAGTGGAGACACCAACAGGTGAATAGAGTCAAAAATGAATAGATATTGACACGAAACTTCCCCAGTTGATTACTTGCATTAAGAAAAATATTTTTTGTATTACAAGTTTTCTGAAAATATGTTTAAATATTCAAATGAGGCATTATCTTATTAAATATGTGCTAATTTGCATACATTACCAGAACAGAAATGTGAACATTGGATAAAGACAGCTTCAAAATGCTTGTTTCATTTTATTGACATATTAATGCCAAAGGTTTTTACAGAGGGAATTCTGGATATCTCTTTGAATCACTCCATAAATCAGAAAATACCATCAACAGCACTAAAAAAGAAAAAGAAAAAAATGTCGCCATGTTTTTAGGGATAAAATGTTCCATAAATTAAGCCTCTAAATTACCAGTAGTATTTTTTTGTTTCTGTGAGTGCACACCTCAGTCGCA
The DNA here is from genome assembly GCF_015220745.1 of Sebastes umbrosus. Lineage (NCBI taxonomy): Eukaryota > Metazoa > Chordata > Actinopteri > Perciformes > Sebastidae > Sebastes > Sebastes umbrosus. Next base: position 21,164,371 of record NC_051290.1, read on the forward strand.
GCAGCATTTTATCACACACTAACATGACAAAACAAAGACACGAGAACACAACAAACCTAAGAACAAGTACAACCAGAAACACCAAAGTAAAACTCTAATGAAGGTCATTAGAGGACATGCAGAAGTTAAAAACAAACATGATCATCTATAAAAACAGCAATAGCAAAACAACAATAGCAAGTTTAAAAAAAAAAAAAAAAAAAAAAAAAAAAAAAAAGAGCATTCATATTGATATGAGCAGCTTTTATGACCACCATTTGTCAATGCTGTGTGAAACAGCGGAGTGTTTATATCGCTGATGTTGCACATTGCTCTCGGTGCATGGGATTATAGTATTGGAGAAATCTTCTGATACTGATATTCATAATTGAGCCTGCCTCTTGGCTTGATGTCCAATGCTAGTATCAGCAATGGTGCAGCCATAATTCACACAAAATTATTACTCTAACTGCATCTTTGTCTGGCCAGCCAAACTTTAAAAGCTGCTATAAATATGTCTCTACCAGGTGCAATACCATAAATAGTGATTATTAGCCATCTTTAAAATTATTGACACCTGCAATTTATAGAGAAAAAATTACATTTTATTGATGGAAAATAATCATTAGTTGTAGCCAGTATAGATTCAAGCCCTTTATTGTCATTGTGTAGTACAACGAAATTAGATTGTGACAATCCCATAGGTGCTAAAAAATATAATACAATAAAAAAAGAGGTAGTGCAATATAAATATAAAAAAATAAAAGATAATACAATATAAAATATAAAAATACAATATGTATATTGGTGAGATGACAGTTTTGCCAGATTATTGCACAAAGTGTCCGTCAGATAATTAAATAATTATTGCACAGCATCATATAATTATTGCACAGAGTGATCAGCATGTATATGTATATATATATATATATGTTGTATGTAGCTAAAAATGCACCACCCATCATGGGAAGTATTTACATGTTAATCAGTGACATGTTTACAAGAAATGGTGCATTCATGAAACAAACAATACTGGACAAATTAAGTAGGAATTATCTAAATCCCTTCATTAGATCCAGACCTGAATGAGAAGAGGGAACGATTATAGGGAAGGAATGCACTGAATTGGCCAACTTTAGCTCCCAGCATTAAGTCTGTACCAAGCACCAAGCACAGAGAGGCTGCACTGTGCAGACACGTGGATTGGTATAGTGAAAGTGGAGGATGAACTCAAAGTCTGCTTAGACAGACATACTCAACTTATGGAAACTAACTCAGCTTTACAGCTCGAGTGCAGGCCTGTCTGGTGCTGAGGACTATTCACATCCAACAAGTCTGAGTTTATCATAACCAGGTGGGCTAAAAAAGGCACTAGTGGGTAAAACACACACACACAGACAGAGAGGTGATTAGCATGAGCAGCTAGCAGAGCAGGCGTCATTAATGTTGCATTCCTAAGTGGCTAGCAGCTGAGCTAGCAGGCTAACAATGGCTCATCACTGAGAGGAGAAGTTAACAGAGCATACGGAGAGGACAATGCAGGAGTAATGAAGCTAAATGAAGCTATATGTGAGCTTGAGCTAAAGCTACAACGCTATGTGGAGGCAGCTACACGGCTAGCAGATATGAGCCCACCTCTGGCTACCTCCACCATGGTCTCTCTCTCTCTTCCTCCCTCCTTCTTTCTTCCTCTCCTCTCTCTCACCATCACGCATTTACATCCACCTCTCATTGTGTCCTCTCTCTCAGAGACATTAAGCACAACAACTCACCCCCATGTCCTCAGCGGTGTCCTATCGGTCCCCCTGGAGACAGAAACACACCTATTGTCCCCTTGTGTTGGACTGAGTTGTGTCCCTGCAGACAGACAGAGAGCTGGAGCAGATTACTATGACAATGAGACAGAGACAGAGAGGAGCTAACGAGGCTAGCTGGATGTAGCACCGGCCGCTGGCTGAGAGGAGCAGCAGTTTTAGACGCAGATCTGATTAAAACGTCAATGAAAAAAAAGCTGCTTTTTGTTCTCTTTAAATCGGATTGGCGCCAAGAGTGCGAGGCTGAATGTATTACAGGTCCCTTCCTTCCTTCCTTCCTTCCTCTCTCCTTTACTCTCCTCTTTCCTCTCTCCTCTCCGTCGCCTCCAACTATGATACATTCACGTGCTCTCCGCCGGCTCAGACATATGAGGCCCATATGGAGGCACACATTGGACCTGAACACCTGCTCCAAACACTTTGGGGAAAGTCGTATTTTTTAATATTGTTGATGTACTTTTTTTTTTTTACCAAGCAAAGTCAAAGTTTCCTAAATGTTGCTTAGAGCGAGTGGAGGAGGAACCATTATTCAGTAGCAATACCACAATGTACAAGTGAAATCATGTATTGTCAGCTAAGTGTACTTCATATTAAAGGTGAAAGTTCTCATTATGCAGCAGAAAGTACGACCAGGAGTATTAGGACCAGATTGAGGGAAAACAAATCTGAGATTTCGAGTATAAAGTCATAAATTTACGAGAAAAAAAGTTGTAGTATTATGAGAATAAAGTCATAAGTTTACGAGAAAAAAAGTTGTAATATTATGAGAATAAAGTCATAAATTTACGAGAAAAAAAAGTTGTAATATGAGAATAAAGTCATAAGTTTATGAGAAAAAAAGTTGTAATATTATGAGAATCAAGTCACAGGTTTACAAGAAAAAGTTGTAATTTTATGAGAATAAAGTCATAAGTTTAAGAGAAAAAAAGTTATAATATTATGAGAATAAAGTCATAAGTTTATGAGAAAAAAAAGTTATAATATTATGAGAATAAAGTCATATGTTTATGAGAAAAAAATTGTAATATGAGAATAAAGTCATAAGTTTACGAGGAAAAAGTTGCAATATTATGAGAATAAAGACATAAGTTTACGAGAAAAAAGTCGTAATATTATGAGAATTATGTGAAGTTATACTTTAGTTTAGGTTTCACAAATAACCAAATACTTCATCTTTCTATGTCCTCTCGCCCGTTTTGTTGGTTGCTGGTAATATGTTTTCCTAAAAATGTTTTTTTCCCTCGAAATCTTAGGATTTAAGTCTCGTAATACTATGCTTTTTTTCTCATAATATTACGACTTTGTTTCTTGTAAAGTTATGACTTTATTCTCATAATCCTACGACTTTTTTTCTAGAAATAGTATGACTTTATTCTCATAATATTACGACTTTTTTCTCGTAAAGTTATGACTTTATTCTGGTAATACTACAACTTTTTTTTCTTGAAATAGTATGACTTTATTCTCATTAAATTACAACTTTTTTCTCGTAATATTATGACTTTTTTCTTGAAATCTTTGATTTTTCCCTCTCAATGTGGCCCTAATACTCTGTCTTAAGAAAGACACCCTGTGAGTGTTATATCATTATATCTTAAATTGCTGAATTATTGTTAGTGGTGCCATAATGTGTAAGAGGAATTTTAGTGTTGTTCGAGTTGGAGATAGTTGCCATACATTTTGCACAGCTTTGGATAGTTTATCCTATAACAGTGCATCATATTTTATTAGGGTATTATAGTTTTTTTTGTGTAAATAATTATTAATCTGCAAAGTAAAGTGATTAAAGCAGCAGAAAATGAAAATACTCAAGTACAACCTCAGATTTGTACTTCCCATAGACTGTACAGTTTGAGTAAATAAAATGTACATATACTCCAACACTAGCTCAGAGTATTCATGAAAGTGGATGAAACCTCTGTTTTTTGTTATAGTTTAATTTATTTTTTTATTTTACTTTATTTATAGTTTAATTTTTAGACTATTTTATAGCTAAATCACATGGTACATTTCTTATGGTTGCCCTGAAAACAGAAAAACTACATTTTCACCAAGTCACTAGATTCCAAATCATGAAATGTACCACTAAAGTTTAACGTTCATTTTAGACATGGCCCTGATTCACTTATCTTCTATTTTATGTTGAGAGGAATATCCTTGGCATGATTATCTACACCACCTTTGCACGAGGAGAACTGATATGCCTATGTAGTTAAACACATGTGGACTAGACAGTATATTTACTTTGTATACTGTAGAAAGAAACTATACTGTTTAACTTCAGAAAAGCTTCCTGGCAGCGGCGGGATTCGAACCCGCGCCTCCGAGGAGACTGGAGCCTTAATCCAGCGCCTTAGACCGCTCGGCCACGCTACCTTATGAACTATCATTGTATGCAAGTATACTGATTGTCATTATTCCGACAGGATTTGAAAGCAGCACCACTTTAGCGCGAATATGGTTTCCTTGTTTAGAAAGTGATGACAGACCCTCAGAGGGCTGGACCTGGACCATGGGGGCTGGACAGGGTCAAGAAACACGTCATACCTCACGTTGTTAAAACATAATTAAACTTTGGTCATTTCCATTTTATTACAGAATATTTTATAAAACATTAACATGAATCTGAACCCATCATAATAACCTACAGACATCCAGGGAGTTGACTGGGAGTATTGCATATTTTGTGAAACACATATATAATATATCATTTTGTTTAATAATTTTACAGTTTTATTAAAAAAATGTATTTCTCTCTATTAATCTTGCATTTACAGTACAATTGGTATGCACTGTATTGTGTTGCATAGATGTCCAAATAATGTCTGCAAGTACTGATTTGTGTTGTTCTCTTTAACACCATATCATGTAGCCTATATTTTGAGACAAAGTGGTCCAAGCCATCATGAGTAAAAAATAGCAGATTGAATCACAAAATTTGAGCTATGCAGTTGGGTAGTTTTGTTTTTGAAATGCTTTGTAAAGTAACCAGTAGGGCTGTCACAATATCAGATTTTCATTACACAATTATCATGGCCAAAATAATTCACGATAGCAATATTAGTGCGATATTTAGGCCCATGGAAAAATAAAAAAAAATTGAAATAATGCTAACAGTCAAATAAATTTTTAACTTTTTTTATTGTGCATTTTGTCTATTTTTTGGCAAATTAATTACACTCAAAATACGAGTGTTGGGAGGTGGAGAGAGAGTGTGTAACCATAAAATGATTTAAGAGGTGCTGGATTATTCACGATATTATTATATGTGTATTATTAACATGATATATCAATGTTTCATGTTTAAATATCACTGTTATTGTCAATATCGGTATATCATGACACCCCTAGTAACCAGTATAGATTCTATTCAGAGACATTTTCTGATTTAAAGTGTTTTTTTTTACATGGGGATGCTCATATTTTATAAAAATGTATACATGCATAAATAATAGAACAATTTAACAATGATCATAACATATTTCTGGCAGAGTCAAGAACAATCTTTGCCAACTTTTAGATCATCATATAGAAAAAACTGTTTTAAATAAATAAATACATTTACAAAAAGAAGAACATGAATGAATTAAACATGAAGAAATAGCAGGAACAAGTCACAGAATTATTCGGTATCTTCATAATGATGTGGGGGTGGAGGGGCTGGCTCATTGATATCACAACAAAATCATATAAATTTATTTATTTAAAAAAGCTCCTGGTAGATTCCTGTAGTCGGAGAAGCAGTTTATCACATTGGCCACTAGGTGGCGACGTGGAGTGTGAATTCACTCAATCCATGTTGAGGCCTTTTACTTCTTCCAGACCTTGAATTAAGCTCCAGGCAAGATAAAAGAGGAGTAACTATAGAAAATATAGACTTTTACTTAAACTTCATCCTCAGCTTCCATTCCCTCCTTGACGCCAGCGCTTACAAACAAACTGTAATTGGCTGGTGAGGCATAAAATGTGGTATCTCCCCTCACCCTGCAGCATAAAAGATAGAGTCACATATTCTTTCATTAGGTTAGAAACCACAGAAATGTAGAGAACTACTATATCAAGGTCACACTATAGTGAGAACATTATAGGACCACGGAGTGATTCCCAAGGAGACAAAGGATACCATGAAGGTCACTGTCAGCCTACAGAAACACACACTTTACCCTGAGATAATAGCATCACGTTGTGATGTTTCTGAGGGGTGGAAATTACATCGAAATCATGACATCTTTAATTTGCACTTGAAGTAAAGTCTGGTATGTTGCTATGTACACCTTTTATCTGCTTTAGAGCTGCAACAACAGTGTAAAATATTTCTTGTTTTGTCTGACCAACAGTCGGAAACCTAACGATATTCATTTTATTATCATATATTACAAAGAAAAGCAGCAAATTCTCAATTTTGAGAAGTTAATAGATTATCAAAATAGTTGCTTTGTAAATTGTTTAAGTAAATAATAGTTTCTCTTTCTTTATAGTTCAAAAAACAAATGCTTAATATTGTTTTAGCAGTTTTATGACTTTTCCCAATTTTCTGAAAATTTCTTCTAAACCTGTTTTTGAACTGATGACTTGTGAAAGAAATCTGCTACAGACAATGATGTAAAACATGGTAGTGGAATTTCATTTGCTCAATGTGTGTTTAATGTTGACAGAACGCCTTCCAAATCTCAAAATGATTTAGATTTATTGGCGTTTTCTAACAGTTTGTGTTTCTAACAGGGAGTTTGACCTCTAAGTGACCCCACGTATATATAACATCCCTATGCAGGATAACAGACTTTCCTTGTCTGTGAATGCTTTTTTGGCAAACAAAAAGAGTACATATTTCTTCATGCACAGCCCATATAAAACATGAAATATGAGATTTGTTGGTGTAATAATCAATAGTCTAATAGATCTGTATGCCATCTTTTATCAAACATTCAAGCCTTGTTTGAGGCAATAGGAATTATTTCCTGCATGTTGGTTTTCATTGTAATGAGGTCAGAAGAAAACAAAAAGGAATGGTTGATTTTGTAGTAATTAATATAATTTTTACACATACAGCAGTGGGGTTTGTTTGACCCCAAAACAAAAGGGTTAAATATTCCTCTATAGATCACAGACTTTGACTGTGAGTTCTTGGTTTGGTGGGATATGAGATGGCCACCCTCACAAGCCTACCCACTTTTTCATAATGCAAATAAAGGCCTTGTATAGGGCGCACACACACACACACACACACACACACACACACACACAGCAGCAGCCCTCCCCAGTACGCAGATGGCCCAGTCTCTAAACCCCGCCTACAGTCTTTTGTCTTCAGGGAATCTGTCTCTCGGCTGTTGGTAGAGAAAACTATTTATTCCGTGTGTCAGTAGGGGGCGCGACGAGGCTCTGAGAGTTGGTACAGAGGCCTGATGCTCGTTGGAAGAAGCCTGTTTTTAGCATACAGATGAGGCACGCTGACAAACATCAACCCATCAACTCCTTTTGCAGTTGAGATGTGACTCTTCATATAAGTATTTAAGTCTGTACATCCTCTCTTTGCTGTGCACGCAGGACTGTATAATGAAATTCAAGCTGCCCCCCTCCCATCCTCCACCCACACGCATATACTGGCCCACACACACACACACACACACACACACACACACACACATACACACACACACAGGCAGGCTCAGATCCCTCTCTTCAGCTCAGCAATGCTGTGTGTGGTGTTCTCTTGCAGACCAAAGATAGATAGATAGACAGACAGATAGATAGATAGATAGATAGATAGATAGATAGATAGAGGGAGATGGAGACAGACAAGAGCAAAGTAGAAGGAGATGAAGAGGATGGGGGCAGACAATAATGGAGTAACTAGAGAGAATGAGGATGAGGAGGGAGGGAGACAAGCGAGAGGAGGATGAGAGAGGAGGAATCAACAGATGCAGTGTGGAAAAGACCAGAGGAGAATGGAGGATGAGGATGATGAGGCCTCTCTCAACGCAGCGAGCCCTGCAGCACAGAATTATAACACATAGAGCAGACATCCACCCAGCCAACATGGCTGTTCTACTGAGATGAGATGGCTGTTCAGTACCTCTACACACATGGGCTGCAGATGTCTGGTATCTGTCTCCTGCAGTTTCATATCTGTGCAATAAGTGGAAGTGATTTATGGCTGATTGTATTCAAACTATGTGGAAGGCCTGACAGCTTTCATATCTGGTTGTGGAGCAGGAGCATGAGCCAAGTCCGTATCAATCCCACTAAAATACTTACATTTGGGATTTCAATGGAAACTTTTAGCCTCAAAATGTCAACTTTGCACACAATATATCTTATAAGCTAACTGGCAGATTGTCATGGAACTTGCTAAGTATATTCATGCAGTATGCATGCAGATTTTTTAGCGTAGGTTACTGCAATTTCTCGCTGGGGAGAGCAGCTACAATCTCCAAACCTCAGCATACCACAACTGAATGGGTAAAAAATCATTATGATTTTAGATAAATTTTTCCCTTAAAGGTACAGTGTGTAGTTTCTGGTGGCATCTAGCAGTGAGGTTGCAGATTGCAACCAACTGAAACTTGTGCCAAAGCATGTAGGAGAACTACGGTGGCAGACGTGAAGATGCAAAATGCCCTATCTAGAGCCTTTTGTTGTAAGAGCAGCGTAGGTCATTCGGCGCAGAGCCAGAGCGTAGAGTGTGTGTACATGGGAATGAGTGGTGAAGCAAGAGAGAGAGAGCGGCGGTGAATGTGTGTGAGCTAGTGGAGCAGGAGACAGAGCTATTTTAGCTCTGAGAATAAGAACAAGTGAATGTACATTGGAAGTTGCAGTTTGTGCAGAAATAAATGCTGTAGCTCCTCAAGACCAGCAGAGGTTTCCCATAGACTGAGTGGAGTGACGGATGTTAACTCCGGAGCGAGTAACGTTATCGACTCTGGCAGGAAAAGTTGTCCGTTCTCGGCTGGCGGCCGGCTCTGCGAAAAAGAGAACCCGTTTCCTATGTAGATATAAACGGCTCACTCTAAGCTAACAAAAACACAAAAATTCTTGCGACTCTTATTTTCAGGTGATTATTTATCTATCCTTTATTTAAGGTCCCACTGAGAAACAATATCTCTTCAGGCAGGGAGTCCTGATCCAGATGGTCAGCAAGTAAAAAAGTGTCATATACCAGTACAATCAGGGACATGTATCACAAATATAAACATATTTACTTACATTACATTATACACTAAAGAAAACATATAGGCTATTTTAATATTATATTCCATCTATGCTAATAGATCCCCCTAAATGTTACACACTGGACCTTTAAAGGTACAGGCAACATGGCAGACTCTGTGAAGAGGACCCGCTCTCTATGTAGATAAAAATGTCTCATTCTAAAGTAAAACAACTCTTCAGTTTCAGGTGAATGAAAACATAGCTATGAATTTTATGGCCTATTCCATTTGTGCTAATTGATCCCCCGCCCCTCCCCTGAAATGTTCCTTTCAAGATAATTTTAGGCCTTGAGATTAGAGGAGTTTCTAGTCTTTTGTTCACCCTTTGACATGGCAAGTGAGTATCAATCACTCCAGTGATACATTATCTTTAATCTCTTCAGTTTCAATCACCATGCTATGATCTATTTACATCACAAAAGCTTGTGTCAGACTACAATGAGTCATTTGGTGTGTCACACAGTGCAACATCAGTGACGATGTTTAAGCAATCAGTGCACGAAAATCACATAAAAATGAGCTGGCAGTGGCAAAGGGCATCATTCAGTGGGACTACGTCAAGGTGAGCATTGCAATACAGAACATTTTAGACATGCATGGGAGTCCTTCTATGTGACAACGACTAGAATACAGCAGGAAGAGTTCATTCTATCACATCTGATTCTAGATCAGGCATCTCTTGAGATAACAGAGAAAGTCAGAGAATTCGTTAGGGGGAGGGATGGGAGTCAGGGGGAGGAGGCGTAAAGGAAGGAGGGAGAGCTGTGTGTGGACATGTGAGGAGAGAAAATGGGGAAGTGAGGGAGGGAGACAGACAAAAGTGAGGAAGGAGACAGGTGGAGAGAGAAGGGAGGAGGTGGGGAGGGAGGGAGGGTGAGGAAAGAAGTGGAAACAAGAGTGAGCTAAAGGGAGAGTGGGAGGGACACTCAGTTCTGAGAGATCGAAGAGAAACCGAGCGAGAAGAGGAGGAAAGGGAGAGAGAGAGAGAGAGACGGAGTGACGAATGGAGAGGAGGACAGAGGAGGAGGAGAGGGGAGGACAGAGAGAAGAAGAGGAGGATGAAAGGAGAGCTGAGAGGTGAAGGCAGGGAGGGAGGTAGGGAGGGGAGAGATGTAGCAGTTGTTCATTAGTGAGGATGTGTTAGGGACTGAGCGAGAGGAGAGACAGTGGAATGGTGAGTTTCATGGACACTGACTAATGAGAGGAGAGGAGAGGAGGGAAGGAGGCGAGGGGAGGAGGTGGCAGGGGTGAAAATGAGACTGGAGAGGGAGGAAGAGGAGAGGAGAGGAGAGGAGAGGAGAGAAGAGGAGAGGAGAGGAGAGGGGAGGGCCATGGAGGTGAGCGGAGCGAAGCTGCTTTAGCCTACTGTATCACCGTAGGGGGAGGATGGGGGGAGGGGAAGAATTTGCACGTACGCACACACACACACACGCACACTGTTGAAATTGAAAGCGACATGAGAGGAAGAGAGGGAGACAGGAAGGAGGAAGAGGAGGAGGAGGAGGAGGAGGTGAGGGAGGAGATGAAGAGGAGGAATGACTGGAGAGAGAGAAAGTAGGGGGGAGCAGAGGAGGGAGGGGGAGAAATGTTAAGGAGGGGAGGAAAGCGGAGGAGGCAAGGAAATGGAAAGAAGGAGGCAGGGGGAGAAGAGAGAGGAAAGAGGGGGGAGGAGGAGGAGGAGGAGGAGAATTAGGGCAGATATCCAGGAGGTGGAAGGAAGAGGAAGAGGGAAAGTAGTGGAGAAGGAGAAGAAAGAGGAGATTAAATAAAGAAGTATAGCAGACAAATAGAGGAGGTGCAGAAAAAGGGGAGAGATGGGTGGGAAAATGAGAGATGATGAAGAGGAGGTGGGGAAAAAAGAAGAGGAGGTGATGATGCCAAAGAGAGAGTAGAGAGGGAAAGCTGGAGGAGTAACAGGCTGTTACATGTCAGCAGTAGGCACTTGTAAAGGTAGCAGCATGTGTGTGTGTGTGTGTGTTATTGTGGGGGTTATTGTGTTTATTGGCAGCATCAGGTGTGAGTAACCCTTCTACAGCTATCACTGAAACAATCCCTATTCAACTCACACACATCCACCTGTGCACCCACATCTGCACTCACATGTGCACACTCACACACACACATGGGGAGGCAACTCTTTGAACTGTTCGACATATTTTAAATAAAAAAAAAAGAAAAGCTAAGTACATTAAGGCTATTTATCTGATCTCAGTTCATGCACAAAGTCTCGTTCTCTCACACACACACACACACACACACACACACACTAGGTTAACTAGTAGCCCACTGCTGCCCTTCTCTCCACCATGCATACATCAGTACAAGTCTGGACAGCCTGCCTCAGCACAGAGATGCACAGCTGACGAATCCCTCCGCCGACACACTGGCAAGTAGTCCCTAATTTATGGGATTTTGATAGATGGCAGATTAAGAGTCTATAACTGCTGCTGTCTCTATAACAAAGAATCTCTTTCTATTCAAACGAGATTAACTGTGGATTATAATCATAGTGTGAATTCGCAGGTAGGTAGTTTTCTAATTATTTAATTTGCTAAAAAGCCTTTCAGTACGATGCTGGTAAATAAATCCCTCTATCGTGTCAATGTGCGTGTGTATAGCAACAACATTTTAATTTAAGAGTAGGCTACACTTAATAGTTTCACAGGACTACTTTTTGTCAATCCAAACGGCTGGTTGGTTGGGAGAGGCGAACGCATCGGGGCGGATGACCACCTCGCTGTTCCCCGGGTGTTGTCCGGTCTCCCCGGCACACACTCCACGGCTGCTTCCATCTCTCTCTCAGTTCACTTCATTGTACCGACGGCGCTCATCAATTAGACCAGAATTAAGACGTTTTTAGACGCAATTGTTGTCTTTTTCAGCGCTTCGAAGAGGACTATAAACCGCGGACAGAAGTTTTGAGTGCGGAGTGAAGAGGAGAGAGACGAGAACACAGGTACAGTGAGACTGTTATCTCCACTTCCAACTATTCACGTTACTATTGTAACGAGACGGGACGAGCCGCAAGCTAACCGGCTAACGCGTTAGCATCCCAGCGAGAGGGCTGACTTCAGGTCTCACTTCAGAGAGGACAGAGGAGGCAGGACAGAGGAGACAGGAGAGAGTACAGAGGAGACAGGAGAGAGGAGAGGAGGTAAATGTAGATTGTTTCTTTATTATTCAGCCTCCAGAAATGACTTAAGACGGTTCAAACTGCTGCTGTTCACAGTTTAACGTCCAGAAAGACACAAACAACTGGAGTTATAATGATCCACAGAGAGAGAGTTAGTTAGTTGGTGCCAACAGACAGCAGCGTCAGTAATAGTAATAGTCAGTAGTAGTCAGTAGTCAGTAATAGTCAGTAGTAGTAGTCAGTAGTAGTAGCAATAGTCAGTAGTAGTAGTAGTCAGTAGTAGTAGTCAGTAGTAATAGTCAGTAGTCGTAGTCAGTAGTAGTAGTAATAGTCAGTAGTCAGTAGTCAGTAATAGTCAGTAGTAGTAGTAGTCAGTAGTAGTAATAGTCAGTAGTAGTAGTAGTCAGTAGTAGTAGTCAGTAGTAGTAGTAGTCAGTAGTAGTAGTCAGTAGTAATAGTCAGTGTAGTAGTCAGTAGTAGTCTAGTAATAGTCAGTAGTAGTAGTAGTCAGTAGTAGTAATAGTCAGTAGTAGTAGTCAGTAGTAGTAGTAATAGTCAGTAGTCAGTAATAGTCAGTAGTAGTAGTCAGTAGTTAGTAATAGTCAGTAGTCAGTAATAGTCAGTAGTAGTAGTCAGTAGTAGTAGTAATAGTCAGTAGTCAGTAATAGTCAGTAGTAGTAGTCAGTCGTATAATAGTCAGTAGTAGTAGTCAGTAGTTAGTAGTAATAGTCAGTAGTAGTAGTCAGTAGTAGAAGTCAGTAGTAGTAGTCAGTAGTAGTAGTAGTATAAGTCAGTAGTAGTAGTAATAGTCAGTAGTAGTAGTCAGTAGTAGTAGTCAGTAGTAGTAGTAATAATAGTCAGTAGTAGTAGTAGTAGTAGTCAGTAGCAGACAGCAGCGTCAGTAGTAGTAGTCAGTAATAGTAATAGTCAGTAGTAGTAGTCAGTAGTAGTAGTAGTCAGTAGTAGTAGTAATAGTCAGTAGTAGTAGTCAGTAGTAGTAGTAGTAGTCAGTAGTAGTAGTCAGTAGTAGTAGTAGTAGTCAGTAGTAGTAGTCAGTAGTAGTAGTAATAATAGTCAGTAGTAGTAGTCAGTAGCAGCGTCAGTAGTAGTAGTCAGTAATAGTAATAGTCAGTAGTAGTAGTCAGCATTAGTAGTAGTCAGTAGTAGTCAGTAGCAGACAGCAGCGTCAGTAGTAGTAGTCAGTAGTAGTAGTCAGTAGCAGACAGCAGCGTCAGTAGTAATAGTCAGTAGTAGTAGTCAGTAGCAGACAGCAGCGTCAGTAGTAGTCAGTAGTAGTAACAGCAACGTCACAGCGTGGGGAACACAAAAGGACTTCAAAGTCTGACACACACACTTATGACTGCTTTTAGGAAAGATGTGGAAATATTGATTTAACTAGCAAACATGGCTCAGATAAATCCACCACATCACATTTTAGTTTTAATAATTAATTAACTAATATATATATATTCAAAAAAATATATATAGTATGTATAGTATGTGTAGTAAATATATATATATATATATATGTATATTTGTGGTATATATATACGTATATATGTGTACATATATATATGTATACATATGTGTATATATATATATAATCTGTTACAAACTAACAGATTATAAAATGCTACTTAAAAAGGTGTCCCCATACTCAAATTAAAGTGTTATCTTTATTAAAATAGCACTATAAAATCACTAAACTGAGATCCATGAGCACATGTTAGTCACTTTACTACTGTCAGTATGACTCAAAAATGATGCATCAATGAAGAACCAGCATTTATTATTATTTCTGATATAGCACAAATTAAATATTTTTAGAGACTTTACCTTGATGTTTAGCAGTGTGTAAGGATTAGGTTTTGTGTAGCATAATAATGTCAGATTTCCATAAAGTTGAGAAGTAAAAAGTTCCTTGTGGTGGTGAGAGGTTGTGAAAATGAATTACTAAGCATATTGAGCAATAACATGTTCCTACAAATAGTCCCTGTTTAGTCTGGTTAGCAGTTATGCATTATATATAGTTTTATTGCTCATAACAGTCAGTCTGCCAGAGATCGAGGCTATCTTGGCAGTGTCCGAGGCTACCACAACCCAAAAACTCTCTCTGAAAGTGAACCGAGGCGGGATTATACATGTTTGTTCTCACTGTGGCTATTTCCCAAACTTCAATCCATCGATTTAGAGGTGAATAGCCAGATATGTATGTGTGTAGGTTTGGAGGGTGTGAGTTTCGAGGGAAGTTGTAGGGGACAGCTGTTGTGGGAGCCGAGAGAGACAAAGACCCCCAGAGAGAGCCTCAGACACTTGTATTGTCTGCGGGAGTTTGGTAGCTGTCGGGTTGTAAAGATTGCCCCTCACCCTCTGCAGAAGCATAACTGCTCATGTTTAATGTGGAGGACCAAGTTAATATCTTCCGTCTGTGTGTCCTGTAACTCCACGCTTTGTTCTGCTCGGAGTTCAAGTTAGGTGAGTAGAGTTGCTGCTGTGTGAAAGAAAGCACATGTTCGCGTTTAAGATGCACATATTTGGTGTTTTGTTCTGCGATCTGTGAGTGATATCGCTCTTTGTTAGTGTCGTGTGTACCGCACCGTGTTTGTGTAGAAGGAGGAGGGAGGTTAGTTGGGTTACTTTCTGCTGTGTCCTGAGTTGACCGTCTAGTCTTTTGTGCTGCTGAGACTCGCTGGCCCGGATATACAGAGAGATCCAGAGAGAGCATACGAGGCCACGTCATAATATAGCACTGCCTGTGGATGACACTTAAAATAAGAGTCCTCCTCATGCATGAGGGCTCTCATGTTATCAATGGCACGTTTTTCCACGTTTTTCAGATGCTGCCACTTGTCAGTTGTGATGGATTTTTATAAAGAGGCACATGTGTATACAAATAGGGCTGCACAATTAATCGAATATTACTCGAAAATCACAATTTTGGCTTCCCACAGTTAAATGAACATGATCGACTGCTATGTTTAAAGGTCCCATATTATAAAAAAGTGAGATTTTCATGTTTTTTATTATAAAGCAGGCTTAAGTCCTATATAAATACGGTGAAAGTACCGAAACACTCATTCCACAGGGAAATACAAACAGCCCGTATTCAGAAACTCTGCATTTGAAAAAAGCTGTCAGGATTTCTGCCCATTCGTGATGTCACAAACATATAATATTTAGACCCTTGACACAATTTTAAACGTAAACATTCTAAATGTGTCCCAGTGTCGTCATCTTGGTTTTTGTCCGTCGCCATCTTGGTTTTTGCCCGTCGCCATCTTGGTTTTTTGCCCGTCGCCATCTTGGTTTTGGGCTGTTGCTATTTGGTTTTTGCCCGTCACCATCTTTGTTTTTGCTCGTCACATTTTGGTTTTGGGCCGTCGCCATCTTGGTTCTGGGCCGTTGCCATCTTGGTTTTGGACCGTCGCCATCTTGGTTTTTTGCAACCAGAAGTAACAAGAGAGGGTGGAGCTAAGCACAACCGAATGCTGAATAAGATATTTTTAGGCAACCAAAATGGTTATAATTAACTTTGATGAACTGAAAACACACAGTGATAGGGTTAAAGTTGTAAGCCGAAAACATCGACAACTCCCAAGCCCAAAGGTTTTGGTACAATTTTATTTTGCTTCTTGGAGTGTAAATAAGGACCATTCTTATTTTGATGTGAAGATTTGTACATTAGCAGAAATGTAGCCCAACATGGAAGTGAAAGCAGTGCTCTGTTTATTTAAAATTTAAAGTGATACAAATATTTTGTCCCTAAAATCAATGAATAATCGTGATAAATAATCATGACTGCGATATTGATAAAAAATAATCGTGATTATCATTTTGGTCATAATTATACACCCCTAATACACGGTGTGCTAGAGATTGTGACCTGATGCATAGGTTTCATATTGCAGACTGGAAATGATGTCAGGCTAAAATTAGGACATCACATTTTGGACATCTTAATAGTGAAATTGAATATGCATAGACAGAATATGAGGTCAGGCCAGGGCAAAAGCAGCTTCACTTTTTAGTGATTTTCATACACAAAGAAAAATGTTAAGGGCGGCAACTAATGATCATTTTCATTATTGATTAGTCTAATGATTTGTTTTCTTGATTAATTGGTCTACAAATGTCAGAAAATAGTGAAAAATGTCCATCATCATTTACATACAGCCCAAGTTAGATTGTTTTGTTCAATCAATAACCAAAAATCCAAAATATTGAGTTCACATCACAGAAGACAAAGCAAATATTCACATTTGAGAGGCTGGAAATAAAGATTTTTTGGCATTTTTTGCTTAAAGAATTACGTAAATGAGTATTATCAAAATTGTTGTAGATACATTTTCTGTCAGCCAACTGATCGATTAATTGACTAATCATTTCAATTCTAAAAATCTTCAGTAATTTTTTCAATGTCAACAATTTAGATTACATCTGCTACTCAATACTCTGATTTGATATGTCAGAATGGTGTTTCTTAGTGCTGAAATTAACCAATGAATCTGTTGATTTTGTTCTCAATTAATCGTTTGATCATTTGGTTTATAAAATGTCAGGTAGTAGTGAAGATGGGCCAACCTAATTTCCAAGAGCCCAAGGTGAAGTCCTCATAAAATCTGCAAAACCTAAAGATATTCAGTTTTACTATCACATAAGATAAAGAAAAGCAACAAATCTTGTTTAGAAGCTAAGAAGTTAAGTAGCTGAAACAAGGAAATAATCAACATTTTTGTTTGAAAAAAATGTCTTAAATGACTAATTGATTTGCAGTGATGCACCGGGCCGATCTGCCAGATCGATATCACTGGCAGACGTTTTACAGACCCTGTTAAGTTGATTGGATTTTGGCCATAATGTGGCCAATTCACATCAAATAAAGCTTCTTTGTCAGTCTGGAGTTATAAAGGAAGACTTGAGTTAATCAGTTTGGGTCCTGTGATGAAGAAGAAAAAGAAGTGCTTGTGGATTGTGTGTTGAGGTGCTCTTAAGGTACAATACTTGGTGGAAGAAGATCAGAACTTGAGCCTAAATTCCTCAAACTGTAAAAGATGTGTTTTAGCCAACAAGCCATGGCATCTTCATCACCTTATGTCCCACTGAACTGATCCCAGTGCAGCAAGGTCATTTTAATTTGCGAGACACCAAGTTCTTAGCCTGATATCGCTAGAACGAATCACAAATATGAATTAGTCTGGAACCACCACTGGGACCGCCCAGTGTAGATGGCCAATCACAGCACATTAGGGCGGAACTTGGTGCATAGCGGTGTATTAAACTTTTGCTAAATCCTGTCTGGAGTATGGCAAACACATCTTTCTTCTCAAGAAAAGCCTTAAGTTCAGTTGATTGTTCCTTTTTAGCGAAAATATACCATCCAGTTTGTTCAACACTGACACCGCGATACTGGCTTCAACTGAAAGTTCCACATCAGCTGCAGCCATCTTCGTTGTTTTCGAAAATGCCTCAAAGGCGCTCCTCTTTACGGTTTTCATCTCAAAACACGCCCCATATTAGATACAGGGTTGTGATTGGCCCGGCACCGTCTTAGGCCGCTGGAAATCTGTCCAAAGCTGAAATAAAACCTGAGCTCGCACATTCGTGTGGTTCCCAGGTGACCAATTTCTAGCCGTTGCATGATAGTTCGGGTCAGGGAGAGATAACTGAGAGTTGTTGAGTGTGAATGAGTTCTCATACAGTAGAAGAGTGTTTGGAAAATAAACTCAGCTCAAGGGAAAATAATGGGATTGCTTCCAAGGTAGCAACATAAGGTGCCGTTCTACTTTACAAGAGTGAATTAGGTTTTATAGAGTTTCAAGTGAAGGCAAACGAATGAAAAAAGACTTAAGTGAGAGTTTTATGGGAGATTGAATCATAAATTAAGACAGAAAAGGTATTCTGTTGATGAACGGTGGCGTGTAAGGAGTGAAATTATATATTTACGGTCTTGTGTTGTTGTTTGTTGCAGCCATGCCCTCAGTGATGGAGCGCTCGGGGGGCCGGGGTCCTGTCCAGGAGCAGAGCCAAGACCGTAACCAACGGCAACAGCCAACA
The DNA here is from genome assembly GCF_015220745.1 of Sebastes umbrosus. Lineage (NCBI taxonomy): Eukaryota > Metazoa > Chordata > Actinopteri > Perciformes > Sebastidae > Sebastes > Sebastes umbrosus. The sequence continues at coordinate 21,182,562 of NC_051290.1, forward strand.
CACTCTGAAGAGGAGAGCAGCGATGAAGAGCATGCTCATGGTAGACACACACAATCTACTGATTTCACTGTGATTTAGTTACTTGATGTCTGCATGTGTAAAGTGTACTTACAGTAGAGACACATTTCCATTGTACAGATATGCCAGCTGTTCCGGTTGCATTCATTGCATCGCTTCTTCAGTCCCTGCACACTGCTCTCCTCTGTCCTCCCCTCCTTCTCTCCTCCACCCCCGTCCCACACTCTTCCATCTTTCTTATCCTCTGCCCACATACATCTTTCCTTCCTCCGTTCTCTCCTTCACCCACTGACTTGCTGTTGATCTTTCATTTTTTTAATCTCACTAGTCACATAGATTAGATCAAACAGTTTAACTGGGATGGTTAGGGAACGTTCAAAAGGCACTTAACTTCCCCTGTTAATGTAGGTGCATCAAAAGCCAACATCACTGACATTGCAACTCCCACTTTCATCCTCGCCTCCTCCATCCCTTTTCAGTCTTCCAGTCACCTCCATCTTTCCTTTTCCTCCTCCTTTCATGCCCCTTCTTTCCTTCCATCCAGTCTTCCCGTCTCCACCCATTTCTTAACCATCTCCTCCCGTTTCTATCATCCCCGTCTCCTCCCTTCCTGTCCTCTCTCCCTGAGGAAACAGTAATCTGTCTCTTCCTCCTCCTGGTCTGCTTCCCTGCCTCGCTCACAGTCTCTCTTCTCTCCTCGCCTTCTACTCTCTTTACCACAGCGCTAATTACTTAATGTCTGCCATCCGCTGTCGTACTCTCCTCTCTTTTCCCCCCCATCTGTGTCTGTCAGTATATCTGTCACTAGGTGCTGAACATGCTGAAAATGTTATCACGCTAAAAATATCATGCCTTAAGATATTAAGCTATTTCTGTTGAATTTGAATTGTTCTCTTGTAAAAAGAGACAAGTAATATACTGTGATTAAAACTTTCTGGTGTCCTGGTTGTTCAGAAACCCAAATGTTTAGAACAATAGAGTAAATGGAATAAGTGAAGACTGAAACAGTCAGCATTTTCTAGTCTTTTAAAACCATTAGAACCACTATAATTTCACTAGTTGATTAAAAGCAGTCTCCCCGTGTGTTTCTCACAGGCTGACAACATGAGGATTGTTTGCACTCTTGCAAACTAATTACATATCCTCAGGGTTTCCCAGTGTTTTATAGTGGAGGTGCCCCACCTCGCCTGAAATAAAGATATAAGGCTTATGAAGCGTCAGGGAAAATGAGAAATGGCGCTACTTTACACAGCAAAGGCAATGTATTTAATGATTTAGGCGATTCTTTAAACCATCATCTTGCAACTACATTAATAGCGAGATGAGATGTATCAGGATATGCCTGATTCAGCTTTGCTCATGATTAATCGATTGATCACATCATATGTTCGGTCAGCAGTAATGAATCAGAACAGCACATCATTCATCACTTTTTACAATCAGTCACAATCAAGTTATGATGTTTTGATGGGCAGCGCTTAAACTCCACTAACCTGATCCCACAATATATAATTAAGTGTAAAACAGCATTCCTGTTATTAAATTTTACTGTACTTTTCAAAGCCAGAGCTCTGTTTTGGAGAACTCTTTGTCCTCGGTTTCACAAAAAAAAAACATTAAGACTTGTTAGAGGCTTTTTGCCGGAGTATATTGATTTGTGTCTTTGGCATATTTGGAAATAGATGTTTTTCTCACAAACCAAAAGGACTCAATTGGTTCAGATTAAGTCGGCTGCAGCTAATATTTCAACGTGTCAGATATTTAATCAACATTTTGGTAAAATAAACAACAAATGCACAATATTAATGAACCCAGATCAGGATCAGGGCCAAGAAAATGTGATCAGGGGCATCCCTTTTGGATAATGATCAAGCTAATACAGTATTTTGTCAAGTTACTTGGATGTAACTCCACTTCTAAGAGTACGTGCTCTGCCCTCTAACGGTCATTGCTATTGCGGAGGTAGAGCATTGATAGGATAAACCAATAGTGAAGCCTGTTAGAGGGCAGAGCATAGAAGATGATTATCATTCTCAGTTATTTACTCTGTCATGCTGTAGATGACTCTCCTTCTGTCTCTTATTATGATCCAGTCTGTCCTATCCAGCTGTGAAACTTCTGGGAATCTACGGGAATACTTGTCCCCCATCCTCTTCTATCTTTACATCTCACTTTTCTTTCTGGGAAACAGAAACTCATATTGTGTGTGTATCTCTCTCTCTCTCTCTACAGACAGTATGATCAGAGTGGGAGGAACTACCAGGCCCAGATACCAGAGTTCAACCAGGTAAGATAAGAGAGGAAATGCACGAGAGAGAGGGAGACGATGAGATGAGTTAAAAAGTGAAGATGAATAGAGAGAGGGAGGAAATCAGGGCTGAGAAGAGACATAGAGGTGAGGAAGAATGTGAAGGATGTTGAAATGGAGGAAGGAGGGGATGCAGAATGATGAGAGAAAATGAAGGTCAGATGACCAGACCTGGAGAGAGAAAATATTTAGAAACACTCGCACGTGTTGCAGAGGTTGTCCTTGTTCAGCAACGGGGAATGCAAAAATAGTGATGTTTAACACAGCCATGATGCTTCTTCCACAACAGCTTTCTATTGACACAGTATCTGTGGCATAATTAATCATATAAAAGTAAAGCTTTAAGTCTTAAAAGTTAGAAAATATGTTAGATAATTAGTATTATGAGACCGTGCATTGAAAGGTTTCTTTGAGCTGGGTGTCAAGTCTTTAAGTTTAATAATAAAAGGGTTAGCTCTGCAATATTCCAAACCCCTTATTTTATTTATCATATCTGCTTCAGCAAATGGGCATCAAACAGTACGATACTGAAACAGAATAAAGCTAATTTGTCAGCCTGTTGTTCTTTTGTTTGAATACAATTTCATGAGGAAAGAAAAGATGTACAAGTTTTGAACCTTACCTGGTAGTAGATGTGAAGTCGCTGAACATTGGGGGAAAAAATCACCATAGATGAAGTTGTCTCACAACCACCAGATGAGGGGAGAAGAACTCACGTATAGCGTCTGGATTTTGGCAGAACACAGGTGTTGAATTCCCAAAACGGCCGATGTGGCCACCGTCTCCTCCTCGTTTTTCTGGCTAATGAAGAGGGAAGGAAGATGGAGCCTAGACAGGAGAAAACATGCAAAGGAGAGAAAGTAAAAATAAATATGAAGTTTGAGTAGATAATCAGGGAAAGAGAGAGAGAGAGAGAGATTGGAAGATTTGGAAGGATTCAAATATGTATAACCTCAAATAATATATGGATTTAAATGCTGAATGTGTTTAGTTTGTGTTATAAACAATCACAAATTGTCCTTGTTTGTTTTCATTACCAGACAGTCCAACCCGCTACAATGAGAAGGACCAGAGGAGCATGTTGGTCTGGTGTCCCAACCCTCAGCTTTCTGATGCAATGTGTAAGCTACATACACACACACTTAACACACACTCCTACCTATGTCACCTTACATTCACTGGTGCAAGCTTAACAATGTGACCTTCAGTTTAATGGCTATATGCTGACTAGAGAATCACAATTAAAACTTTACTCTCTCTCTCCTCTTGCCCTCTTTGTCTTAATTTCTTTCATTCATTTCTTGTTCTTCTCTTTTCTCTACTTTCTCCATCCTTCTCCGTCCACCATACTATTGTGGTTTCTTTTTTCCATCCTCTTTTTCTTGCACTATATCTCCTCATGTCTTTCTATTACTGATGCTTCCTCTCTTTTTAATCCTTTTTTTCTCTCTTCTTATCCCAGTGGACGAGTACATCCTGATGGCTAAAGAGAAACATGGATACAACATGGAGGCAGGTACGGCATCATTTTCACTTATCAAAATGCATCAGAAAAAAAACACAAGATAAAATATCTTTCTCTTTTCACTGCTCGTTTGTGTCTCGTTCTTCTGACTCGCCACTGTCCCTGCTTGCCTGACCCCGTCTTCGTCCTATCTGCTCGCTCAGGCTCTGGGGATGCTATTATGGCACAAACACGACGTGGAGCGCTCACTTGCCGACCTGGCCAACTTCACCCCCTTCCCAGACGAGTGGACAGTGGAGGATAAAGTGTTGTTTGAGCAGGCCTTCAGCTTCCACGGCAAGAGCTTCCACCGCATCCAGCAGATGGTGAGAGACTGGGGGAATAAACACACAGTGCAATTGTCAAAAAAAACATTTTCAATATTTAAAACAAAATTGTTGGATTCTCGTGTTTGTGTGTAGCTTCCAGACAAGCTGATCTCCAGCCTGGTGAAGTACTACTACAGCTGGAAGAAGACCAGGACCAGGACCTCCGTCATGGACCGACAGGCTAGGAGGCTGATCAGCAAGCGAGAGAAAGAAGACAGGTATGAGATACCATGAAACCTTAATGATCCCCTGAAGGGAGCAAGACGGATGGAGGGAGGGACGGACGGAGGGGAGAATGAATATTGGAGGAAGGACTGAGCAGGAAGGAAACAATAAGGTTTCAAAAACTCCGCTGAGAAGTGACATTTACAAAGCTTCGTAGTTAAATGACACTCGATGAGCATGTCATCCTGGGAAACGAGAATATGAATGAGATACTTTGATATTATTTCTTGTCATTTTCAGTTGACATTCTCGAGCATTTTAGAAATATTTTTGATGAAATCAGAAATCAGAATTTAGACATTGGTAGGGAACAATGCTAAACCATGGGTGTGTTTGATTCCTTGTTTTTCTTCTTGTAGTAATGATGACGTTGAGGAAGCAGGAGACCCTGGTAGTGACAGTGACTTTGAGATTGACGCCAAGAAAGAGGTGAGCAGTATGAAACTTAATAGTGCATGTGTTGAGTGTGTGTGCTTATGTAAACTATTATTTGTGTTTCTTAGTCATGACTTGCCTGAAGAGATAAGCCCAGCCCAAATCGATGCCTTCTCCATTCTTCAATTTCAATTTCATTTATTATACATAAATGAACTGCTGCTGTTTCTTGTAAAAAAGGCTTCATTCTGACCCTGATTTCTCCGTCCACACAGGCAGTGAAACAGAACCCCAACAACGCTAAACTCTGACAAGGCGACCCCCAGTCGCCCTGGGCCGGTGAAGAAAGAGAATATCGGGGCTCAGTACCGCCACCACCCGCTCCGAGCCCGCCGCAGGCCACCCAAGGGCATGTACCTGGAGCAGGGAGACATCATGCAGGTGTCAGCCTCCACGACTCCCGGGGTGGTAACTGCAAGACAGCTGGACACCCAGTTGGTGTCACTCAAGAGACAGGTATGTACCATCATGTATGAGTATTTTTAATCTAACCTTATGTTGCATCTTATGTCATTTGAACTGAAGATGTAAATGCACTGAAAACTAGATAAGTGCACTCAGTAGATTGAATGAATACAAACCAAAATTGCCCAACTATATCGCAAGCATACCGAATCAGACACGTTTTCACTCACGTCTCATGCAACAGATACACTCTCATTTAATCTATGCAGCTGTCTGCACCGGCTCCGTGCAACTACACTGCAGTTCACTGTGTTCATGTGACTGTTTAACGCTTCCTCTGAACAGAAACTGCTGATTGTTTAGTTCTGTAGCTTTTAGCATTGTTTGCTGTATTAGCCCATTAGCTGTTAGCTTTCTTAGCCAAACCCACCACAGGAATCTGCTGCACACCGGCTGCTAACAGCTACCCAGCTCTCCTCCTATTGACATAAGAAGACGCGCTCCGTTGTAGTCAGAGCTTGGGTTCAGTTTGTCATTTGCTAAGCGATAGTTTTTACATACATACATGAAAGTGTGTTACGTAGGCGTGCAAATCAAGAGAGGAATAATTCGTAATCCCTAGCGGAAACAATAGTCCAACCTGAAGCAGTTGTTGATCACTTGTGACTCCTACCGGCCGGTTAAGAGAAGTGAGGAGTCAGCAGTCAATAACGGTATAAAAGAGAGTCAATCAAATATGTTTTCAAAAAGTGTGAATCACTGCAACCACGAGAGGTCCTTGTCGAGCATACAGTCCTACATGAGCACAAAACATATCAGGCTGATGGGCCCATTAGTATGCGGGATTACCTGTGGACAGACAGACAGACACAGAAGTGCACACACACACCCACGACAGAATACATAATCTCCAGGTGGAGATAATAAATTGAGGATCTGAGAGAAGTGTCAAGGGACACCGATAGGATTCTAATGTGTCTATAACCATGTATCTGCCAGTAAAGGTGAAAATTTAACACCTTCCTCCAGAGCTTTATGGTGCAACAATATATTAATAAATTGTCACCTTTTTATGAGACAAAAATAATGAATTCAGTCTCAGTGAGGGGCTGCTTGTTTTTTACTGTTACATTTTACAAGCAGGTTCCGACAAGAAAATTAAGAATTGCTCCAAGAAAACATGACCGTATAGTATTACTGTTGACAATTTAACACCACAACTGGATGTTTAAAGTAACAGAAGCTTCTTTGTGTATCAGTGCAACTAACCATCAACTTCCTACGCTGTCCCCTTCTCTTTCTCCCTACACATTTCCTCTCAGGTCCAGTCTATTAAACAGAACAACAGTTGTTTGAAACAGAGCTTAAATGAAGGTGTTGACACTTTCAAACCTGCTGAGGTAAGTCTTTTTTTTGTACAGCTTTCTTTTTTCCACTCATTCCTTTCCATACCGTCCCTCCTTTACATCCTTCATACATCCCCTCTTTGATTTTTGTTTTCTAACCGTATTCACTTGTCCTCATCTCTGATCTGTCTTCAGTTTGTCCCTCTCCTCTCTCATGTATTCACTCTGGCCCTTCCCCATCTCCCTCCAGATATTATTTCACCCGTTGTGGGACTGAGATTAGTTTTAATCTGCTCTTTTCTCTCTTGCTGTCATTTTCACCCCCTTCTCTCCTCTCCTCTTCTTTCTTACCTCCTTCCCTACTCTAATCTCTCCCCTTCCTCTCTCTCAGCCTGTCCCTAAGATGAACTCCCGTTGGACCACAGAGGAGCAGCTCCTGGCTGTGCAGGGTGAGTAAAGGCTGCAGCATCGTCTTCCTCCCCTCTTACGGAGTCACTTTGTGTTTCCGGCGCTCCACTTCCTACCATATTCATATTCATATTTTCCACACACAGAAACTGCATGTGTCAGTACTGTAGAAGCACGGCACTGACACATGCGATAATAACGCTTTAAACGCAAATTTGTTTTAAATCCACTAATTACTTTAATGCATTAACGCAACTTTAGGTTGTAGTGGGCTCAGTTTTAAAGCTAGATATGATTATACATGATATCATATGAAATTAGAAACTCTAAGGAGTCCATCGGTACCAACCATGTCATACTAGCTTGTCACGAAGGAGGCTAAATAACGCTCCAAACTTGCACTAAATTTTGGCGAGGAAAAACTGGCATTGCCATTTTCAAAGGGGTTCCTTGACCTCTGACCTCCAGATATGTGAATGTAAATGGGTTTTGTGGGTACCCACGAGACTCTGCTTTACAGATATGCCCACTTTATGATAATCACATGCAGTTTGGGGCAAGTCATAGTCAAGTCAGCACACTGACAACACTGACAGCTGTTGTTGCCTGTTGGGCTGCAGTTTGCCATGTTATGATTTAAGTATATTTTTTATGCTAAATGCAGTACCTGTGAGGGTTTCTGGACAATATCTGTCATTGTTTAGTGTTGTTAATTGATTTCCAATAATAAATATATACATACATTTCATTAAACAGCATATTTGTCCACTCCCATGTAGATACGAGTATTAAATACTTGACAAGTCTTCCTTTAAGGTACATTTTGAACAGATAAAATCGATTAAATTGCAATTCAATATTTTATTCGACTGACAGTCCTAATTTTTAAGTCACCCCTCTGCTTAGGTTGAGTTGTATTACTGCAGTGGTGCTTAGTCCTAAAAAAACACACAGGCTGTGTCCATAATTGTTCACGAATTCACTGTATAGTGTAATCGCCATTTGTTGTATTGTCTAAGTTATTGTACCCTATGTAGTGGACTCATATTATTCCACAATGCAGCATAAATTAATGTGCAATAGATAGCCACTAACACTAGACAGAAAGGCCTGTTTTGTGTTGGAAATATTTCATTTATTTTTCTTAATTTTACCATCTGACACTCCATCTACAGCCATGATGTGTTTATTTCCATTTTTCAAAAAAATGGATGTCTTCCTATTGTACTGCCATTTATAATTTGATGCAGCGGTGATAAATAGGAGCTACTGAGATTCAGATTCCAGCTGTGATTTAAGTGAATTAAAGTTACGGCAGAAGTAAAGCAGCTACTGTTCCAAATCAGTGTCCACGGCACTTAGTCGATTAAAGAGACAGTTGTCTTACAGAGGGACATTCAGTGAGGGTTATTCACTAGAGGAGGATTCATGGCTGATGAGGTTATTTATTGTTTGTTGTTAACGGACACAGAGCTCTGCATGCCACGGCACCCAACCGCATAAATTGTGTCAAGTTCTGAATGAATTAGATGCATTTTGTTGCAGCAGCTGCTGTCAGTGTGCCTTTGAGCAAAGCGTTTAACCTCCCATCAGCTGCAGCTGTGTAATGCATGTGGAAGAGGAGAAAAGCTGAAAAGACCTGAATGTGTGTCTATGATATGAGGGTGAAGCAGGACAGGCCTGGAAAAGAGCAGGTGCACTCAGCCGGCTGACCTCAGATGAAGGTTAACAGAAAACACGCATCAACAAGCCCGTTCACACTACATTCACTCATCCTGTCTCTCCTCGCACACACGGCTGCATTCCTCTGACAGAGAGAAGGAAAGCAGACTGTTTTGTAGTCTTTTGATGCAATGAATTGGTTGAGAGTGATGCAAAGACGTAACATTAACCTGATGTTTTTCTTCTTTGCAGCAATCCGTCGCTATGGTAAAGACTTTGCAGCCATCGCTGAGGTGATCGGGACCAAGACACCAGCTCAGGTGAGCATCAATCTTACTCTGACCTCAGTCTGACCCTCCATCCACCCGGCAGTTTACTCTCTGTGAGCTGCCTATCAGCTTTTCATCTCTCCAATTTCTCCCTCATCCCTCCGTCTAGATGAGCATTTTTCTTTATAGGATAACTATAATCTCCATTATCCCTCCTTTCATTTGTCTACTGACCTCCAATCTCCGCCTCCGCGTCCTTGAACGCAGCACAACTTTCTGCCATCCTTCATTTCTTCTCCGTCTCCGCCCGTTCAGGTGAGCTCGTTCTTCGTGAGCTACCGGCGCCGCTTCAACCTGGACGAGGTGCTGAGGGAGTGGGCGGCCGAGCAGGTGGCCACCAGCCGAGACCAGAGAGACCCCAGGAGGAGCGCCGAGGAGATGACAGCCGCCGCAGATGGAGCTGCAGAGGAGGACGAGGTGAGCCGTGAACAGGAGATACACACTATATAAAGAACACCTCAAGTTATTCCTAGTTCAGATAATCAACGAAGTTGTCTGAACAAGTCAGTCAGAATGAAACAGTAAACCAGAAGATGATGTTGACCTTCTCCTCTAACTCTCTAAGCTCATCATTCATCAATCAATGTCCTTCACAGAATGGTGAAACCTGACTGGCTCTCTGGTCATCTGGTTTAAGTTCTACTTATAGTCATTCATATTTTTCTTGTAAACCTTAAAGGTGTTATTGATAACATTTTTATGTAGACAAATAATTTAAAAATATATACATCTATAGAGCTTTTAGAAAGGTGCCGAATAAAAGTATGGCTTTTCCTAAAAGTGAATTAATCATTTAAAAAAATGTTGGCGGGTCCAATAATGAATGTTTTGTTTATCTCTGTGGAAGATATCTGGCGTTCAGTTCCCGCTTCTAACAAGGTGAGCCAATAGTATAACAACGCAGGTATCAGGTGGTATCTCTGTGTCGTCAGCGATCAAGCTGTAAGTTAGTGCGGAAAAAAACGGTGTCGCACACACACACACACAGCTAATGTAGACCTGTAGCTACATGTTGCAAAATGACTTCATCACTCGACCACAAAAGATTCGTCACCTGACATGACTGTCTCAGTCTCACACCAGTCAACCATAAAATCTGCAGGTTGTGCAACGAACTGGCAACGACTTGTTGTGAAGTGAATACAGTGGAACGGGGGAGGGAGAAAGGGACATTTAGTGGCTGAATGTTATCAATGTTGTCAATAACCCCTCTATTTAGACAAAGTACAAAGTAGCAGTGAGCTCGTCTCCAAATCTTGAACAGTATTATCAGGTGCCAGGTAGTAGTAAGAACAGAAGAAACAAATCACTGGCACTCACAGATAAAGAGTCTTTCTTAGTTTATTCTGGGCAAACAAAAGTTGATGATGGCTTATAGCTGAAAACATGTTTATTTTGCCAGAATAAACTAAGAAAGACCCTTTATCTGTGAGTGCCAGTGATTTGTTTCTACAACACCTTTAATTAGACCTTATAAAAACATGAAGAGTAAAAACTACAGCCTGGTTTACTGAAAAAAGAGTCGTGCAACTTGGAGAACTACACCAAATGGCTGCTTTTAGTGCCTGATTTGATTGAGTGTCCTTAGTGCTTACATCCTTGCCATACAATACAGCATGTCCAAAATCCAAGGCAGCATCGACCCTGAGGAATAAACGGAGGAGAAAAAGTTGCAAGATATAAAGTTTGCGTCATTAACGGGACCATCAACTTAATGTTGAATCCCACGATCCATGTGTCGGCTTCCTCAGAGCCTAGAGTACTTGTTGGTGACTGAAGTGGATTTGATGGGTGAAATGAACCTATCAGAGTAGATTGAGCAGAAGGAGCAGGTGGTTGTAATATTAAGTTCTCTCCTGTGTCCTAAGATGAATGTGTCTGGTCTTCATTAAAGAGCAAACATCTGTCTTTATTCACTTTCCCCTCTCTTTCCTCTCCACCTCCTCCCTCTTCTTTGTCTTTCTCCTTATCTGACTTCATCTCCTGTTGTTGTCTCCTCTGTTTGCCCTCCTCCTCCTCACCTCTGCCTCCTATCTCCCCATCAGGTCAAAATGGAGGACTCCCCCTCGGACGCCGGCGGCGGCTCCTCTCCTCCCTCCTCCACCCAGACCCCCCTCCTCCCTCTCCCAGCCTCCTCCGCTCCTGCGCCCGGCGCCTCCCTCGGCTCCCCCGAGCCTCCTCCGCCAGCCCCCTCCCCTGCAGACGCGCCCGCTCCAGAACCGAGCGCCCACACCAACCCTCCGCCTCCGCTCATCCGGCCCGCCGTGACCACCTCGTCCTCCTCCAGCGGGAGCTCCAGCCTCAGGGCTTCGCCTCCCAGCTCCTCCTCCTCCTCCTCCGCCGCCGCCGCCGCCGCAGGGCAGATGCCACCGTCGCTGGTCGGGCTCAAAGTGGAGCAGCCCAACTCGCATTGATACACACACACACACACACACCTACATATATACAACAATAGGAATAGAAACACACAAATTAGCATGCAGACACACTTTCTCTTCTCTCCAGAGAAAATTCCTTCACCCTGTAACTCCATCACTCCTAGCCGTTGTTCCAGGGGACCATTACACATCACATGACCACACGATAACACGCTCAGGTCCTTAAGGTGACATCACAGCTCTGACAATGCAGGAAGAGTGGAAGGACCCCCCCATAGGGTCCACTTAGAAGCCCCTTTACTGTACTGACAAACACCTACCTCCAGACCATCGTTCTCTAGCATAAACACACACACACACACACACACTACAAACAAGCTAGAACTGATAAGACCACTACCTGCACACCCCTCCCTAAACAACACAAAAAGAGACACTGGATCGTCAAGTTGTTGAAGAAAGTCATGACCGCAGAGAGCGAAACCCACCTGCTCGTTTCCATGGCAACTGCTGAACATCTGGATTGCGGAGGAGTGTGATTGAACACACAGACACACTATATATATATATATCTATATATCTATACTGTAGGTTCCACTGGGCAGGTATCAATTGATCCAGGGAGTGGAACCTGCTCCTCCTGAGAGGTCACGCAGATTACTGAGTGATTCAGAAACGATGTGAAGAAACAGGCCTTTTCCTGTTGAGCTTTGCTTTAACACTCGGACCCTCATCGAGGAGTGAAAAAGGGTACTTTTGCAAAGAAAACCGAGCTTTGGCACTCGAAGCTGTCGCTATGAGTTTAATGCTACAGCTTTTAAAAGCTGAAGCTGTTGGTTTGAAATGGAAAGAAGAGCGAGAGATGTGGTCTCCCTCTTCTCTCCTAGCCATGTATTACTAGTATTAACCTGGAGTGATGTTTTCCCCTTTTTTTGACTAGACTTTAAAAGTGAGCCTTAGGCAGTCAGTTAGTAATTGTAAGTAGTTTAGATAGTGCATTCTTTATTATTCTTATGATGATTATTGACTGAGCACTAAGGAGAATAAGTTAAACACGTGACTGGACTTTGTCTCACATTTCCAGAAGACATTTGCTTGTTTCTCAACTGTCCACTGCTTACTGCCCATTACTTTGGAGGAAGATTTTCAGTAGTCAACCGCTAACACTGGCCGCTGTGGAGAGCAGCTGAACATTAGCCTCTGTGGAAAATATGTGTAGTAGTAGCTCTACAAAGTGAAGGGGACGCCTGACCTTTCCTTGACCTCCGACAGATAACCGTAACACTGAAAAATAAAATGTTCTGCCAAAGTCTGCTATTGCTTTAAAAAGCTCACCGTCCCTCAGACCATCCCATGTCTCCAATTAGCTGTTGCACATATAAGAAGATGTTTCCTAGCTTCCTACATGTTAAGACACAGGAAAAGTGTGTTAAAGGAATCATTTGGGAAACAGACGTATTGGCTTTCTTGCTGAGCGGTAGACGAGAAGATTGATACCGCAACTCCGTACAAGAACATGAGTGGTAATTATATCTTGGCGAGAAAGTGAAGAAGTGTATTGACCAAAATGTCAAACTATTAATTTAATGTTTCTGTAGGACAACCGAAACTAGCTCAGGTTAGTCGAGGTGATTCAGTTCAGTATTTTGTTAGACGTGTTGATGTGATGAAGACTCTCTAAAAGCCCTCTGAGTCCAGTTAAAGGCTGCTTTCTCTCTCCTAGTTTAAAGTCCTGTTCATGAACAGAAGAAGATGTGAGGTGAAAGTATAACTGAAAGAAGTTTCTGCTGTAATGTCGGCCAGCTGTCGGGCTTCTCTGTCCTGTCACAGTACAGTTGTCTGCCTCTGAAATGTTCCTTTAAATCACTGCTTGTGTTCAGGGCTTGTGGTGATTATCAGGCAACCTCAATGAACAAATGACTGAATGATATTCTGCTGTGGTTCTATTGTGATTATTTTGATCTGCCAGACAGCCCCATGCTGGATCTTTCCCCTCCTCATAGACTAGTTGCCTGTGTATCACTGCCTTTTCAAGCAGATCTGGGATCACACGTGTGTATAAACCTTTCTTTAAACCGTGTTCAGTGCTTCTCCACTAATTCAGGCCTTCAGCGTTGAGTTTTAACGCGGCACTGAGCAGGAATCAAAGCGGCCCATCACTATGTGTGGCTTTAACGTGGCTCGTTGCTTGGACTTGTTTTCTTACAATTGTCCCTTCCTCCAAAACTGCTTGTGTGTACTGTATGTGAGAAGTTGTTTACATTGTGGAAACTGAACTGTTTTGTGTTTGAGAAATGTTTTCTTTTTCTAGAATAAAGAAATGACCAAATAGTACAGCATTAAAGCGTTTTTTTCCCCACAACAACACTGTTATTTTTGAGCTTCATCATCTGTTATCAGATGCCAAGTCTTGTCCAAACACCATCTGTTGACTCCTAACAGGTTGGGGCCACCTGCAAGCTCCCACATTCCTGAGCAGGGCTGGGGACACACCGGCTCTGTGTTGGGCTTTACCTGTTCTTGGGATCCAATCATTTCACACCAGTCATGATTGAAATGCCTCTGTTCACGTCAGTCGTTATCACAGATGTTGGCAGCTGTAAAAACGATGCTGCAGGATAGAGGGGACCAGTGTTGTACCACTCAGAGTCTGGTTGCACCATCAACGACATCTCTAATAGAGGAAACATGTTTTCTACCCAATCTATCAGGAAATAGACCAAACCAATAGAGCATACTAGAGGTAACCCCCACATAAAGGCCCCCGTCAGACCTGTCTGCGGTGTTTTAACATAACAAAGCGGGCAACGTGGGCCCCTAAACATCACCATTTTGTTAATTAGATGACTTGCAAATGTGTTAGTTAATTTGCATGACTTATCAAGTAAAATCAAGGCGGGTCTTGTCGACGCCAAATGGAGTTCCTCTCCCATACAGAAACACGGCTCCTTAACTGCCTGTACATTTGCATAATACCTGCCTAGCCCTTAGTTTGGCACGCCCTCAAACAAAGCTAGTTAGAGCGGAGCTGGAGTCCGAGGAGTTTTAGTTCAGTTGACCAATCAGACAGTCACATTGCCTATACGCTGTATATCTATTACAATGATCCTACACAGGGGTATGCTGTCAGAAATGTGACACTACGGCCCAACTCCAATCCGGTCCTTACACCTCCCACTCCGTGGTGGAGTGAACTCTGTTTGTAGTCCACTCACAGCTCATGAAGCTCCCTTCTTTAAAATGTGTAGGTTATAAAATACAGCGGCCATTCGGGATGAACTTCCTCTCTCCGGCCAAGGAAATATATAAATAATAATCAGAATCAGAAATACTTTATTGATCCCCGGGGGGAAATTGAGTAATGTTTTGCTCCGATCTAGAATATAAATATATATAAACAGAGAAATCATAAGAAAATAGTGCAAATAATAATGCTGAAAAATAGGATTTATCTCTAAAGTGTGTAAAAAATGCAAGAATAGTACAAATAAATATTAGTTTAAATGTACTTATTTATTTTTTTGTTTGGTATAACGTTTCATTTATGTTGCTATCTGATTTAATTCATTACATGTATAAATGTAATTGTTTATGAAATTAACTGCTTATTTAATGGTGCAGTAATATTGTTATGGGATTGGGGGGGTATGATTTGTTTATATAATTATTTATTGGGATTTTGTACAGAATACCAATAAAAACAACTTTGAGAAAAGAAAAATGTACTGTATAAATAAATGCAGTGTTAATGCCGGAGTAAACCAGATTATTGCACAGTTGAATTATTGCACTAAATTATTGCACTGTTAAGTCAGTATTGCACAGTTGAAGATATAATAAATGATGTGTTATAGCTGCTGATAGGAGTAAAAAATAATAAATACATGTTGTAAAATACTGTATATGTATAAATATACAACACTTTACAATCAAATGAGTCTACTGTTTTCTAGACTAGACAAGGCTATATTTGATCCTAAATACAATCTATTAACTCTAAGTTGATAACGTCCTGTGTGACATAAAGTAGAATTAAATTAAATCTTAGTTGAGCAGTTTACAGCTAATGTTTTGTACCGGTAGTCACACGGAAACTGACATTGGAGCGTGTTCAATGAGGGAGAACACTAAACAGCGTTGCACGTCGTCATAAGGTCAACACTGATTCAGGCTCTCTGTTGGAGGGTTTTATTACCCACGTCCACTCCCCTCTACATTGTTTAGGATGGCTCTTAAAACACTTAACATCTTACACCTAGAGGGTCATAGGGAGGTGATTTGGAATTGGGGCCTAAAATAAGTCTAAAATATATTAAAAAAGATATACTTACATGTATAATGGAATTGGTGCAACCATCCGTTGATCCTCAAGCAATATTCTTGCACACCTGAAAGTGATCCAGACAGTCCATTTCCACTCAGCCTTACTAACACCCTGCACAGAAACAGTTAGTCTGTAACGCCCCGTTCTGCTAATGTAGAGCATCACCGCTAGTGTCCCACAAACACAGAGGAATTTGAACCAGGCAGCATGTTTTCATCTTCATCTTCATGCAGAATCTCAAACTGTCATTTATACAACCTGAGAAAGACAACCTGAAAGCTGGTTGATGGCACCAAATAGTTTCAAAATAGTTAAACGCAATTACACGTTTTTTCTGAAGGCTGTTTCAACTGTTAACATGTTTGTTTTCATTTGTCTTTACGGATTAGAGCTGTAGTACAATGAAGAGTGGAATGACATTTAAAAACACAATATTTAACAGTATATATGTTCACATGCATGAGCCCATACGGAGGTGTTGGAAACAGAAACTGTGGTTCACTGACCTGCTGAGTGTCCATGAAGCAACATACTGATTCTCTGTTAAGCTTCAGGACTGCTTTCATATTTCATTTTACCCCAAGAAGTGCTTTAAGTGCTCAGAAAAACAGGTATTTGAACATCAACAACTGCATTAAACTGTTGAGGATGAGTCATGCGATATGACCGAGAGCTTCAGCTACTAAAATGAGCCTCGCGGTTCCTGGAAGGGCACAACGCTTCTCTGACTTAACACATTGATCCTGCTTTTTGCATGATGGATTTCAGAGGCAGACTATCATTATATCATTGTTTTTATTACTACCATTGTAATTTTCATCATTTTGTCTTTGCACCAAAAAAACAAACAAAATAATACATTTTTCAGAGTTGATCACACCCTCCCATCCCCAAACCCACCACTACAGTTACAGTTTGCTCAAAACACATTTAAAATCAATGTAAATTACAGCATGTAGAAACGAAAAAATAATGTAAAATAAAATCAACCCTGAAAGAGATAATATACAGCAACAGCCAGATAATAATTAGAATCCAATACCCAGCACTCTTATACAATGATCAACTTTTAAAAGAAAAATCTGACGTATTAAAACTGAAAGGAATAATAAAAAACAACAGTGTGTCATCGTGAGAGAAAGAAGAAATAAAAAGTTAGGGTACAACCAGGTGACGGGACCCGTCGTCGTCTCCTTCTCTACACCCCCCCGTGTGAGTGTGTGTTTTCTTCTGCTTCCATAAACTGGAGCATCAACGCAACGTGAGAGGGAGTGACTCCTTCTGGTTTTTTCGAACGTGAACAGGTGCTCTGATATGAGAACGTTTTGGCGTAGAAAGTCTTTCTCTCTCTGCTTCAAGCCATTCTGGACGCGATAAGGCATTTAAAAGAACAGACAGATGAACAAAAAAAATAATGGCTAGAAAAATGAACGAGCAGTAGTCGTCGTCGTCATCATCATCATCATCATCATCATCATCATCAACATGTTTAAAATACACCGAGGACTGCTGTCTTCACTTGGGAAGGGGGGTTGTGTTTAATCCGATACACGTATGAGCTGTGTGTTAAAAGGGTGCACTACACCGAAAAGGCAGCATGATATGATCCACGTGATCCGACGTGATCCGAACGTGACCCTTCACACCCCCCCCGCCTCCCCGACCCCAAAAATCCAAATCTGTACAAACCCAAAGTTTCCAACGACACAAAAATAGTATTAATCAATCAAAAGTAGAAGAAGAAAATAATTCACCATTCGTTGTCGTCGTTTCTTCTTTTTTTTTTTTTCTCCAGTGATCTTTTATAATACACTCACACACACACATACTGTCGGTTACCAAAGACACCTTGTTGCTCTTTGGGAACACGTGTAGCAGAGAGCGGATGGGTGGTGTGTGGGTGTGTGGCGGGGTGGGGGGAAGAAACATGGGACAAGAAACGCGTCGGTTCAGGGTTGACATTCTGGATATGAAGGCGTGATGCCAACCGATGTGATACCAAACATATTAAAAAATAAGGTGGAGTTAAAAATAAATCATTCAAGCATTTATGTGCTGACAACAAAAAAACAAACCCCAAATTTAAATTCTACAAGAGAAAGGCAACATAAAATCCTCGACAACCCCGTCCACCAACTGTCCGTTCCCTCCCCCACTTCCCGTATGCCCCTCTTTTCCAGTGCACACTCTTTTTAAAAAGCCATAAAAGAAGAAAAAAAATAATAATAATAAAGTACCGGGCTTGAAGCCAGGTTGAAGCCCGCGCACTATCGATGACGTCATCAAGTCTAACTGGACTCCTCGGACTTGATGGCGTGAGAGAAAATTAAAAATGAGGAAGAAAAAAAAAAAGGGAGTGAAGAGGCGAAAAAAAAGATGGATGTGTTTGTGCTGAGTTCAGTTTTTGAAGTTAGAGTGTGTGTGTGAGTGTGTGTGTGTGTGGTGTGAGGGGAGGAGGGAGGTGGAGGAAGGATGGATCAGGTGGATTTTTTTAAAGTTCATTTTGGGGTGGGAGGTGAGGTTTGGGTGTGCAGGTGGAGAGTGAGAGTGGAGAGGGTCCTTTAACCAACAGCAACAGTTCTTCCATCCAATGTCCATATGTAGTGTTGTGTGTGTTTGTGTGTGTGTGTGAGAGAGACCGTGGGTTTTAGCAACCAAAGTCCTGGCTCAGTTGGAGTCCGTTTTGGAGGAGAATCAGAACAAATTCGATCAAAACTACCTTTTGAGTTTTCCAGCAAAATAAGGCTCTGAACTTTCTGTCGATCATCACCACTCGTTAGAGGATTCAAGAGAAAGGTTCTTTTTCAGCGATTCTCCACTTCTCTCTCGTTGTCCTCCATCCAACCCCTCATTTATTTTATTACCCGGTT
This sequence comes from Sebastes umbrosus, assembly GCF_015220745.1. Taxonomy (NCBI): domain Eukaryota; kingdom Metazoa; phylum Chordata; class Actinopteri; order Perciformes; family Sebastidae; genus Sebastes; species Sebastes umbrosus. The sequence goes on from NC_051290.1 coordinate 21,201,103, forward strand.
TCCCTCCTACCCACAAGAAGACCCGGCAGCAGAACCGTGCAGAAAAGAAACAAAACAACTGAATAAATAGCATGAAGAAGTGACAGGAGTGGTCAAAGTGATCAAAAGTGTGACTACTAAAAACAGAGAGAGCAGATCGGACATGCAGAAGAGTGGAACGTCTAAAGTAGAACGTGACGAAAAGAAAAAAACAAACCCAGCAGGGGAAGAGAGAAGACCTCGGTCTATAAGTACTTCACAACTCAGAGGGAAATCAAACTCGGGAGTTTCTAATGGCAGGGCCTCAGTGAACGTTGGGAACAAAACTCCTAGAAAAAGAGATGCTTCTAGTACTCAAGAGACCAATAGCCCGACTTCAGACCTGTGTCCAGATAACAATCGAGTTAGTTTTTTAAAGTGATCCCCCCTTTAGCTTACCTCCACGGTGCCCCACCAGCATCCCTCGCTATCACCACCCCGTCGCCCTCCCACCTCCACCTTCCAACTCACCCCTTTATCTCATCTCTTCCTCGCTGCTGCTGCTCCTCCGCACTCACAGTTTGAGCTCGTTGGCAATCTTTGAGGCAATGTTCTTGAAGGCGATGGACGTGCCCGAGATCCTCTTGAAGCGCTACGCGCGTTGAGGGAGAGTCGCGGCAGCTTGCAGACCTCCATCTCCCACTGGACGAAGTCGTCGCGCGCCGGGTTGCCCGACACGCACAGCAGCATGTAGCGCTCGCGCAGCTCGTACTCGCAGCTGTTGGAGTCGAGCACCTTGCGGATCTCACGCATCATCTCCATGGGCTCCATGGACGACGTGGTCTTCATGGACCAGGTGAAGCGGAGCGAGCGCGGCTTGGCCGACTCCTTCTGGCCGCCGATGGCCGGAGGGGTGCCGGTGCCACCTGTGGGGGAGGGGGGGGGAGGAGACAAAAGAGAGGTGAGAGGAATAAAGAGACGAGCGGGAGGAACAAGTGATAAGAGACGGTTGCATGAGAAATAAGGGATGATAAAAGACGGGGACGGCACAGAATGGACAAAAGTGAACAGATCTGAGGGGCCAAGAGTTCTGAGAGGACGTGAGGAGGACAGAGACAGGAGAGGAAAGTAAAGGAGAAAAGGGAGCAAGGACTGAAAAACATGAACAAGTGTGTAGAGAAACAAGAAGAATGAGACCAGAGTGGAGAAACGGAGAGCAAATGAAAAAACGAGACGGACAGAAAATGACTGCTATATTCTCTGATATAGAAACCCATTAACACAATAGTCTGAATAACAATTGAAAAGTGTTTTCAGGACAGTTGATGTTCAATGCTGCAATGACAGAAAACAACTGGAACTGACAAAGATGTTGTGGAAAGGTGGAAGTCTCTCTCAGCTTAAACTGCAACTAATGAGCATTTTAACCATCGATGCATCTTTCAGTTATTCTTCGATTAAGAGCCGGGTTTCCACCGGGAACTTTTAGTCCCTGGAACTACTTTTCAAGGAACTAAAAGGTTCCTTCAGCCCACGTTTTCTGGGCGTTTCCACCGCGGTCTAAAGACCCATGTAGATTAGGCAAATTAGTCCGCTAACTTATGAAAAATCAACATGACACGGGATGAGGCTCTCTCATTCACAGCACCGACGCACTGTCTCCCTCTACTAAAGGTACCACTCGTCCTCGCGATCTCTCTCTCTTTTTTCCCCACTGTCTTTTTTTTTTATGAGTCGGAAGCACACAGCAGAGAGAAATGCTCTCCCCTCGTCCTAAAATGGTCCTAAATGGATACTACAGTACTTCCTTGTTTAAGAATGAAGCGGTACACGAGTTGAAGCCGTTGAAGCAGCGGCGCTGTGTGTGTGTTTCACCAATCAGCGACGGTCATCCCTGCAAACACCACCCTGAACGTTCCGGTGCTTTCAGAAAGTACTCCCCCCCCGCCCCCAACCAGGGCCTTTTGGGGCTAAAGAGGCCCCATAAAATGTCCCCCGAACTTAATTTAGACCCTGGTCCCTGTGGTCCAAACGCAACGAGTTCCTCAAAATGGTTCTTAGTTTGGTGGGAAAGTTCCTGCAGTGGAAACGAGGCTGAAAAGAGTATTCCAGTTATTTAGTATTGCACTTCCATAAAGTTGGGGGACACTAGAGAGCCTAATCTCTGTTGCAAAAGAAACCACAAGCAGCAACATGACAAGAGGATTGCTTTTTGAAGTGGAACATTGGGGAAATCTGTTGTCATGACGTAAGGTGGAGAAGACATCATTATTAGAGAGCTACCGAAAATCCTAGCAGTGACTGTTCCACTTCTCCTACTGTTGACAACATCAGAACATGATAATAAAAGCCAACACGTACCAGTGTTTACCAGATCCTGGTGAGGAAGTTGTTCTCATCGTTGTTGGTAGAAGAGGAGAGGACACCGCCAGACGTCTTCTCCGACTTGTCCACTGTGCTGCTCAGCATAGACCTGGGTGATGGATGGGAGGGTGGAAGAGAAGGAGACAGGTGGAGGAGACAGAAAGAAAAAGGGCAGATAAAGAGAGGAGGAGGAGAGGAAGAGATGAGGAAGCAAATAAGCAAAGAGAGAAAAGAAGAAAAGTAGTGAGAATTGAGAGAAACATTTAGACAAAAAAAAGGAGGTGAGGAGGAGAAGGAGGAGGAGGAGGAGGAGGAGGGATGATTGAGAGGAAGAGGGAGATGATGAGGTCGTGGAAATGAAGACAAAAGCAAAATTTCTGTAAGTACCCCTGTGTGTGTTTGTGTGTAACACAATCTCTCAGGTAACTAAAAGTATATATGTGTGTGTGTGTGTGAGGTGGTGAATTTGAGTCTGATTGCACACAAACACACATTTGGGTACTTGATTTCTGATTTCCCGTCACACGCACATGCAGGTCAACCTCCACCGACCGCCACTCTCACTCTCTGGGATGCTACCATTCACAAGCTAATCTCCCGTCCCCTGATTGGTCAAAGCCGTTATCACCATCACCAACCAATTACATCCCAGCTCCCCCGCCCCCCTTCCCTCTCCCAGCCATTCACAAACAAGCTCAGAGATCATCTAGTGACTGGCTCCAGTCTACTGATTGGCAGCGCGGTTTTGGGAGTCTGGGGGGTTTTGGGGTTTTTGTTTTCGGGCTGCTCTGTATCTCACCTGCTCCCCTCATCCCGACCCTCTCCCTCATACGGACTCCTCGAGAAAATCAACACAAGTTTAGTCTTTTTGAGGGGCTAGGGCAACAACTGGACTCTTAACACAGATAGTAAAATCAGCCGGTTGACACGGTTGCGCTTGCTCGCCATGCCTGCCTGAATGTTCCAATCCAACCACGACCGAGCGTCCACGCCAAATATCTCATTTCCACTCCGACGGTTCAAATTTAAAAACCAGAGGCCACCTGATGCTCCGCAGCCCCACAATGCCAGATCCCAACGCCAGTCCACTCTGAGTAACCGGCTCCTCAATGAGGAGACGTCATGAGTGTTCGGAGTGGATGAAAAGATGAGGCAAGAAATGGGATTGAGTTGTTTATGTGTAAAGTCCTTCCCTCAGTTCTTAGTAACTACTAGTTTCAATATTTTAAAGAGGACTTATCATGCTAATTTTTCAGGTGCATACTTGTATTTTGGGTTTCTACGAGAACATGGTTTACATGTTTTAATGTTCAAAAAAGTGCTTGTATTTTCTCATAGTAGCTGTGCTGCAGACCCTCTTTTCACCCCTCTGTCTGAAACGCTCTGTTTGAGCTCCAGTCTGCTCTTATTGTCAGCTGGCCCACTCTGTTGTGATTGGTCGACCAAACCAAACTCTTCATACTCTGCTCCAGCTCTGCTCTAACTAGCTTTGTTTCAGGGCGTGCCAAACTAGCCGACTAGGGAGGTATTATACAAATGTGTTACTTTGTGACATCACTACGTTACAGAAGAAAAGGTGGGACTTTGAGCTTTGTAACTTTACAGACATTTTACAAGCACAAAAAACTATATAACACACTAAAGGAAAGAGAAAGGCCCAAAGCATGATAGGTCCTCTTTAAATATAACTACCAATTGTTTGAAATCTAGGTGTATATATATATACAGTATATATATGTGTATATGGAGAAATACGGGTCCTAGAGTTAATATAGAAGAATGCTGTTTGTAATCCAGTGAGAAGGGAGTATCTGATTATGCTAACCTAACCTAACCTAACCTAACCTAACCTAACCTAACCACTAGTATCAGCATAATGTTTTATAATTTGAGGTGTATATTGTGTTATTATTTGGGAAAAGTAATTTAAATATCAATATATAGCAAGCTTTGCAACAGCTACACCTATTAGGTAATAAGTATAAATATTTAGCATCAACTAATCTCTAGGTAGAAGTAGTGTGTGCAACTTGTTTTATTTTAGTGATTCATAAAAATACACTAGCGTTATAACTAGGCTAAGTTGGAACGGGTAAAGACCAGAATAGAAATGGAACTAAATGGAACATTTGGACAAAATCTAGATCAAAAATGTGGAATGGCTTGGAATGGATTCCTACAAAACCAAATGTTGGGAACAAAATGGAATATGGAACGTTTAGAACAGAGTGGAATGGCATGGAATGGAATGGGTTCCTACAAAAATGGCATGTTGCGAACAAAATGTGAGATGGAACGTTTTGGACCAGGATGGAATGGTTTGGAACGAACGGTCAGCACGGTGAGGGCGAGTCGTACTGCTAAGGAGGTTCGGTTCGTTAATGATCCAGCACTGCATTGAAACCTGTATTAGTAACATTGGACCTACACAGAGCTGTTAAAACTCCTACAATACACATATGTAACACACACACACACACACACACACACACACACACACACACACACATATTCTCTCTCATACCAGCAAAAGACTGAAAACATAAACAAACAAACTTAACGGAGAAAAGCAGACAAAGCTAAACACATGCAGACAATGGAAGGAAAGTGACACAAACATCATGACATCATGACAAATTCAACAGTTTATGGTCTTAAATTCATTTTGTTATGGGAAAAGACATCTTTTTTTTGCCCCATTAAAAAAAATAAAATATATATCACACCTTCTGCAACAGAAATATGGTTAAAATGTAGCACATGGGAAATGACAAGTGGAAAAAATGTACACAAGGATTTCTTAAATAATAGAGGTAAACAATGTCAAATTAAGCACGTTGTGCCATTTTGCATGCTCTGTATGATTAAGCTAAATATGAAGGGATGCAGAATGGCTCCCAGAGGAGGGGACATCAAGGGAAAACAAAGGACTGATAAGATGATTACTTGAACCTTAACTTTTACCGTCCACTACATGGAGTGTAAACACATTGAAGTAGAATCTATTCATACACTCAAACATTTGCCCCATATTTATATATATTTTAAGGCAGATTTATTATTTCTAGCTCTCATATTTCAAATGTAATGATTCATGACTCCTTAAATAGGCCAAAGGCTTTGCTACTTGTATAGAAAACTGAAAGGTAGTTCATCATTACACTGTTCTAATAAAATAATGTTACAACTTGTGACCACCAGGTGGAGCAATGGTCCGGATTAAAGGGGAAATTGCTCTACCTGCTGGTAAAAAGCAGACAACACACTCAAAAAGCGAGTGTGTGTGTGAGATAAATGTGGTTGTGAAATGTGTTCAGCATGTACATGTAGAAATGTTAAGATGTGTCACCATGTGTTGAGCATCTGCTCAGAGTGCAAATATATACATGGAGACAAGATGTGTGTGTGTTCATGTAAATGTTTGGGTGCAAATGTATGCATCAAGTGTCATCTGTGTGTGTGTGTGTGTGTGTGTGTGTGTGTGTGTGTGTGTGTGTGTGTGTGTGTGTGTGTGTGTGTGGGCCAGAGTAGGTCAAAGCCATCCAGTTCTGTTGCTGCTGCTGTTAGAGAGCCAGTGCCAGAGTGAGAACAGAGCGATGAAAGAAAGGAAGAGTGCAGCCTCCAGAAAAAGAGTGCAGCCTGAGAAAACACTGCAGCCCCGTCCCTCCCGGGTCCTTCTCCTCCTCCTCTCTGCCTCCGTCCACAACTACAGCCAGCGACTAATAATTACAAATGACTTCCCCTGTGGGAGTTGCACCGAAAAACCAGAAACGCAACTCTCTAATTTGAGTCTAGTGACTGAACCGATGAGAGCGGAGAGGTGAGATGGGTGGTAGTTTGGTGGAGGTGGGTGGCGTTAGCTGGGATAATGGTTAGCAACATTAAAAAGCAATCAGAGCCTACTTTTCTCTCTCATATGCTTACAGACATGAGGAAATCAGTATAGGACGCTGTTCAAAGGGAGGGCATTTTACACCGCTACCTCGCCAGTTTCTGCGATTTTGGAGAGTATGATCTCCATTAAGCTCAAAAGAAGCTGCATCTGAAGCTAAGAAAGGGAGCGGGTTAAGAGTAGAAAGAGAGTAGTTTGATCTATTGCACCATTAAGACTCGACCTAAATCTGGGACGCTACGGGGGGATCTACGAGCTCACACACACACTCTACCTGGTAAATAAATGGAAAAAGGAGGGATGAGGAGGAGGTGGGTGGGTGGGAGTGACGATGGAGTGACGAAGAGGAAGTGTTGTTATTGTGCCGCATGATGATGGAGTGAGTGAGTTAAGTGAGTGGGTGGCTGGGTGGGTGAGGGGGACGTTAGTAATAATAATGATAAATAAATAAATAAATAAAAATGGGCCAAAACACGGCACGCAAAAACCAGAAGGCTCAAAAAAAGGGGGCCAACCACAGAAAATAAAAGGAGGAGAAAAGATAAGGCTCAAGACACAAAAGGAAGATCTCAACAGAAAGCTGCACGAAAACACCAAAAGAGGAGGAAATATATATATATATGTAAAAATATATATGAAGAAGAGAATAAACGTGTATATATCAAAGGGGTTATATTTAACGTTGGGGGTGTTGCCTACCTTCTCGGAAACCTGAACGACAGATTTCTACAAAACAAAAGAGGGATAAAGAAAGAAAGAGAAACAAACGTATATATAAAAACGTATAGATTTATGACTTTCCTGTAAAAAGACAAAGCTGCCCTCTGAGGAGCAAACTTTCAAAGACAAACGGGCTCATTTTGGGATTGAAGCAGCAAGCACAACATTACATAACCCCAAAAAAATAAACAACAAAAATCAGTGTTAACTGCCGTCGACTTTCAACCGGAATGTGTTTCAAGATTACTGCTGTGAATGTGTGAACAGACATTTTTTTTAAAACGCACACCAGAAACACCTCAGAGGGATTTAATGAGCTCTGTGGGAAAATTCCATTAAGAGACCCAGTTTGAACACAGTCCCCCCCCCCCCCCTCCACACACAGAGCAGTCCTGGGTGATCCTGGAAAGAAGTGTTCGTGAGGTGAAAAGTTCAGATGTGATAAAAATAAAAAAAAAAGGAGAGAGAAAACCACCTCCTATACACACACAGAGACACATTTCAAATGAAAATGCACAGGTTAAGCAATCTTGAACACACATTGAGGAACTTAATCTCACACACATGCAAGTACACCGGAGACCAAGCAGGAAAATGCAGCGGTGAGGTTATATGATATGTTAATAAAACACATAGCTTTAGTGCATGTATATATAGGTGTGTGTGTGGTCAAACTGTACAAATGCAACACAATCTCTCTGTCTCCACCGCCTCGACTTCCTACCAGCACGCCAAGTTGTGTGTGTGTGTGTGTGCATGCATGTGTGTCAAGGTGTCCCCACTAGCGGTATTTATAGTTGAGGGAAAAGTGATATCTCCGGTGTAACCATGGATACTGTCGCCACGGAGCTACAGTATCTCTGAGTGGGAGGCCTAGAGAGTGGCCGTGCCTGTACCTCCGCCTCTTACACTCACACACACACCAGTTCTACACCGACACCCACGCATGCAGGCACACGACATTTCTGTTGTGTTCAAGCTAAAAATCATCAAAAACACAAGCGTGTGCTCTCTCTTAGTCCCTTCCTCACACACATTTCAAACTGCTCGCAGCTTTTCAGCGTTTCGCTGCTCACTTGGCCCTTCCTCTTTCAGTCTCGTTCACCTTTAAACCCTCACTTCCTGTCACTTCCTCTCCTCCATATCTTCCATTCTGACGGCGGCCTCCGATTATAACATGCAGCCTCGCTGCTCCTTTTTTTAGTCTCATCTGCGCTCTTTTGCTTTTCTCCCATTCGGACTCAGCTGCACACACAGACCTCATCACCCTTCATACATGATTTAGATCAAGTCGTTTTTTTCTATGAATCTAGTAGAAACAGATGGACTTGGTGAGTAGAAATAGCAGTCAAGTTGTCACAAGACACTGTAGTCAAAGAGTTGGTAGGTTTTTCCTTCCCTTCCACTTTTAGAACCACAATTACTGTCTTCACCTCACTGTATTTACCAAGCACAGTTCAAAAAGCTACAAAGGGAATCCACTTCCAGAGCACAATTTTAAAAAAAATCGAAATAAAAACAAGTTTCAGCTTTGATTACAACCAGGTACCCAGAGAGCAGTTTTAGTGCTGCAACCTGCAGTAGACGAAAACTAGCCAGACGTGCAACCAAAACCAAAATTACTCCTCCAGTCACCACTGCTCCAAACCAAATTATAGAGGAGACACAGCTGTTCCTTCCTCTCCCTTTCTACTCCCACGGGAGTTACAGATCAGCACAAGTTTTAGTGATAGGGATGAGATGAGACCAGCCCCTTTAAAGAAATACTCTGAAAACCAGTGATGACATGGAGTGTACGGTACGCTGTTCCTGAGAGGAAATGAGCACATGAAATGACTTGTAACTCAAACCTAGTAATTTTCTCTTTAAAGCTGAAACCTCAAATACTCAGGAAAAAGCTTTCAACTGTACTTGTGCTGCAAAGTGCAGGATAATAAATAGAACAGCTGCTACCACGACTGCTCTGTATTTACTAAACTACGAATTTCTTCTTCTGCCACATTTCTCTCCTGTCCTATCTGTCTGGTACTTCCTTTCTCGTCTCTCTGACACTAGAACCACAGAGTATAATCTGAATATTCAACCCTTCCCCATTTGCCCGTTGGCTCCTGCCTCTCTTTCCGCCACTCACCTGCGTACAAAACTTGATGTGAACTTGCTGAAAATCCCCGTGGCGCCAGTGGTCCTCCGGCCTGGCTGTTGCCGTGTGACAGTGACGGGGACGCGGGCCCTCCGGGGTAGGCGGAGCCTGCTGGTCCACGGGCGCCCCGCGCTGGCCTGCGTGGAATGTGCTGCGGATGCCCACACCTCGGGAGAAGTTGGTACGGTCCGACGCTGGCAGCGCTGCTGATGTTGTGGGCAGATGGGGAGGCGCCGGCGCCCGCTGAGCTGGGGCACTATAGAAGATGAGTGGAGGGAAAGAGGAGGGAAATGGATGGTAGAGAAAAAAGGTGATACAGAGGAGGGAGGGTGGAGAAAAGAAAAGAGGTGCGAAAATATTGGGAGAGGGATTGGGAAGTGGTGGGAGGTGTGATGAGAGAAGAGGCAGAGAAGAGGAGGTGCAAATGAGAAGAAGTCAGGGTGACGGAGATTGGACAGGAGACAGGAGGAAGAAAAGCAGGAAATAAAGGATAGGAAGGAGTAACAAAGAGGGATGGGAGTGGAAAGAGGAGGGATGTGGGAGAGGAACAAACAAGTTAGAGTAATCACTTCCTTCTAATGTGCTACTTACCTCAGTGTAATGTCATACAAGTATCTATGTCGGCTCAACGTCTGCTCGCTGATGTTTCATATAATCCCTTAAGTCAGCCAAGTCAATATTTAGGCCACATTAGGTCATGACACACTCACACAACACACACACACAGATACACACAGTTAATCCTCTTTTCTTGACCAGGGCAAAGCATCACAAACCTCGAGCTCTCCCATCCTCTCGCACACAAATACACAAAACACACAGACAAAGACACACTTGCACACTGCACCTAGCACTGAGCTAAAAGCTTGCATTTGCTTTGTAAGCATGTGGTGCATCTTCCATGCCAGCGTGTGGCAGCGGTACACTGCAGCAGACGGCAAACAACAGCAAACAGAAAACGGCAAAAAGCACACAGACTGAAAGACAAAAACAGGCAAAATACAGAGAGTAGAACATACAGAAAGATCATACAATAAGACCATCCACTGTAGAAGGCTCTGCAATGGGACGGGATATACCACGTAACACACATGTTGCAGGTGCAGGATATGGTTACGCTAATGTGGGTCGTCAAACCTCATCACCCCGTGACAAAATTCCATATTTGAAAATACGAGAGGGTGTAACTACTAAATGCTTTGCCCACCTTAAAGGGTAACTTTGGTATTTCAACCTGGACCCCTATTTTCTCATGTTTTTGTGTCTAATGTGACTGATGGGACAACAATTTTTGAAATTGGTCCAGTATGGAGAGAGAACGCTGCAGCCGCCAGCCGCTAAACAGGCAGTAGTATAATCGCTTAGCACCGTTAATGTACGTTCGCTGAAGTGCTCGTCTTTGCCGAAGACAGGCTCAGATTGTTATTATAAGTGTCTGACAACATTATGGAAATGACCTGCAGAGAAATAAAACATTTTTTCTTTACTTTACTTGATCCTGTCTGTTTTTATTTATGTCTAAACAAGTCTCCTCGTCTTGGTCTTGTCTGCCGAAAGACAAACAGTGGAAAAATGAAGTGAGAGTTGGAGAGAGGAGTGCCGGGAAGAGTTTGTTGTGTTGGAGTACAGAACGCGTAGCTTAGTGTTATCTAAAAGATTTTCAATGTCATGGCTAGATATTTAAATGATTTCAACAACGTGGATGAGGCCTAACCCTTAGCAGGACAAGACCGAGACAACGGACTTGATTAGACAAAAACAAACAACCGGATCAAGCTAAGGTAAAGAAAAGGTTGATTTCTCTGTAGGGTCCTTTTCCATAATGTTGTCAGACACTTATGATAATAATAATCTGAGCCAGTCAGTTGGAGAAAAAAAAGCACTTTAGTGGACGTAAACTAACGGTGCAGAATTCGCCCGGTCTCAGCTGCCGGCTAACAGCGCTGTCGCTCAAGTACTGGACCAATTTCAAAAATTGTTGTCCCTATTACTCACTTAGACACAGAAACATGAGAAAATAGGGTCCATGACATGTTTGAAAAATGTTAAAGTTACCTTTAAATCCAGTTTCAGTTTATTTATATCTCCCACTTGTCCAATTCTAATTCCCTCTCTCTCTCTTTTTTGACTTAACATTTAGTCGGTAACAGATTTTTGAACTCCATCTGATCTGCAAAGAGACATGGCCATCACTGCCTATCTTGCAGTCTGACATTACAGCATCTGGTCTGTATCCGTTGCTACATGAAACATCAGCTATCAAGAAAGAGGGACACAATCCAAAATTGTGTAGTTCCCACATCTTTCAAAAATAGGGCAGCTGAATAGCTGCGTTGTGAGTTTCTATGGACTACGTTTGTGTGTTGTTTTTTTGGGGGCGATAGATGAAATGGTGTATCTGCTGGAGCAAGCGGTGCATGGTCAAACATCATCTGAGGGTTGAGAAATCAGTCCCATGCAGACGTCTTATACACTCAACACTATACAGAATACATAAAGAGGCTTCTCAGTTACAGTCTAACGGTGTGATGGACAGCTTCACACATCCTTTAATTTGATGTGGATGTGTTCAAGTTGTGCACCAAGGTACGAAATACACACAGAAAACGATCTATGGATAAAGGTGCGAGGAAAGAAAGGCTGGATCAGGCAAGTTAGTGGGGATCAGTGTGACGTATTATAGTCATGTTGATTGGGAAGGACTACATAAACCAAAGAGGAAAATAGCTGTTAATATTTTCCTATTTCTTTCAATCATATGGAAGCATTTCATTGTCACTTAAGGAAAAGAGTAGTGACGGACTGTAAAGAAGGTGTGTATAAGACGGTGTGGCATGAGGTGGATGCAGGCTGATGTGTCTTCATGGTGCAGCTGGATCATTTTCATGCTAGGCATACTTGATTTGCGTATAGTAGACTGCACCTCTACGTTATACAAATGATAGCTGCCAGTGTGCAGCGTCGCTTGCTTCATCACTGTACACCATGAACACTCAGGTTGTTAAAAAATAATGCAAATTCATGAGAATGGTGTTTGAAACGTTCTTCAGAAGGGTAATCGGGGATAAAAACAGGAATGGGTGGGACTTCAGGACACAGACTATGTTCTGAGAAAAAGGTGACTATGGACTCATTATAGGGAACAGTCTATGTGTTTGGAGCGGGTACCTTCTCTCCAGCGTTCCCAACCAGGTCTGAACAGCCCCAAGCTCACTGCTGAACGACGCATGCAACAGAACAAGACTTCAACATGGAGCAGACCAAAACCACGTACAGCCAGAGGGCCACCTTGACATTTTGGCTCTGCAGGAATTTTAGCCTGACATTTGTTTTCGCTAGACAACTGTCACAGAAAGGGTGGGGGTCTCTGAGGTCTCGACTGACACCTTGCGCAGACAGACAGCCGTTTAAAGCTAGCTGAGGAACACGTTCAAAGACCGTCCACCGTATAATGTGACACGTGGGATGGCAAAAAGTGGACTAAAACTCAAAAATATCAAAGTAGCCCTTGAAACAGACGCTATCAAGCAGGCGAGCTAAACAAAGCAACACACACACACACACAAGCCAAGCACACAGACAGCAAATACACACAGATGACCAACAAGACACAGTCAGGTCAGTACTCCATGTCTTTCATTCAACAAGCCACGCCACGTTATAGTTAACGCGTAATAGGTGAAGACGGGGTTTTCCCAGGCAACTTCCTAACTGAGGTGGGTTTACACAGCAGATTGAGGCTGGAGGAGACGGGACTAAACAACCTTTGAAACTTTTAAGCCAGGGAAAATCCTTTTGTCCACAAACACAACATGAATATTAAATATTATTAAAATATATATACATGCAATAGATTATACATTTTCACAGAAACATGCATCAATACAACTATTACATGTACATTTTGTCTGGTTCTCCCCAGAGCACCTTTTTAAAAAAATATCTTTCTCTTCAATACCACTTTTTTTGGGATATCTTTATGATTGTGATTATTGATTAAACTGTAATTACTGTTGACTATCCATCTACGTAGATAGAGAATATATTTGTCTGTCAAGTCTGTTTACATTGGGCCCCTGATGGCCTGGTGGCTTCGAGGCTAAAGGGGTATTTCTGGATATATCTCCAAAGTCTTTCTTTCCTTTAATGATTAAATGTAAACAGAAATGAGGTTATACTTTGAAGACCGCCTCACAACCAAGCTCATATAAAGGGCTGGCCTGCACACATAGTTTATTATCTATTGAGACCGCTGCGTGTGGAAACCTGATCCCTGCTGCTCCATAAATGTTTCTGAATGTGTCTGTGTATTTCCTGTCCGGAAACCAAACAAGTAAAACAGAAACGTCTCCCGTCTGTCGGGAGGTACAGTACGGTGAAAAACCTGCTCGTCTTGTTCTCGAGCTCTGACTGCTCGGTTACGGTCCGCTGGGTGGTGAGAGAGTGACTGATTGGCCAAATATGTCAACATCTTCCACACTGAGTTTAGCTTGCACAGCTTTCTGAGCTCCACAATCTACTTCCTGGCTGTTGCTAAGTAACTGGTGAGTCTATGATGGCTGGTCTTAGAAATGCTGGACGTCTCACTATGGTGATGCTGTAGTGGGAAATATATAAATATATATAGGTAGATACTCAGAACAGCATTTCAAGACATTAACAAACTATTTCTTGCTTTCAGATAAAGAAGTGTCATGTAGTCTCTTTGCTGCTACACTAATGATAAATACTTCCTGGTTCTGGGTATCCATGAGGGGGAACAAATAGAACCGTGAAAGAGTTTTACACTAAATTTAAAACTGCATATGTTTCCAAGACTGTACACATGGTACCCATCAATAAAAAAAGGAAGGAATATAAGTGTACAATTTTTATAGGTCAGACTTCTGTCTTGTTTTGGGTTCAACAATATTCCATTTGGGAAACTTCTTGATCTCTTTCTTGAGTCGTATTTTTACTTTGTCAGTGCATTTTTGGGTAACACTTCATTTTACAGGTCCACAAATTTCATGGTAATTAGGTGATCATTTGCCAGAAACCTATATGAAATTTCTTTGCAATTACTGCCAAATAACCCCAATATTTACCTCAAAATGTATCAAAAATTACTTTATTTTTTAATAAACATTATTTAATAATTATATTCTGCTTTTTCCCAATAGCTGATAATTGATTTAATACATTTAATAAAATAATTTAATTTATTTGCAAATAACTTATTTGAAATTTCTTTAATAAACTCCATGAATCATGACATTAGCTACCAGGTTACATTGATGTAGACGATAAGTAACACAATGGTGAGATTTGAGCGTGATCAGAAGAGACTTCTATTAGTTTTGGTTTTCCACCTCCGATGAAGAGCAGCCGCTTCTCAAGCCTAAGGGCCCTATTTTAACCATTAGATGCTATTTTAGCATATAATTATTTAATAATGTTTATAACAAAGTCATTTTCGATAAACTTTGAGGTAAATATTGGGGTAATTTGGCAGAAATTCCAAAGAAATGTCAAATAGATTACTATTATAGGTCTGCAAACATGACATTTGCAGACCTGTAAAAGGAAGTGTTACCGACTTTTCTTAATATCTAAATTAAGTACCGTAGAAGGTCATTATAGTTGATTAAAAGGCAAATTTAAACCAAAAAGGTATAAAGTATCTGAGAATAAATGCCATAAAGAAACTGTTAAAGCAAGGGAAGTGTGTTATGTTTGCTCATGTGAATGTGAGTCTGAGGTGGCTGTTGGCAAGCAGAGCAGTTTGTGTTAAATAGAAGAGCTTCTCTTTAGGGAGGAAAATCCAACTCTTTGATCGATTTCATGATTTTGAGGAGGGAAAATATTGGCAACGAGGTCACTGCTGTGTGCCAGGATGTGTCACTGTGTAAAAATGAATAAAAAGGTAATCAAAGAGTTTTTTTTTTTTTTTTTAAATGTTGGTACTGTCCCTTTAATCTAGCAGTGGTGGAAGGTTTCAGAGCCAACAAATCATTTTATCCTTTCTTCCTCTCTCCTTTTTCCTTTTTGTCCGTCGAGTTGTTGCGGGAAGGAGGATGATCTGTGCTGAGTAAAGTGGTACGTGCTGAAAGGCTGAGGGAGATGTGAGCATGTGTGTGTGTGTGTGTGTGAGAATGAGTGAGTGAGTGAGTGAGTGAGTGAGTGAGTGAGTGAGTGAGTGAGTGAGAGACTTGCCTGGGCCGTGGTGCGTGCAGGTCAGAGGGGCATGGATGATTGGAGGAGGACAGGGACTTGTTGTGGCGGGGACGCGAGGAGGAGGAGGAGGAGGAGAGGACGGCAGCAGCCGAGGCGGTGGAGGCGCGGGAGCCCGGAGTGTTTAGGCTGGGAGGAGGGGGGAGGAACAGGAGGAGTGCCCCGCCCAACGCACACACACACACAAACACACATACATATGCAGACACACCCGCAAACGTGACAGACACGCAGGACAAACGCACCAACGAGTCACACAATCAAACATACACACGAGTATGACACATTCAGACATTCACACACCGGGCGGGGTTTGTGTGTGGGCGGGCAGGGAGGTGAGGTGGAGCATGGTTAGAAGCAGCACTTATCAAACACAGTAAGGGAGGGAGGGGTGGAGGGTGGAGGGAAGAGCAGAGGAAGTAGAGACAAAAAGAGACGGAAAACACGGAGCAAAAAGGACATGAACAAAGAGGAGAAGTTGGTCTTTTTGCTGCTTCATCGTTCAAATAAGCAATCACGAACCACAATCAAAGGCTGACTGTGTTTTCATTTAAAATCTACTTCACATAAAAGGCAGAGCACAAAAGACCAACTTTAAGACACACTTTTCTATTGGCTAGGAAGACTGAAAACACACTCAAGACAAGTTCTGTGGACAAAGTCAGGTTACCAATATTACAGAGATGCGTTAAGCAACTCAAGTCACCTCGTAAAGACTGAAGACACCCCATTCACTGGTCCTCCCCAGCAGGTCTAAATATACTATCAACACAGTTTGAGGTGCTTGGGTAGGCCGAAGTCAAATTAACGCCAACCACATTTTTCTTACAAATCCCTTCAGCGTTTAAATATCTCTTTGTTTTGTTATCTAATTTCAAATCCTTGCTGCTTTTTTCAATTACTTTTTTTTTTTGTATATTTCATCTTTTGTGAAGCACATTGCATCGTACGGTTTTGTAAGAATTGTGCTACCTAAAAACAAAGTTTTGTTATATATAGTATGTAATATAAAGTATTATTATTTCAGACATGAGAGCTGAAACAATCAGCTGATTCATTGCTAAACAAACTATTAATGAGCATCAACTTAGATAATACATTCTTTGTCTCCCTTAAAACTCCCCTGATTCCAGCTTCTCCCAGTGTGAATAGTTGCTTGTTTTCTGAGTCTCGCGTGATATTAAATTTAATACCGTTGAGATTTGGACTGCTGGTCGGACAAAATAAGCATGATTAATCTGCACATTAATCAATCATAAAAGTAATCGTTAGTTACAACCCTATGAGGCCGTTAAAATCTGTATTAAAAACAATTAGCTTATGCCCTTCCTCTGGTGATAATGGGCATGTAAGGTGTTGAGTTTCTCCATGAAGTCATGTAGTTCACTGTCTTGTTATGAGATAATCACTCTGACCTCTGACCTTACAGTTTTATGGATTTGACCTGTCTCGTGACTTCTTCTGCCTGTCAAGTCCCTGACTTTCCCTCTCCAATCCTTCCTCTCCTTTTCTCCTGCAAACAATCTAAACTATATCTGTAACAAAGAATAGTTTATTGAATTAATTAGGCAAAAGACCACTGGCTATTTCCTGAACCCTCTCTTAATCGGCAAGGTTGCTACGGGCTACAAAGCTCTGACAGCTCTAACTTGACTTTATCCACAGAGGGAAACAAACACAGTAAGAGACAGGGGAGAGTGGTACCAGAGGGAGAGAGAGATAGATGAAGGGAGAGCAGAGGACTGAGCAATGAAAGAGAGAGAGAGAGAGAGAGAGAGAGAGAGAGAGAGAGGGACATTTATAGAGGTCAACCAAACAGCTGCTAATTACACAGAAAACAAACACATAGCCGAGAGAAAAGCACACTGTTTCTGACAGATTAGTACGGCTAGTGATGGAAAAATAACGGCATTCACTGGACAGCGTGTGGCAAGAGTTTGAGCATGTGTGACATGTATGTTTAAGCTTGTGTGTGTCAATAGTTTGTACGTGTACTGCCTCTGTGTGTGTAGATATTTTTGTGTACGTCTAAGCCTATTAAGAGGCAAGTACAGGGACCATATAGTGCCACTAAGAGTTAATATTCCATCACAAGTCGTCCTAATCTCCTTAGAGAGAGAGGGGAGAAAAAGAAAGAGAAGATTAATATAAAGACAAGAAGGAAAAAAGAAAGCTGGAAAAAAAAAGGAGGTGCCAAGAAAATGTGAGTGACTTAAGATCCAGCGGGACAAGAGCTCAGACGCAGATAAAAGAACACCAGACGAAGGAAATTAGAAAAGGACAGAAAGGGGTAAAAAGGAAATTTGGGGAAGGGGAGGGTTTAACAAGTATAAAAGCCCACACTTCAAAGCATTAATGATGATCAAATAAACTTTCAAATCAAAGCAGATGACAACCAAGTTAGCAGAGCCTACCATGGATAATAGACCCACAGGGCTAAAAACAAAACAAAAACAATGCTGTCTCAAATGACCACATCGTCACTAAGTAGTGCTTAGACTGAAAGTTGATGACATTTCTCTAAACTTATCAGATTTATCGGCCTGAACGTAGACTCAAATTAATATTTTTTATTATGTTGTAGGTAGGGCACCATCTTGGGAACGAGGGGGTCATTTGAGACTGAGTCATGAACAGGTAACAAAGCAGTAATGACAATGAACACTGCATCGTAGGAGGGATTATGGTTTGGCTTAATGTTTAATGCTCATGAAAAAGCACACAAAGCATATGGCCGGTTAAGCATGAGTGATGTGTGAGTGGTTGTGTGTGTGGACACGTATATTCGACAGCAGAGGCTCACAATCCCGGGTGACAAACGCGACGACTTCAACCGACGGCTAAAATGACCGCGTGGAGGTGTGTTTTCATGGCCTCGAAATGAAGATTAGAAAGTCCACAATCAGGCAACTCTAAAAACGGACACAACGTTTGTTTGGTCCATATTGGAGTCGTGGTTGAGGAAGAAAGGAGAGTTGGAAGGATGAAATGAGAACGGGGAAAAGGGAGGGAATATCACACCTCGCAATATCCCAATGAAAGACTAGTGAAAAACAGGGAGCTTGATTTATAGTTAAACCAATAGTAGACTTTGTCATTTAATTTAATTTTCTCAAACAAACAAAAAACAGTAATCCTGCTTTTCGTTTTTCATTACTATAAGATTATTGCCTTTTTGACCTTCTGTTGAGTTTTGCACCTGCTAAACCTCTAACCTCTATCCCTGATTGGACTTTGATTAAAAACTTTGATTAAATTACAAGTTGTGAGAAGTCAAAGTTAATTAAAAAAGAATATGTTATCAAAGGAAAAGAACAGAAAGAAGGATACGAGTTTAAAGAACAAATGAAGTTTCCGTGTGTCAGCATATGTGTATGTGAAAGCGGGGTGTGCGTGTCCATCGAACCCTGCCTCTGCTCTGACTGGCAGGCCTCCATCAGCCCATCACGGGTAATCTGTAATCTACTGGAGGTTTGGCCTAAATTCCCAAGGGAGCCTGATTTCCTTGTCCGGGAGGGCTCACCCCACCCCGGGGTAAAGCTGTGGGCCTTCCCTGAGCCAGCTGGCAGAGCTCTGGAGAGTACCAGCCAAGGTCTGGGATTCAGTCACTGAGACAGCTGTGGGACTGCTTCATTCACAAACCATGGTGAGAGTGTGTTTATATTATGTGTGTGTGTGTGTTTTAGTGAGGAAGCAGCGCTGCCTCACTGCAACTACTTGAGTTTCCGGTGACGACAGAGAAAGGACGATTGTGTGTAACTTTACTTGCCCGTGTCTTTTTGAAAACATTTTTTTTTTACATTGTACGTGTATATAAATAAGTGTGTGTCTACCTGTCCTTGCCGTTCTGGATGCCCTGGCCCAGCGTGGCCCTCTCAGTCAGAGGAGAGTTCCGACTGCGACCGGTACCGGTGGACAGGATGCTATTCTGAAAGGAGAGAGGAACAAAATATGAAGAAAGTTAGAAATATAGAAATGTAAGTGAATAAGATTGAGGACAGCGTTAAAGACGGCGGTCGGAGGATGGAGAAATGGTGTTAAAAGTGACCAATTATTAATGGAAGAACCTCGAGCAAGCTCCCTGATCAGCAGGGACGAGTGACTTTAATTGCCTAACATTAATTAATATCTTCACTTAAGATTATTAGGTAACACTTCATTTTACAGGTCTGCAAAGTTCATGGTGATTAGGTGATAATTAGCAAGTAACCTATTTGAAATTTCTTTAGAATTACTGCCACATTACCCCAATATTTAACTCTAAATTGATCGAAAATAACTTTATTATAAACGTTAATTAATAATTATATTCCGCTATTTCCAAGTAGCTGGTAATTTATTTAATACATTTCCAGGAAAAGAATACAAAGTTAATTGATATGTTTTATTTCCATGTCTGCTAATAATTATATAATAATTATCAAATCATTTAAAAAAAACTCCCTGAATCATGACAACAGCTTCCAGGTTATATAAGTCACACAATGGTGAGATTTGTGCCTGATCAAAAGTGTCTTCTATTAGTTTTGGTTTCCAACTCCGATGAAGAGCAGCCGCTTCTCAAGCCTAAGGGCCCTATTTTAACCATTAGATGCTATTTCAGCATATAATTATTAAATAATGTTTATAATAGTCATTTTTGATACACTTAGAGGTAAATATTGGGGTAATTTGGCAGTACTTCTAAAGAAATTTCAAATAGGTTACTTGCTAATTATTAACTACGTACCATGAACTTAGCTGACCTGTAAAATGAAGTGTTACCGATTATTTCCTGTTACAAAGTCAGTTTTCTGCAGCTTTTCAAAATGAACTGCACGATCATACAATTACAAAACCATTTCATGTTCACCTCAGAGTTCTTGAATTGTCATTTTAAAGGCTTTGCATTCGCACACAGGTGTTTTCCATTACCCTGCCTGACACATTAACCATCTGCTCCGGCTGAGGTTGGGTGGAGCTACACTGGGAATTACACAATGTCACCGAAGTCCACATACTAATAAAAACGATAAAAGTTGTCCCGCCCTAACAGGGTGCGATTAAATGAACAGGAGAGCGACCCAGATGTCAATCAACAACAGTATGTACACGCCCTTATAGTCCCTGAGAAGAGGCCTCTTCAGGTGACTTATATGAAAACAGCAGTGCAATGCTCAAATACTTTCCTGATCATTTCTAAATCTTTTTAAGTCGAGTTTTCAGCTATAAACTCGTAAAACATTTGTTGGTAGGTGTCATATGGAAAGACACTGTTGAAGAAGTTATAATACAGCCTTAGGGGTTCATAATTGGTGCCAACTGAGTGCAGAGCTGGGTGATACTAAGACATTTTCACATGTCACAGTAGGAAAAGCACAGGTGTAAATAGTAAAATGAATGTAGAAAACAAAGTGTGTATTTAGCCTGTTGTTTATTATTATTATTTGTTTAGGCTACACACATTCTTTTGGTTATCATCCCTTACAGTAATTGGCGCAGGGGTGTGGTTTCACCTATTTTTACCTGTTCACTTGGACCGCGGGAGTCAGACAAAGAGGGTGAGACAGGCTTGGATATCTTCTGTTGACTGTCACTTCACGTTACGTTACATTCTGTAGTTATTCCAGTTAGCCTTATTGTTTGTAATTCCTTTAATTCAATTAACAGTAAAACGCATCTGGACTTTTTGGACGTCTTGGAACGAGTCACGGTCAAGAGCCTACTTCAGCCTCTTAGCGGCTTTTTAATTGATAGTAGTCGCTACAATGAATGACGGCTTAATTGCATTTAGCCGCTTCAGTGTCAAGGTCCTGGTATTGTGGATGCTGGCTCTTTGTCATACTGTTTACGGCTTACTAGGCCACTTAAATAGAGAAGCCAACACCTGTGCTTTTCTTACTACGACAAGTCAAAGTGTCTGCTGTGAAAAAGGTCTGTAGTTTTGCATCAACACCAAGATCAAAACAACGTGAAAATATTTTGGGTGTGTATAACTAATGCACTTAAGCTGGACAAATGTAGTAAGCATCATTTAACTGTAATGCGGTTGTGAGACGAGGAAAAGGCCTCATTCAAGATGACCAAAAACCCAATCAGTTGGTATAAACATGATGCACACTTCAACTTTCTTACGCTATGTGAGAGTAGTAATATGGCCATTTACTACAATTAGTTTAATTAGTAACTAGCATCATTTGATCTTTGGACAATAGATTAAGATAATATATGGCTGATGTCAGCTTACACTTAAGAGCAACATTGACTTTCCGAATAAAAGTTTCAAATTTCAAATTTCCAGCAGCTGTTTTCCAATCGACTCACATTTGGGAAAGTTGTTCATTCACTACAACTGCAGTGTGTATCTTGTTTGTCTGTATTTGGTAATATTGGTGATGTGGGAACCACAATACCCAATGTATTAATTAGAATGTGCTTCTGATGGAGACTTTGAGTGTAGGGAATGTCATGTGAGCAGTGTGTTTGGTCTCACGGTGGAGGGCGTGGCGCTCTTCTTGCGGTCAGAGGAGCCCAGAGGACTGGCCGGCACCTTGTTAGTGGAGCTGCCTGATGAACTTTTCCTCCCAGAATCGTCCCCTGCAGTCCGGTTGTCTGACTGACCCCTCTTAGAGTAGGAGGAACCTAGAAAAACAAAGAGAGTCCATCACACAAAGGCCATCACTTGTTGTGCTCTTTATCGGAGACATCTCACTGCGCCGTCTTCTGCTCCCTCCGCCACTCATTTGTCATTTTTCCGTCATCACTCAGCTCTAATAGAAATCAATCTCACCTGCTTTTGTGGCTTCTCTCATTTAATCTGCTTGACCAACCCTCCACACTTAAATCAATCTCCACTCCACCCTCTCTCCCTTCTACTGTACACCGGGATTGAAATCTAATGATTCACTTTAAAAATAACTTTGTACGATCTGCTGATACTGTGTTTCCTTCCCTGAGCTTCTGACAAATGACCATCTCAATCTGATCCCTGTCCACTTCTCCTAACCCTCTCCTAACACATAGGCTTGCCGCGGTAGTCGGTGTAACCGGTGTTGCGCAGTGGTCGGGCACACACCGATTACATTACGTACCCACCGCCCCCACCATCATTTTGCTTTTTTATACAGAAATAAAACCCATTTAGATCATTTTGGCGTATCACCAGCGTGTTATCAATAGATAGTCGGACGACGGACGTTACAAACTGAAAGTGAATGCATCTGCTCCATAAGGAGTCTAAGCTCAGAGCAGCAGGTGTCATATTTCTCTCTCACACACACGCGGGATGAGAGAGAGTTGACAGACCGAGAGATGGCGGAGGATTTGGTGTCGTAGCAAAAAGCAAATGTGCCTATTTGGTAATATTTCAGATTTAAACCCAATGCTATGAGGGAACCATAACGTTAATGAGGTAATCCCTGCAAGGAGGACGGAGCGGTCACAGCCGGTGTTGTCACAAATTTATTAACCGGTGGGTTAATAAGGTCTCATCCCTACTAACAAACACCAGCTTCACCCACTTCCTCTACCTACCACGCACGCACGCACGCACGCACGCACGCACGCACGCACGCACGCACGCACGCACGCACGCACGCACGCACGCACGCACGCACGCACGCACGCACGCACGCACGCACGCACGCACGCACGCACGCACGCACGCACACACACACACACACACACACACACACACACACACACACACACACACACACACACACACACACACAGCAATCTTACCCTGGCTGCGGTTCTGAGGCTTCTGGTTGGACGACACACTGCGCTGTACCTTAGAGAGGCAAGATGGACGTACAGGTCAGTGTGGTATTCCTTATGTCACAGAGTTTTTACACACATCGGGATGTAAGTATGCTAGCAGAAGCTGCATTCACAGTTAATCTATAAAGCCATTCACACGTGAAACGGCCAAATACAAGCATCCAGGGAAGGAGCTGGCAGTTGCGGTTCACATGTACCTGTATGTAGGTCAACAATGTAAAACCTACGAATGAGCTACGTCAGAGTAGATTCCCAGTGTCTTTGGTAAAAAATACGAGGTCAAGTCAGTGCACTTGTGTCACTGGCTGCAGTCGGGAGACCTCATTATGTGTTAGCAGACCACATTATGTGTTCTCATTGTACCTTGTGAGGCGGGGAGGGGGCGTTTATGTTGCTTACATCACTTCCTGGCCGGGGCTTGATACCACTTTCATCCAGCTGAGGAAAAAAGAAAAAAAAAACACACAAATCTGAATATGTGTGTGTCAGGAGGAGACGCAGAGAGACTGTGTTGTGGGCACAACAAACACAAAGGACTAAAAATAGTACTGTTAAGAGAATACTGTTGAGCATAATTATTATTATAAATATATATATCAAATTCAGAGATGACAGCTTGTTGTATGTTCTGATGGCTTGAATCCAAAAATAAAAGTGAAGCCCTATATTTTCTTGTTTATAATGATGAACTCACAAGAGCTGGTTAGTATGACAGTTTACAGTGTAACATCAGTGTAAGTGCAGCTCTGACAAACCAATACTAACTGACACACTGGTACTGTGTAAAATGTGTAGGTGTGAGAAAGAAGCAGCGTACCTCAGAGTTCCTATAGTCCAGTAGCAGGTATGCAGCCATCACATCATTGTACTTCTGGTTCACCAGCGAGTCCTGGATCTCTTCCTGAGAGAATCCCATCGTCAGCATGATGTCTGCAAGCACAAAACCAGTTTAGAATTACAACGGTGAACTTCCTGCAGGTCCATAATTCTCCTTAAAAGGCCCTGACACAATGGCCAAGTTTGTCGGCCTAGTTTTTAGCGGTGTGTCCCGCACCGTCGGCTCTAGTCTGCCCGCGTCGGAGGCTTTTTGGCCGTTTCAGCATGTTGAGTCGGCGGCGGAGCTCGTCGGTGACAGAAATCACTCTGATTGGCTGTTCAGCTTAAGCATATCAGTGCACGAGAAGAAAAACGGAAGTGAGGAAAGCATGTCCACGAGTGAAGTAAAGACGGCACACACAGAAGGCTCTTTCCATCTTTATCTCATCTGATGATTCCAAAACACGGGTATTTTCACAACAACATGGCCATCTGGAATGAAGCTAAGTGGTGAGTGAGAGTGGTGTGAAAATGGTCAGCAAACGCTGCTTTGTTTCAGGTACGTATCATAACAAAGGCTTGTATATCCGCCGTCCTTGGTCTTCTGGTTTTCCCTCTTTGAATGACGAATACAGACTAATACAGATTACCACTACCTGCTGATGTGGAGAGTTATTTCCTCTCACGCAGGCGCAAAACGTACGTGCTAACTGGCCGTCGGCTGTAGCCTTAACAGTGTGTTCAAGTGCAACTTGTCGGCCAAAACAAAGGCGACGTGAGGCGACGCAATTGGTGGCCTTCATCTCCGCTAGTTCTTTGATGTCGGTGTGGTGTGTCTGGGCCTTAAGATGAATGGTCCTCGTGCGCGAGAGTGGAGAAAAAGAACACCTGTACTCAAGTGTGCCTGTGCGTGGGTGGAGAACGGAATAAATCATTTTTGAGTGTGTTTCTGGTTCCTACCTGTCCTCCTAGGGTCCTTATAATCTGGCATGGGTTCGATGTAGGGTTTGAGTTCTTCCTCCTCGTGGCCCACATTCATCCACCGGTCCCTCATTATCTGCTGCTGGGAGCAAGCCAGACAGACAGACAGAGGAAGACATGATATATCAAAGACAATATAGGGACAAAAGGCAGAGGAGGGAGGAAAGGTTAAGGAACGAGAGAGGAGAGAGAAGAGAGGGTAAAGAGATTAGTACAAGAGAGTCGCCTCAAGACAAATTGGCAACACAATAGAAAGGACACAGAAGTCAGCTAAGCACAATGAATTCATTCTACGTTATTCATCTGTTTACACCACTCGTCTTGACGGTTATTCTGTTTTTGTTTCTAATGTGCACAGCCAGGAGTATTTTATCTTCAATATGCAAATGAATCTTAAGAAGCAAACGAGGGGTGTGACCTTTAACAAACAGACTCTAAATTGAAGGCAGAGCTACACTGATAAAAACTGCATGTGAAGAGTGAATTTCTGGAAAACTGAACCGTATCAATCTGTTAGCTGTTGGAGTAGGTTTTTAATCCAAAATGTTACTGGCAATCTATTACTCAGCAGGAAATAGTTATATTCCTTATCTATTCAAAACTAGTTACCATCCAGTTACCTTTAGTGCATCCAAATTTAGAACCTCATAACCCCCTAAACTAACAAGTATTTACTATGCCTTTAAAAAGCACTTTACACTTCAGCAACAAACTCACATATAGCTGGTGAAGCAAGTCCAGGTGTACAGTATAGCACTGTATGTACTACATACACCATTAGCAAATAACGATCACTGGGATCGTTATTAGCAGATGGACAATTTTGGTTAAAGTTTTATCAGGTTAAATATTTTAAATCTGGCTCAGTTTCAAAATTAAATTATTTAAAAATGAATCCCACAGTTGAAACAATGACTCAATAAAACATTAGCCAACTAGAATAGATTCACGATACTTCAATGTCTAACTACTGTGATTTATGAGTTATTATCTTGTGTGTGTGTGTGTGTGTGTGTGTGTGTGTGTGTGTGTGTGTGAGCGCAGTACAGCGTACCTCGAGGCTGCCTCTTTTGGAGGGGTTCAGAATGAGGAACTTTTTGAGCAAGTTCTCGCAGTCGGTGGACATGTAGAAAGGAATCCTGTATTTACCACGCAGCACGCGCTCTCTCAGTTCCTGGAGATGGACAAGGGGTACGAAAAGTCAGCAGCAGACTCTCAAAAATCCACTTTCAAAACGTACACACTATCCTTTTTCCGATTTAATGAAAATGAGGGTCTATGAAACAGTGTTTAATGATAAAGGACTTGACTCTCTCTCTCATCAGTATAAACAGTTGAATCTAATGTGGCATGAAAGCAGCAACATTAGCTGCGGTTACACCCCCAAATGATTAATAGTTTTGTTAAACAAGTACCGCATTCACCTAAGCACAAGCTGGTTAGCATTTCAAACAGCTACGACTCTAACACAGCGGTAGTTATAGTTTGTGGGTGACATAACAAAAACATATTATTCATACACTTCCTGGTATTTTGATGATGTTAGATTTTCTTCAACTGTTATGGTATGTGATTAATTCAACATAATGCAGTTGTTAACAAAAGCCACCGGGCACAAATAATCAACATCACATAACGTTTGTAATCTACTTCAGTGGCTTTTATCCACATATTAGATTTCAGTAGTGTGCCACTGAACTTATTGACCTCTTCTGGAGAGGTCTTAATAACTCTGATTTATTGAGACACTGAAGGACAAGTGCGTGTATGTAACAAGCTTTCAAAGAGCTCACAGTACATTGTGAGGCTTTGAATTTGCATAAACATCTATCAAACTGCAAAAACTGAGCGCTAGGGCTTACAAAATGGCATTTTGAAGTGCCGAGACATTCATCTTAGTTGTACATTTTCTTGTCTGTGGATCAACGTGACACATTTAGAATACCTGTTATTATAGAGAGTGAAATCAGAAAAATCAGTGCGGCTCCTATCTGTTAAATAAAGACCAGTAATGTAGGTGTTAAACAAAACTCCACATGGCAGGAGGCAGCGCTAAGGCATACTCGACAAGCCTGGATGGCAGTTTGCAGGCACGGCAATATCAATATCACCACATTCAATGTCATATCGCCCACCCAAAATGTGTCTGCACTTCCAGAGTGACTCATGTGGCTACTGACTGAATGCAGAGTGTGATAGGTGGTATGAATAATTGTGATTCACTATAGTTTACAGAAAGCATTAAATCCAAGTTTCAGTGCCGGTTTGGTGCGTCGCACCACCAAACCACACTTGAAGACCAAATACTTGAGTTGGCATTTAATCACTTTTACACATTCACTCTCTCTTGAGTTCAGTTTCTGCATTCTGTAGGGCAGAGGGAACAGAAACCAGCATGACAAATACTACAACCACCCACAGAATACAGACTTATGTAATGCACACGAACACACACACACACAAACACACTCTCTCCTCTTCCTGACCTTGAGGTTCTGTCCATCGAAGGGCAGCGAGCCGCTGACCAGTGTGTAGAGGATCACCCCCAGGCTCCAGACGTCCACCTCGGGCCCGTCGTACTTCTTTCCCTGGAAGAGCTCCGGGGCGGCATAGGGCGGAGAGCCGCAGAACGTGTCCAGCTTGTTCCCCAGAGTGAACTCATTACTGAAGCCAAAGTCTGCTATCTTGATGTTCATGTCTGCGTCCAGCAGCAGGTTCTCCGCCTGCAGACAGATAGAGTGTGGGAGAGAGAGGAAAGAAAACCATTATTATGATGTAGAGAGCCGGAGGATGTGGAGGGAAACGGAAATATGGAGAAAAGGAAAGAGTATTAATATGCTGGCATTCTTTTTTTTTCTGGATAAGTGTGCCAGGAAATGATACACAAATACTTAAATTTGCTTTATGTGATATGGTAATGTGACATTTCCACATATAGAACCTCTTTTTCCACTTCACCCCCCTCCACAGGAAGGTCACAAAGTTTAAAGCGAGCTTGTACAACATAGTTTAACAAACAGGCCACCCCGTCATCCAGTGTCAGTGTAACAAAGAGTTTTTTTTCTCTGACATGCAAATGAGTTTGAAGATAATCTATTCCGCAGATAGCTGTCTGCAACACCTTTCTCTGGGAAAAAAAACTCTGCTGGGTGAGAGAGGGGTTTTTCAGAGTAATGGCCTGGGGCCTACAAGTAGCACACAATGGGCAAAGTGAGCTGCCACAGTTTATTCCTGTGTGTGTGTGTGTGTGTGTGTGTGTTTGTATCCCTAAGCCTAAAGTGAGCCAGTGAGCAAGGAGGCTGGGGTTGCCTAGCAACAGGTGCGCTCTCCTTTTCACTTGCTCTGAATGCTCTGCCGCTTCTGTGTGTTTCAGTCTGTGTGTGTGCACATTAAATACAACACTGACATCATCTCTAGGCTCTGACCTGGCGTCTCTCTTTTTTTTTTTTTAACCAACAAACTTAATCATCTATAGCTAATTAACATTAACACTTTAAGTTGGCCGAACAATAAAATGAAACTCTCAGTATAAACTGTATATAGAACATGATTGCAGCCATGCTGGGTTTTTCATCTTGAGACCTAAACAGACTGATTGTAGTCTTGCTGTGCAGCAGACTCATCAAAATTTGCTCTTGCAGTGTAGGACCTACTAGAATTAAGCCTGTGCTGGATTTCACAATTCAACCCTCAGATCAAGTGATTAGGATAATGTGCAGGATGGTACGCATTACAATAATGAGAACTCTCTGTCCTCCAGAAGTCTTATTTCCCATGCTGCCGTTTTTTTGTAAATGCCAACCTGCTAAAAGTGTAGAAATGTTTCATGACCTCGGTCAAAGCACTGGAAAATGTTAAAAAGCCAAAAATAACCATGATTGTGAAAAATAACTTTGAGATGAGAGGTTCCTGTATGGTTACTGTAACCCGTAATCATGATAATGTCTTGTCTACAGGTTTGCCTGCTGGCACAATAAGAGGATTTACAGCTCCGCATAATACTGGGAACCAAAATGACCTGGAAGCATTCGACCTGTGTGCGTGTTGGGTTTCATTTTTGGCACCAGCTGACGTGCATCAAAGACAGGAGGGAAAATATATGAAGATATATGAAGGATGATCCGACGGTGTGCACAAAAGGAGAATTGTCTAGAAATACAAGTGCGTGTGTACAGATGTATGAGTATGTGTGTTTAAGCCCTAGCACTCGAGGAAGAGCATTACATCATCTTTGTGATTAACCTCTGGGTCGCCTGTTCACGGGGGCAGGATTTCATCTCAGAAAGTCAAATCCTATGAAGATTAATGTGGACACAGAGAGAGAGAGCATGCTAGCTTGTGCTTTGACACTCAATGTAATTCAATAATGTGTGTGTGTTCTCACCTTGAGGTCTCTGTGTACTATACACTTCTGATGGCAATACTGCACCGCTGACACAATCTGGAGAGTGAGAAAGTGATAGAGAGAGAGAGAGATGAGTGAGAGAAAGGATGACAAGATGGATGAGTTAAAAGGAAGTAAAAGACACTGAGAGCTCTTCATTAGGAATTCATCAGGAAGCAATCATGAGGAAGTACTAGGGATGCAAAATGTATGCAATTCCCTTGAGCGCTTACATTTTAATGATCAATACTCAATCATTAAAACAATTAAAATACAAAATGCATGTTTGTTTGTTTTTTATTTCTAAGCTTTATTGACATGAGCCAATTTCATAACACAGACCCAAATAAATGTATTTATAAATTTATTAGATGCTACCTAATTTTTTAAGATTATTATTATTATTTTTTCCAAAGGGCCGCAGGTCGGATTCGACTCTCCTACTCAGCTTTGAGTACCAAGGACTCAGCCTTGGTATATGGGACGCCCGCTCTGCCAGGTGAGCTACCGGGGCGCCCCACTACTTCGTTTTTTAAATCCACAATTAAATCAGTATAAGCCTGTCCCTCAAAAAGGCTGCTTCTGCTCCCTCCACTTGTCATTATTCAACAGCTGACACCAAAGTTATGGATCTGTAAAGAGGCAATACACTTTTCATTTAATCTCGATATAACCTACGCCTTAAAACAACAGCGGCATTTGCTCCAACACACACAAACCTGTCTGAATTTGGCACGGGCTTCTTTCTCCTTCATCCTGCCATGGGCCACCAAGTAATCAAAGACCTCTCCTGGGAGACGAGAGAAAGAAGACAAGAGCAGTTTTAGTGTTGGAACCTGATACTTGTCTCCTTAAAGCCAGAGCATTGGGTCAACGGGACATTGAACTAATAAGTATTGTCATTTAAAAAAAAAAGTATGGACACTTCAATTGACAAACAAATACTTAAAAACAAGCTATTTTCAAATTTACGATGTCAGTAATTTTCAATGCAAAGGGAATAGAGATGGTAAGTAACCAGTATCCAAAGAAAACTAAACAAAAAACAGGATATTACTGATAAAACCCTTTGGACAAAGTACTTACAAAGTACTGAAGAGCCTGTGCATTAAGAGGGGAAGTAGCATTTTTATTCAGGAACCATTTGAGAGAGTGCCAAGCCTCAGGGGGAGTGATTTCCCAGTGACACGCACTTACCTCCACTAGCGTACTCCATTACCAGGTACAAAGTCTTCTCTGTCTCTATCACCTCAAAGAGCTTGACTGAAGGTGGGGAGAGAAAGGAAAAGACAGCGGGTCGGAGGGGGAGGGAAAAGTAAAGTGAAGGGACATGGGGCAGAAAAGAAAAGGCCAGGAGGGCAGTAGAAGTGAAAGCAAAAATACAGAGATAAGAGAGAGAAACAGAAGGATTATTATGATTTGGCTTGAATACATGACCTTGAAACACCAATCAAGTCTTGTGCCGAGTGAGTGACGACAGAGTGGAAAGTCACGTTTCCGTGTGACTCACCTATGTTGGGGTGATTCAACATCTTCATGATCCTCACTTCCCGGAAGAGCTGCGAGAAACAAACCAAGCAGAGAGCTGTGTCAAATACCCTATCAGATTTAGGTTGGTATTGCTTGTCAGTGTGAATGTGTGTGTTGTTGTGAGTTACATTTATATTCGACACATTCGTGTGCAAATTACTCATCACTTGATTTTGCATGTATGTGTCCATCGGACAAAATCCTATTTGTGTTATTGCAAAGACTCTAGAGTCAGTATTTGTTTGTGGGGAAAGATGACACTGAAAACTTTCACTTCCTGTTTATGAGCATGAGAGTCAAATTACTAGAAGGAAGAAGGAAAACAAATACATCCCTTTCAATACCAGTCAAAGGTCTGGCACAATAGAGTTAAACCATTAATGCCCTCAGCAGCCTGTAAACTCTGACATGAGTCAAAGCACTAATTCAACCAAGTCTGACTCAGTGCTCTGTGAAGAGACGCTTTTTACTCATTACAAAATTAGTTCCTCTAACTCAGCAGATAAGGTCAAACTAAGGTTGGGGGATTGGATGAATATATCAGCTATCAGCGATTGGCTGAGTACAGAGCCGGTTGGTTTATTTTTGGGTGATTTTTTGGCCGATGTTTTTTCATTTTATTTTGCTAATTTAATAGTCTGCCTCCGAAGAACGAGAGCAGAAATAGATGCAGCGGGGAAGAACGGCGTGTAGAGCCGGTGTATTTTTCACATCTAACTTATTTCGACCAAACCAGATCGGCAATCGCCAGTTGTTGCACTGACGATGGCCGGTTGGAAAACGGCTTATCACCCAACCCTGGGTCAAACTAGGCTTACTGGCAAGTTATCCGGAAGACCCACTGTATGCAGACAGTTAAAACAAAAAGTATAGAAGCAAAGAGACAAAACTCTAGTGTTTTTTGACAACAGCCGTTGCCGCCATTTTGGACTGAAAACACTTATTATATTTAGAATATTTTATAGTTCAGCAGAGACCATTTTCGTAGAATATAACAATAGAATGAAATTATTTTGTTTTACTTTTGTATGGTACTTTTTAGGCAGACGTTTTACTGGCGTCCGGTAGTCTGACAGTCCATAATGGCGGAGGCATAGCTCCGCTGCTGGGCGCTGAGTAATTGGCTTTCACTTCTTGGCTATATACGTGATTTGGTTAGAAGCTAGCCTGGAAATATTGAAGTCACAAACAACCCAAAATGCAACACTCTTACAGTAACAGCTCAGTGTGTAATATTTCCTCCGTTACGAATATTCTTTCCATTCAAAAACATCTGCTGTTCTTTAAAGTAATGCAACCCACTTTTTCCAAAGAGCCTGCCCCGCCATTCGGACCCCCGCCCCGCCCGACCTACAAGGAATTAATTCATTCGTTAGTCTTTTGTGATAAATAAATAGAGATTTTAAGAGATAAACTTGACATTTGATGTTGATATAATGTGCTTTAATCATGTATGGTTCAAGTATTGCATCTCTGAATGTTGTGGTGTTATTTCTGTGTAAAAAAAAAAGAAAGTTTATCTTTTCATAAGTGTTTCAAAGATCGTGAATTATTCGCATTAGAAGTTGCGGCAAGACGCACTTGCACGACTCGTGCAAAAAAACATGTTTACATGCGTCTTAACATTCGATGTGAGTGTGCGTGAGCGTTAGCATTTATCACTAGATTTATGTGTTGGTCCTGTCAGTGTCTTTGTCATGTCTTAACATTTTTTCTTGTCATGTGCTCTGTGTGTCTGCAAAGTGTGTATTCTATGCCTTATGTCTGCGGACGCATGTTTGGGGTGTGTGTGTGTGTGTGTGTGTGTGTGTGTGTGTGCAAGCATACATGGTTAGAGAGTGTGCGTGTAAGTGGACAGACCCCACCCTGCCACGATCAAAAGAAGTAATTGCAGCTTGTTTCCTGTAATTAAAACTCTCTCTGAAAACTAGACCACTTCAGAAAGAGAGAGAGAGAGAGAGAGTCGGACAGAGAGAGCGCTATAGAGAGAAAGAGCAAAAGAGAGAGACACGTGGGGCAGGAAGAGGGACTTTAGAATGACTTCTGAGAAAAGGGATAGGAAGGACTGAGGTTTTGTGCTCGTATGCGTGTGTGTGTGTGTGTGTGTGTGTGTGTGTGTGTGTGTGTGTGTGTGTGTGTGTGTGTGTGTGTGTGTGTGTGTGTGTGAGAGAAAGAGACCCACCTTCTGCAAACTGGAGGAGTTGAGCTGTGTCTTATCAATGATCTTTACAGCCACCTAGAAGCAAAACAACATGGATTATTAGTACACTTCTTATTCATTAATTACACGTGCTGCAGTGGGTTTGACGCATCTCGCTCACACAAACATGCACAGTCACAGCCTGTGACCACAACACACATACACACTGCTGTCTTTTTGGACACGCCACACACACACAGAACGATACAATCTCACAGAATTAAGCGATAAACACACAATCACAGCGGGGCGACAGTTGCATAATAGGGCAGTATACAGACAGGGACACACACACACACAAAGCGGAAGCATGGTTTATACTCAGGCCATAATGAGGTCTATAGTTCATAATCCAACAGAGGACACCAACAAGGGAGATGGAGAGGGAGAGGGAGAGAGGGAGAGGGAGAGAGGGAGAGAGAGAGAGAGAGAGAGAGAGAGAGAGAGAGAGAGAGAAAGCACAGAAAAGGAGAGAGAAATAAGGAGAGAAAATTAAAAATAGAGAGACAGATGGGGAGGGATTCAAAGTGAGAGATGTAGAAAAAAAAAGGGGATGAAATGGAACAAGAGAAAAGAGGACACGAAGAGAAAGGCGAGGGAAACAGAGAATTATGTCTTAACAAGGACACAGAAAAGGGAGGTCTACTTCTTTCACCCATATCCGTCTTTCACTGTCAACTAACTCCTTTCTTCCACTCCTCTTTCTGGTTGTGCTTGTCTGTCTGACTCTTTCATGCCCTCTGACTCTCCCTTGTTTTCTGTCTTTGTGTGTGTGTGTGTGTGTGTGTGTGTGTGTGTGTGTGTGTGTGTGTGTGTGTGTGTGTGTGTGTGTGTGTGTGTGTGTGTGTGCGCCAGCGAGTCACATGGAGTGTTATCAGGGTGTCAGGCACAGAGCTGTCACACATTGACAGAGCCCGCCCACCCCTCTCTCTCTCTCTCTCGCTCTCACACAAACACATACAGACCAAGAGTGTACTTGACTGGGCCTCAGACAGACCCCAGCATGGGCTCAGTGCAGACACAGCTTTTCCCTTAAAGGGACAGACCACCGCGTTACATCACATCTGGAATTCACAGTAAGCCAGAGACATTTAGGCTTCTCCATTCAAGCTGACAATGGCGATCTAATCTCCGGCAGCAGATGTACCGTCTCCAAAGCCGTGTGAGTCCAGGATCAGACCAGACCTACTGTGTATCACAGCGTGAGCCCTCCCCTACCCTCAGCAACCAGGAAGGAAGATTAACGTTTAGTCTAAACATTTATAGTGTTTTTCTACTTTTTACCATCTCGGCTAATTAAAAACATCTGATGCTTCTGTTCTACTCAAAATAGTTTGTGATGATAAAATAGACACCGGCTAAAAGATTTGGAGTCAACTACGTGCTCAGGTTTCCTCACCTGCTAACCATTTTCTCATGGCATTTTCACGTTTTAAGTTGAACAGTCAGTTTGGTGTTGGATTTACTTACTTTTCTACACAGAGGCTTCTATATTTCTTCTTCTTAAATAGGCTTTCTAAGCATTGCTGGCATTTGCACTGAACAAGCCAGTTTCTAGTTAAATAAAGAGCGAATGGTAAAGCATTTCTCCAGAATGTGACTTAAAGTGTCTAAAAATAAAAAGTTCAGAAAGTCAGGGCGACTCCGTAAGTGGAACCAAAGGGTAGATTAAATCTATCTAGCGTGTGTGTGTGTGTGTGTGTGTGTATGCATGCCTACCTCTTTTCCGGTGAGGACGTGTCGTGCCAGTTTGACCTTGGCGAAGTTGCCTTTGCCGATGGTTTTTAGCAACCGATAGTTACCAATGTGCGGCTGGTCATCTGATGTGGTCGTGGCAACGGAGTTCCGACATCGCGGCATGCTGGAGCGACCAGACGACTTGGTCTCCTGAAAAGAGAGGAGGCAACATGTAAGCATGGGAGGACATGATGACTCGTAGGCAGAAAGTAATAGAAAGTGACCGAGTGAGCAAAGAACGAAGGAAAAGTTTTACATCAGCTGCCCTGAATACTTTAAATGCCCCGTAGATACACAGCCTTTGATTTAATGTCCATCTCATGTTTGGTGTCACTGACTGGCCCCGTTTCTAGATTTCTGGAGTTGAGAGACATTGATCTCTTAGAACGCTGGAGTTTCATTCAACTAACAAAACACACATTAATAATATGTTTCAAAAGAAAATAAGGTTGGGTAACCTCATCAACACGGCTGCCTCTTAGAGAGACAGCAATGCTTCCAAAGTAACAGACACTATCTCATACAAATTCTGGTTTTATCATCAAATGATGTGGCAATGAATCTTTAAAGCATTCACGTGCGGATCTGTCCTAACTATGATATGATGATATGACTTCCTTACAAACAACACTTTCTGACACATTTATGTCGGTTTAAAATGCACTTATACCCGATATAGAACAATCACAACAGAACAACTCACCGCTGCAAAAACTATGAAGTCTAAATGAATTATTAATGAATAAGTGAAGTGTCCAAGTCTACTGTATTCAGGAAGGCTTTGGTAAATGGACTTGCATTAATAGAGCGCCTTTCTCAACCACTCAAAGAGCTTTACACTACATATCAACATTCACCCATTCACACACACACACACTGATGGCAGAGGCTGCCATACAAGATGCCAAACTGCTCATCAGGAGATAATCTAGATGCTTATTCACACACTGATAGCACAGCCTCCGGGAGCAATTTGGGGTACAGTATCTTGCCCAAGGACACTTCGACATGCGGACTGGAGGAGCCAGGGATCGAACCACCGACCTTCCAATTACTCACTCAACTTCCTGAGCCACAGACGCCCATTATACTCTGGTAGCAAGATTAAGATGGAGACTGGGAATAGATAGCCAATATAGATCGGAGCTTCCAAAGCTTCTGGAGGGACTTCAACAGCTAAATAAAACACATGGGTTGGACTTTGTAAAGAATCTTTATCACTCAACAAACTTTATGAGAAAAGATAAAGCTATTAAATCCAGTCTAAAGATGTTATTGGAAATTGTGCGATATCATTGCTCAATATTGCGATGACGATATGACTTGCGATAAATAAACGAATATTGAAGTGTTCATATTAGCTATACTTTTGTCAGCCTGGTTGTCTTTAAATTCAGAACCGGATTAGAATTGAATATTTTACATATATCTAGGCTAAATGTTGTTTCTAGAGCAGCAACAGTAACGTTTACAACAGCAAAGTCACCATATAAACTCTGGAAACAGCGTGATAATGAATACTAACGTTACGGTCTTTAGCCTCGCGGCTTGTTTAATACCGGGTTTTGGTGAGCATCCCTAAATAAAATAAATTTTCTTAGTCATCACGTTTCAGGCGGATGTGTTTATCGCGCATGTTCATATCGTATCATATCATAGCTGTCTGGTAGTTAAAACTCTGACTACCTCTTATGGTGATGGATAGTATTCGTTCTATTGTTTCTAACATTTTCTAGTAACTATTTTCCTTTGCTGTAGAATAACTTAATATTTGGGTATGAGCACATGTCAGTAAGAGCTACTGCCCCAAAACTGAAACTATGCAAAGTGTGATAACACAGGCTCTCTTCTGTAGAGTCAGAGGAAAGGTGCTGGGACACTGAGCTAAGCCTTGATTTTCCTACTGTCACTGTTTTACTATGGTTAATGTTTCACACTGCAGTCGGTCATGGCCCACACACAATATTCATCATTTATATATACAGTGTATTCATATTGGGCTTCAGATGAATCCAGATATTTTACCCCTGGTTCACTGACTGTATCTGTGTGACTTTAATTTGAACCCACAAGGCCAGAAGTTATTTTAATAGTCTCTTTATATGGTAGTATGGAGTAAAATTGCTTCAGTTCCTCTTACAGTAGACAGTAGGTCTTTCGAGTCACACACACACCCACAAAAAGAAAACAAAACCTTGCTGTGCTGGCAAGTTTTGCATGGTTGGCAACTGCGATTAGGTTTCAACTCCAGGAAAGGGTCACGGCAATTGTGTGTGTGTGTCTATGTGTGTGCGTGTGATCTGAGCGGACAGGTGACGGGGATCAGGGTCAGAGGAGAGGACGACTGGCTCCAGGGTGACGAGGCGCAAACACACACACACACACGGGCTGCGACACAAACACCAGCGCGCGGACACAAGAATACACACTGGTGCGGTGGTACACGGACGTGCACACGGCGGCATAAATCACACACACCTCTCGGAGATTTGACACCAATGAGAGAGACGGTCCAGTGAAATTCACACTGTTGGTGCGGAGTGAAGAGGCTCGCACACATCCTCTCTTTCTCTTGTTCTCGACAAGTCATTTTATTCACCCAATTATCTCTCTCTAGCTCGAACAAATTAGAGACTCGCACTGCGTCCCAAATTACTGACAGACCGCATTTTTATCAACATCTTCCTCCCTCCGTTACCATATCTCGGGCCATGGGAAACGAGGATAACCATGATTACTTCATTGTGTTTGTGTGTTTCTTGCTCCAGATGGTATGATCTAATGTCTGCGTCCCAACCACCACCCCCACATCCTCATGCTGACAGTGCAGACCTGAACAAAGTGTAATAGGCCAGATTAAGCTTTAACACAAGCAGGGGGAACTGGGATTAAAAACAAATGACAGTTGCGTTAAACCCGGAGGACAGGGGAAGGTCCTTATGTGGCCTTGTGTGAGGGGGAAGCAAATGATTTTTATTTTTGGATCATGTGTGAGAGGGGGATAGAGAGAGAGAGACAATATGTCATATGGGGACATTATTCAAGAAAATGAGACCCAAAATCTGACCTCACAAAGCTGATTTCTAGATCAGTCCTCACAGATGTCTGTGTGATCTAACTCCCTCTGTCACTCGCTCAGCTTCAAATTGATCTCACTGAGTACTGCTGTCCAAAATAGCGCTTGGAGGTCAAAATTCGCCCTCCACTAGTGTCGTCACGATACCAAAATTATGATACGATACCTGACTAAATATCTCGGTACCGATACTGAAAAGATACCACGGCAAAAACATAAAACATTTGGAAAACTAATGAAATAATAGATGACAGAACATGGAACATAAAAACTGAACATATTTTGAAAATGTCAAGGAGGAGAGTGTGAAAAAAAGCCATTACAACAGGAGTGATTTATTGTACCACAGTGTGTTCACATAATTTAATATCAAACCAAAAACTCTGAATTAAGATAGACTGTTTACACACTCACATCTCTCCACTTTCACATGTCACATTGCTGCTTATGAAAGGTTAAGGTCTTTGCAACAGTGCTGTCAGCTATTTGGTTGAGTTGCCTCTTAGCAAAATGCTCTGAGTGAATTTAAATTCCCTCTGGTAAGCAGTGTATATGTCTAGGGCTTTTATTGTGAAAGGAGAGAAGGGGTGGAAACAGTAAAGACATAGACATAGGATGAGAGTAGAACAGACATGGACCTTTTTGCCCTGGTCATTTCACTATTTCAAAAGAAAATGACGCTCAACATTGTGTATTGAACATAGAAATAGAATGAGTAGCCTACTACAATGGTCACAGTTCTTTGCAACGGCACACCGCTCTGACCATTCAGCTATGGTGATTTGAAAGGGAATGTCTGTCCTATCTATTTCTATGAGTAAAGAGTTTGCCATCTTGGTTCAGACTACGGAGCCTCCGTGTTATTATTCTATTAACTTCAGAAGTATAGGTGCAACTCAAAAACCCATCGCTGCAACACTTTAACGCCATATTTCGCTACGTGCGTCTGCTTTGTCGACAAGCCGTGGACGGTCAGCGAGAACACTTGCGGAGTATTTGCAGCGTGCATGTGAGAGAAAAATATGTATGCCAGCAGACACTGCCCTGCTGTCGCACATCCACAACTCATAAATACGGCTTTTATTAAAACACTGTCATTCAAAGCACCAGTGCTAATAAAATAGGGTATAGTATCGTTTTAAAGGCAGGGTATTGCAAAACCTTTCTAGTATCGGTTTACCGTGCAACACTACCCTCAACAATCCATTTGTATTTCCCAAAGGCTTCCAGCAAGTAATAAGGCATCCTATTTTGATGCAATTGAAAAGGTGTGTGAGAAGATATGCAAATAAAAAAAAAGTTTACACAAATGTTAAAGTTAAAATGTCCTTATATATATATAAAACCAGAGTAAACTGGTTTCCAGTGTGCAGACCAACAGGAAAAGCTGTCAATGGCAATGCTGACTAAGGCGAGATTAATGTAAAGCTTTTCAAATCTAAAGCGCTCCATTTAGCTGCTTTGAATTTCGGGTACCTGGTATCGTGCATGCTGGCTCACTCCCACTCTCACTGGAACACTCGAATTGAACAAAAATCAGCCTATGGCACGATAAGACACAACTTGAGATGTATACATTGCTTTCGAGCCAGAGAGATAACCTGATAATGTTTGAAGACACAACAACCATCCAAAGGACTTCTCTAGGTGTCCATCACTCTGACAACAAAACAGTCCAACCAAAGAGGTGTAATGAATCACCTAATCCAAACATCCTCCTCAACAAATGCATGACCAGTGAACTGCCAACTGGGACTTTCCACAACAGTGTGACCTTTTAGAAACTAAATAAAACACATCACAACTAAAAAAAAAGTGCATTTTTTAAAAAAGGACAACATCTTAAAAAACATAACAGGGGGCATTTACATAAATGTATACCCATAAGTAAAACACAAAGTGCAACAAAACACCAGAGAGGTATAGCTTTATGACTGTATAGAGACAACTGAAAGTTGGATTATGCTCTACAAGTTCAAATGTCATTATTACATCCCTTTTTTATAAAACATAAAGAAGAAATAGTATCTCAGACATTTCTCTTATTTCAGAGAAACTAAACTTAACCAGCTCAACATGTACAACCTTGGTGTAACTGTACTACAACTAACATGAAGGTCAGTAGACAGAGACAAACTTTCAGTCTAACTCCTGCTTCAATGGATCATCCACCCAGTAGTCAGCAGGCTGAACTTCTTATTTAGTAGTTTACTGACATTATATTGGGACCATTGTACAAATTACAGCACGTTGAGATTCAAGCGTGTTTCCTCTGAGTTCTTCCCCTCTTCCACAGTCTTCAACTCTTTAGTCTTCCTCCTCTCCTATCCTCTTTCATGTCCGACTATTTTTGTCTTCTGATTCTTCCTTCATTTTTGGGCAGCTGCAGGCTAGGCTAAACCCCCCTCCCCCAACACACACACACACACACACACACACACACACACACATACATGTACATATCCACCTCTCCTCTCTCCCCTCAGTTATAATTATAGATGTGTTGGAGGACAATAAGTGACATCATTGTTTTGTTCACACATTACTCTCTGATGCTATGTGTGACTCATGAATACCAACTTGAAACTGCACAGTTTAGCAAAGAGTTTACTAACTTAAGATTCCAGTGTAACTAATCTAATTGGACATATTCAGCGAGGCTGTCAAAGTTCAGTTGAATACTGAGCTGAATGTATACTCACTGAAACTCAGGGTTTGTTAATGATATTCACGCCAGATGAAGGGACCTATGGGGAAGGAGTAAGGGTTGTAAATTGGAAACACACAGCCCAAAGGTACATACATGTAACCAATCACATGACATTGTTGACCCCTTCAGGTGACACTGAAATGGGGGCAGAAAGCAAAGCTGGGCAAAAAAGCTGAAGAAGTTTGGCTGGCCAGCACGTGTACTCTATAAATGAATCCAGGCTGTAGGCGGAAGTAGACGCTACTACTGCAGTGGCAGCTCACTTCTAAACCTGTGTATAACACTGTTTGTTTGATTTAATGTTTTAAGCTCCTTTGTCAATCAGGGATGTCACGAGAACCAATACTTTGGTACACAGTCGATGCCAAAATTCTGAAAACGTAACGGTACTCATTTTTCTACTGTCAGGGCTTGAGACTAACGCCGTCCTGGGGTTGATAGAAAATGTGTCTGAGATGCAGTAAACTCACTGTCAACCCGCCAAACGGAAGCATCCCATTTTTTTCCCCCGTGAACAACAAATCTGTGTTGAAATTCAAAGTTAACTAGCTCTCATCCTGCCCATTTCAACAGGGGAGGTGCTACTGATTTATATTATGATGCGTTCAGGCAAATGTGCTGTGTGGTAAATTCTAAAGTTATCATGATGTGTTCAAATGCAATCTTGTAAAAAGTAGTTTTTGGTGAGAAAAGGAGATATTTTCACAACAATATAGAATAGATAATAGAGAGGGAATTATGACTGTTTAATATATATACAAACAGTAGTAAAGGAGTGTATATTGAAGTGCATGGGATATATTGTTTTACTGTGGTTTTTTACCACGGTATGGAATTGGTATCGACAATCGTGGAGTTTCACTGGTATTGGTATCGACTACTAAATTAAATAAATCTGTCCAGGAGATCCTGTAGAACTGGTTACATGTTTAATAATATAGTCATCATATGCCATAAAAATAAAGGTTATAATTTACAAAACGTTCCTGGCCAACACATAAATCAGCTGCCAGGTAGAAATTAAAGCACATGTTGATTGTTAAATTATATGAATGTTTTTATGTATCACATTAAAGAAGTTTTTGACCCTTCCACTGTTATTTTTATACCTTTTAATAACTGATTACACAAACACGACAAGAAACAATTCTTTCATCTGATTTGCTCAGGTGATGTCTATATTACGTTTATTCCCCATTTCCATACCAGATTTGTTTCTACAACAGCAATCATTCAACCGCAAGCCTGTCAGATTAGGTGCAGACTTTGCCTACCGTGTGGAGGGACCATTAGTAGAGTGTTTATATCCAGCCCAACAATTCAGACCCCCTCCCAACACACACACACACACACACACACACACACACACACACACACACACACACACACACACACACACACACACACACACACACACACACACACACACACACACACACACACACACACACACACACACACACACAAAGTGAAAACTCACTGACAAGATGCTTGCATCTGAGAGTCATTTACTGCCACACTGCAAACACAAGCATATGCACATGACCCCCCCCCCCCCACACACACACACACACACACACACACACACACAAACAGTAATGTTAATCCAAGCCAGTGTTGGTTGTGTTTTGAGTCTAGCCTCATTATCACTGACCTTTACTAATCTGAGTTCTGGGAAGAAGCCACTCAGATACAACCAGACGGAATTTTATACAGTACGGTCCAGAAAGTGACCCTAAAGGAGAGTCGCACATGAAGTGTGTGCAGCACAGTACTATCAAGATAGGCAAACATAGGCAAAAATGTCATCAACTGTAAGGAGGCAAAGTAGGGGAAATAATAGGAGAGAGGAGCTTAAAAACACACACACACACACTTTGGAAAATTACCATGACAAGCCAGGCTAAGCTGAAACAACTAAACACCATTTATGACATTGTAAAAAAACAAAATGCTTCAGCTCTGCTTACTGTGACTCAAGATCACGTTGATCAATTATCAGCTATAATCTGATCAGCCTTCCAGACCATTATTCCCCCTGTTCTTCACCCCGCCTCACCTTACATGACCTTATTCTGCAGTGACAATTGAAAATCACATTTGTCCGTCATTTGTTTAGTTTGTTTCACCCTGTTAGAGAAGCTGAGGCTCCTTTGTTATTGGGGAAACAGAGGGAGGAAAAACAAAGAAATAAATCTGCGTTTAATATGTCAAACAGTTTTTTCTATGTGCTTTTAATTCCTAAACTATGGGGTGTAATTACACAGAGACCCATTATTACTCCAATTATACACAATTAAAATATGGCGTCTTTCCTGCCAACATTGGCAACCAAAATATTGACTGGCAGCTATTAGAAGCTGTTGTGCAGATCGTTTTTTTAAAAT
The DNA here is from genome assembly GCF_015220745.1 of Sebastes umbrosus. Taxonomy (NCBI): domain Eukaryota; kingdom Metazoa; phylum Chordata; class Actinopteri; order Perciformes; family Sebastidae; genus Sebastes; species Sebastes umbrosus. Next base: position 21,243,972 of record NC_051290.1, read on the forward strand.
ATCACATCACAACCTGCTGTTAACAATTAAATGTAATCACACTGCCCCCTCTCATTTCAAATAATTAACTACATATTAATTACTCCGTCCCTTCCTGTCCGCGGACAACTTAAGTTTGCTACCGTAGACTCGGAGGAAGGGCTCGACCAAATGCTGAAGACAGCAGGCACTCTGAATTTCACACTGAAAAATAAAGTAATGGCCAGAGACAGACAATTATAACCTGGGGGGAAAACTATATCAAACTTAATTAAATTTAGCTGCAAAACAATTTATGAGGTTAAACTAGAGGTCTTACCACGCTGCAGGTGCAATGTTTTCCCCCAAGATAGGAGGGCCATCTGTGGGGATGGAGGGGCGGGCTGGCGACAATTGATTAACAAGTGAAGACCTTTGCACACCAAGTTCATATTTTTCGCCCCAAATTGTCACGTTTAAAAATGAAAACAACCTTACGCAGTGCCAATCACGTTTACACACCGACTTTTCAGAACAGGTTCCATTTTCTGTGTTTTTTCGCATCCGTCAAAAGAGGGTTGTTTGACCACTATGAGCCACCATCCGTGCAAACTAGGGATGTGCATTCAAAGCAAAAATACGATTCGAAAATCACTGGGAATTATTTGATTATTATTCGACAAACCATGACGGTTTTGGGGAGTTTTATTTTGTTTCTGTCGGGTTGAATGACGATGCTCCGCTGCTGGAACGACTGATCTACCTGCTGAAACTACAAGGGGCGCAGCGCCACTTGCACGCGCCCGCGCACACACACACACAAACAGACACACACCTGCGCTGACAGAAAAGAGCCGAACTGAACGTGCCACACATGTTTTACAAGGCCTATTGAAGGAGGCTGGGTCACACGTCATATCTTTGGGGTACAATACATGCACAGTAAAATCTGGTGTGCCCTCGCCGAAATTGAGCCAATCGCACGACCGCAGCTCCAGTTACACTGCGCATGTGTTATACCCATGTCCGCCCGCGTCCCATCCTACTTCCATAGGCCTTGACGTATTACCGGTAGTAACGTTACTACCAGGCAGCGCCTGCAATGGTTAACACAAGGGAAATATATTTTTTAAGACGGGACGAATAGTCGCATAAACTATTTGATTTTTTTTATAAATTAACGACTATTCGAAAAATCACAAAACACTTTACGATAAAGAAATAAAAGAATACAGAGATGCAGAATTTAAAGATAGATTGTGGCAGGTGATGGAGAACAGCTTGGAATTGGGGATGGTTGCAAAACTAGGCAGCTAAACGATAGCTTCTTGCTAATGTCATTCATTCATTAGCCCCGGTTTGGGACTATTGCTATCCATGTGTACCCGTGTAATTAATTAAATTGTGTCTTGTATTATCAGTTTTCGCAACAAATAGAATAATAGAAATGCATCGGACTCAGTGAGTCCAAGGTTTCTGTGCATGAAGGACAGAGGGTGTCGTATCCTGTACAGAAAGTCCCCTGAGGCAAATTTGTGATTTTGAGCTATACAAATAAAATTGAATTGACCTGACGTTTTATATCGGATGACGGATGAAAAAAACGCATATGAAAAATACAGACATAGTGTGTAAAGACCTTTAATTGTGCCAAATAAAGATGGTGGTTAATATCAAAATATATAATAATTAAAAAAAACAGTTATGGGCGTCTGGTTAGCTCAGTTGGTAGAGCGGGCACCCATGTAACAGGCCTCAGTCCTGACCGCGGTGGCCCGGGTTCGAATCTGGCCTGTGGCCCTTTCCGCATCCACTCTCTCTCTCTCCCCCTTTCCAAGACTCTATCCACTGTCAATAAAAAGATGGTAAAAATGCCCCCAAAAAATAACTTTAAAAAAAACAAAAAAACAGTTATTTCTCTTCAGGAGGCTGGGTCATTTCAATATAGCAGTAATATCATCATTTACAGCCTCAAATAGTTGTTTAATTGGTCCTCCAATAATTAAAGTCCCTTCCAGATAAACACCTTGTGTTTTAAGGTGATTTTTTTTACATAGCAGTGTGGAGGGTTTTGGCTGCCCATTGTCTGACACACAGTCCTAATTGTTAGGACAGACAACCGCAGAGCTCATTAAAAGAGCTGTTGTAATGTCAGCTACATGTAAGCTTACTGTCTGGCATGTATGCTGCCTTTATAGAACTCATTTGACATGTGATCAGCTGGGGAATGTGTCGTCTATAACGAACCACCTGCTGCTATTTGCTGGAAAGATGAGTGCCGTTAATGAGAGCATGATGCTCGTTAACTACACCTGCCTCGATTTATTTTGTTTATGAATTAATCCTGTCAAAATAGGCTCAACTTGACAGAAAGGGTGGTAATACTGGTTCAAAAAAACACTTCTTAAGCTTTACTTTTCTGCCTATAAAACTCGTTGGCAGCAGCGCTGCTGTTCCACTCGTGAGTTATTTGGTGTAGCTCTATGAATCGATTTAAAATTTAATGGTGCAAATTTCATTATTTATATTTATGTGTTGGGCATGGTCAAACTGAGGCGGTATAACACAGATGGCCATATGTAGGACAAATGCTGATGTGAGATTTCTTAAATATTGCCCTAAAATAAAAAGTCAAAAGAGAAATACTTGGATCCATTTAAACATTTTTTTTAATATTCAATCCTCAATCTCAATTTAACTTAAGCCAATATTTAAATAAGATATTTGTCTTTCTACCACCCAACGCTATATGTGGAACAGACATGCTCAGAACAAACAGGGTCTTTATTGGATACATAACACAACCACATACAAAAGCTGCTGCATTAAACTGAAATTTGTAGGTGGGAGGACACAAACACACACTCACACACACACCTCCCGACTCTAGGTCGTGATGGCTGTGTTGCCATGGAGATTTGTCGCTTGCTGAATCCTGCCCTCTATCTCGATGTTGGTTTGTATCACTTTCATCCTTCCTTCGTTTTCTCTTGCTCCCTCCCTCCCGCCATTCTTTTTTTTCCTACCATGCTATTCATATGTTTATGCTTCTATTTATACTCCTCTTTAATGCCAAGATGGGTTTCCAGAAAGAAAATCATGTGACAAAGACAGTTTGTTGTACTTGAATGAGAGCATGTAGTGTGCAGTATCCTAATGCAGAAGCAACTTCTAAGCCTTTCTCTTCTTAATCGCCACATTTTGCTTGCTATATAGTAGCTCTCACATATAAACACCAATTTCGTCTGCAACTTTTAACTGGAACTAGTAGCTAATTACAAGGAAAACCCCGAAAGGGAATAACTTTGGGAGGACTCATGTGAAACAACCACTCTAATGAGAGACAAATTAAAAGGACACAAGTTAAAAAGCTGCCAAATGCCTGAGAGAAATGTTACTGCACCTGTTTGACAGTTCTTCTGATACAACTCATAATGGAAAGTAAACAGGACCGGGGTGTATAGAGTTTTGCATATATATATGTTTGACAAAGGATGGAAATAAAATTAACAAATGCAGCACTTTTTACACTATGGTCACACACACATATAGTGTATGAAAGGAAACTTTGAATACATGTGCTGCCTCAGGTCATACGGGGCCTAATTTCTACACTCTAGCCAAACAAAGTGAAAATGTATTTAAATAGGACTGAAAACCTTAAGGCATTTGGTCTATAATGTATTTTTGTTGTTGTTTTATCATGTTCTTGCACTATCTAACACTTTTACCTTCTAAGCTCCTTTTTTAGAATTGTGTGTCATATTTTATATGCACTTATAGTGATGATTTTCAAAAGCCAGAGGCTGTCATTGGACCCATTTATAACTCTGAAGAACAGCAAAAAAAAAGCAGTCTGTGACTCACACTAGTAAAGGTCTTTATTAACATGATTGCATCATACCTGGATTTTCACAGCTAAGGATTTTTCAACACTTAATGTTAAACCTAACCCATAGACTGCTACAGGAATGAGTCCTAAAACACAGAAATGAGCATTTTAGCAATTCTCGTCTGGAAGTCAATGGGTTTTTAGTTAGATGCCTGAAAAATGGAGATTTTAACGTTTTGTTCTACGACATAAAATGCATCAATAAATACCCGTCTCGGGAATTTTGAAGCTTTAATGTGTCTTAAAGAAGCCGGTTGCTAACAAGTGTCTAAATGAGACTACTAAACGTCATCACGCCGACTCGTCCTCCTTAAATACCTCCTTGGTGTAGTTCGTTTATAGCCTAACGTTAGCTTTTTACTTCTGGTGATTGCATTCACACTTCAAAAAATCATAAAAATGGTGTACAGTAGTAGAGATTATCTTGCTGAACAAAATGTGCAAGTATCACAAACGTTTGTTTGCCACAGAGCTTATTTACTGCAATAATCCAAAACCCAATGGAAAATCCCATTGGCTTTTTGTCGAGGGAACCCAGGGCGATGCTAACTTCCTGGTTGGCCTACAAAAATACGTCATCCCTGGAGCACCCCGTTATTACATTATTAGACCCAGTTTATCCCCAACTATTACACTACAGCTTGTCTGCCACCAGTAACTACAGACTCAAAACTGAACAGCTTTTCAGTTGTAGTGCTCGTGTGTGCTTTCAAGCCTACTGGCTTAAGCCTCACTGCAGTGCAAGACTGAAAAATCATTTAATATTAGTGAACTGCACAATGTCTCCAATCATGATTTAGTAAATGTTTTGCTTGCGTGCTCCTTTGTCGCCTCTTATGAAACTCTGCAGGGCAAAATCTGATATATACTAGCTATTCAAACTCTCCACACACACACACACACACATAAGGCTAGGTAAATTCGTGAGAGGCCCCTTACTTTAGCAAGGTGGTGTCACGCCGCGTCTCAGTTTGCTGTGAATGTAGCGTCGTCTGTGTGTGTTCTCTTGAACTGGATTACCCTAACCTCCAAGGTATGTGTATATTTGTGTGCTTGTGCGCGTGTGTGTCAAATCAATTCAGAGCTCCTGTTTGCTCTGTTGCAGTCACAGTTGGGACACGCTGCGCAGCACTTCCTTGCGTGCCCTCGTTCTTGCTGCTATGCAACTGTGTGTGAGCGAGTGCGAGCCGCCAGAGTAAACAGGCCTGTGTGGCTTTCACAGGGTGGCTGATTGAAAAGCTGATGAATACATGTATAGATAGATGGGGTAGAGGGTTTCCCACAGTGTTTTATAGCGGTTTTGCACCACCTCGTCTGAAACCAAAACCACTGCCACTAACTTTTTAAAATAAAACGAGAAAAAAAATAGGTGCTATATTGTACAGTCAATGCTGTACAGTATACTGGCTGTGTGAGTATGACTATTGTTTCGGCAGTCATCTACTAACTAAGTGGCTTATCACCTCGGCTAAACAATTTCATGTGGAAGCCCTGGAATAGTGGTTTAGAGAGTAAATAAATGGTATAATACATGTGTTAGACAGTTAAATCACAGGAAGAGTGCCACCATTATAAGCTAAGATTAATTAGGCGTGATGTTTTATATGATTACAAAGCCCAATTTGTCTTTGAGGACAACTTTTAATTAAGCAACTGGGTTCAAGTGGCAAGACTGTAATATATTTTGGGTGTACACTCCATTAATCAGAGATAGGGAATTATTAGCCTGATCACAACGGCTTGCTTATTACAGGTTCCCACTATGTGATTTGAACCCCAACTAACCCGATGTTGCCGATTTCACTGGATTTCTGAATCAGTGTGACTCAGCAGAGATCAGAAAGTTTCTTTCCTCCAATGGACGCGGCTAATCCCGCAGGATAAGCGTGGTAAAAGGACTCAGATTAAAGCCACAGAAGCGAGTTGTTCAACAGCTGGGGCTACTAAAAGCATTTAAAACTAGTTTTGTTTCAAAGACTGTTAAGTAGATGAATCAGACTGTAGTGTTAAGTAACACCACATCAAAACACCTCTGACACACAGTGTCTGAGCCTTAGGAAATATGTTTTGGATAATAAGCAGCATTACTACTTCTTGGGTGCAGCATTGAGTGCACAAACAATGGAGGCCTGAATGTTTCCCATCAACTTAATAGCGCTTCTTGAAAATCTACTTTGACTTTAGACCAACATATATTTGATAATACGCTTTAGGGATGCACCGATACCGATACCGGAACGGGCTGATGCTGACTCGAATAGCTGGATATCGGTGACAATGGGGCCGATCTATTCAATTCAGCTCCATGTTTATATACTGTGTACATTATATACTGCTATTATATACTGTTTTGACCAATTTGTTGCTGCGTTAAAAAGGTTTACACTTGAAAGTGTAATTCCTGTTAATTTTGAAGATCTTTTATTAAGTTGCTGGATTTATTATTTTAATAATAAATAACAATTCACTAAATTTATACCTTTTTATTTGTCACATTTTGTTTTACAAGGTTAGGGAAGCGATGTTTAAGTCAAGCCTGATGTTGCCTTACACATAAAAGAGTGATCCCAGTGAGGTATATAGCTTATTAATTAAACACTGGTATCGGATCGGTGCTCTGTATCAGCCGATACCCAAAGCCCACGTATCGCTATCGCTATCGGGACTGAAAAAGTCAGATCTGTAGTTTTATCTTTATTTTTGCAAACTATTATTTTTCTCTCTCTATGATAATAAAAAGATCCCAATCTAAAAAAAGAAACTTGGGTTGTACTTCATCTAATCTTTGATAATTTAACCACTTCTCTTAGGTATTCATTTAACCTTTACTAGAAAATCAAAACACACACATTTTATCACAGGAAGAAATCAAAGAATTCATGGCAGACTGACGTCAGATGACTAAACAGATTTAAATTGAAGCAGTGAGAGAAATCCACACTCCTTCACCTGAATGACGTCAAGCCCTTGAAATCGCAGGTCTACAGTTAACTGCCACACCTACCACTCGGCTCAACTGGAAAGGCCTGTTTCACCCTGCTCTCTTAGACAATCCAACACACACACAAAGCACTGAAGTTCACTGCATTGTTGGTTAAACACCTAGGCAGCACCTGTCTGTCCTATATTTAAGTGTCCACCGGAACTCCAGGTATAAATGGCTAACAGAACTCATTAAATCAAACCGTAATGCCGATCCAATTAACAACTAACTGCATGTGTCTGTGTGTGCATGGGAAAATGAAGGACTGCTAGTGTGTGTGTGTGTGTGTGTCTGTGTGTGTGTCTGTGCCGGCAAGAACAAATGTGAACGTGACAGAGTGTGTGATCTACTGTGTGTGTACGAGTGTGTGTGTTTGCAGCAGGTTCTCTGTTGCTAGGGCCCTGGCTAGCTTTGTCTTTCTGTTCATCTGCCTAGTGACTGGTCTGGGAAGGAGAGAGGCATAATTTATGGTTTCCTGGGCGTAACAGCATGTGTGTATGTGTGTGTGCGCTATAGATTGCTTACAAGATGACTCATCCAAAGGGAGCATGAATAAGGATTGGCAAAAAAAGGTGAACACTGGAACATCTTCGCCAGCATACCTGTGTCGATGCACTCACACACTCGGTGTTTCTCTCTCATCTATATTGAATTTCCAGCTCAACCAGGCTTTCCCACTCCCAAGGTGTCAAGTGAAATACATCAAACTGTGCTTAGTTACTCATATTTCCAATACTATGTTTGCTTTGTCTTTTGTTGCTATGGTGCTTGACGGCATTTTGAACCTGCAACCGTCACCGTTTCAGTCATTGTGCAGGTTACAGAGGTCAAACTGGAATAGACTGGAAACTAGGGCAGAGGAATGACGAGATGTTTACCATATGATTTTGACTTAAGCCACTGAAATCTCTCCAGGCCAACAATCGAATCCTGCATTCCAAAAATGGGGAAAATACGGGAAAAAAACATTGATAGAGTCCAGTCCCACTACTTTTCAATCAAGCAGGCGGAAGGTAACAATTGAACAGCCGCTGTCACACACACAATTTCTTCACAACTTCTCCTCTCTGCATGGTCCCATTCCATCTCTTTCTTTCCCACTTAATCCTGTGGCTCTTTTGTTGCCAATTCTGCATTAACCATTGTTTCTCGCGTAGAGTTTCAACTTTAAAAAACCCTAAGACATGATTGAATTGTTTTTTATTTATTTATAAAGCCCTTGATGACAACTTGCAGTCATACATCACGTCCTTATTAAATTGGTCATATAGTCATTATTCGACTTGTTCAAGTGATCGACTAAAGATTGAAGTCCCGCGTGCAAACACTAAATTTGGGGAAACTGCTTTTGGTGTTTGTGCTGCAAAAACTTGCAACAGTTTACAGAACACATTAAAATTAAACACATTTGTTCCTACAGGTGATTTTAAATCCATGATCACAAACTACTCCGCTCTTGAATGTAACTGTTTTTAACAGTGTTCTATTGTTATCTGCCTGATTGCTTTTTGTAATTTGTTAATTATGTTCTGTGTGTATTTATTCTGTTTTATTGTACACTCAACATCACATCATAGTAAATGAGGGCATGCCCTCAATGATTCCTCGAGATTTAAATAAAGGTTGAATGAATGAATGAGGTACTATGTAGAGTTTTTGTGGTTTGAAACGTTCACATGCACAACAACACACATGCATCGCACATTGAATGAGCATGCGACTGGCATGATACACATTTTGCGGTCACTATTCCGCTGCTAAATCTGATGTGACAACAAAAGCAGTGTAGAAGAAGACTGCTAGTGAGCAAACATGGATGTAAACAAAACACGAGTTAAAAATCAGCTTTACAAATATTCTAAAAAGGGAAGGAAAATCACACACAGCACAATTGTTAGAACTGTAAGATACACACAATGAATTCGGGTGAGAAACACTGAATGTAATTACTTTAGTTTGTTTGAAAGATAACTCTACAGGGCACCTTTAGGTTTGACTTTTACTTTTAAGTGTTTAAATATATAGGCTTCAGCATTGAACATCTGCCAGCTGCATGTATGAAATGACTGTCAGATGATTCTCCTTATTCCCCATCTGGCACCGAGCCCCACAATAAAACGTAATAGTCTTCCTGTCCCACGGGAATCCCACGGATCCGATCCCCACTTATCCTGTTTGATAAAGTAGCGTACGAGCGGGCCAATGTTCAGTGACAGTAAGTTTATACTCATAGGCAGAATTACATGACAGCAGTCATTAATTTGGTTAAAAAAAGACTGCACACTCAGCCATCGTGGAAAGGTAACTCAAGAAAAAGGGCCAAAGCTGGCTTTCTTATTGTTATCTAAGTTCTTGTGGAAACTTTGAAGGACTCAGGTTTGGTATACACCAGGTAGGCAAGGCAGGCCTTTTATGCCGTCATATGGGCCATCTTGTAATTTGTACTTTATTTCCTTGTTCCTTGTATTTTTTCCTTTTGGAAAGTAAACATTGTAATCAAGTTTAGTTAGTTTATCATCTTCTCTACATGACTTCTACAACCAGGAAATATTGCTTGGACAAATTAGTGGTTCAAATCCATCACACTTCCATGTGGGGAGGATCCAGCTTGCTCGGCTAGCGAGCAACTACCCAAACAATGACATGGAGGATGAAGTAACAATTGAAGAGGCAGACCAGTATTTCTGGCTGCATTAGTCTGTCTTTTCAGAAGACGTGGCTCTGTGACTAGAGAGGGAACATTGTAAAACAGGAAATCAGACAATCAACTGATCATGTCTGGGGAAGTGGACAAAGAGCTCAAACATGTTAGCAACACAAGTAATGGAGGACCCCCTTTTGAACCAATTTACTGAAATTCTAACATCACATAGTTCCTGCGATAAAATACATTTCCCTTTCATAACTGTAATAAACCTGCTTTATCACCGTGTTATGTACAACTTCCAGGTATTCAAGGTTGAACTGGTGTCACACTGATAAATGTCATATCCAAATAAGTTCCTCAAACTAACAGCCAGTACCAAACCTTGTGTGGCAACGTGTCAGATCAAAGCCACTCAACATATTTGCCATTTCACACCGTCAGAAAGATGTCACAAGTCACTTCACTACATTTGACAGCTCTCTTATGATCTGTGCCCAGCGACTGTTTATGGTGACAGGATGGTAGTCGGTGTTGGTCAGTGATTTTTACCACACAAAAACAGCTTTTTCATTCCAGTCAAGCAGTCTTTTTGCACATACAAAGTGAGGATATTTAGAGAATATTTGTTTTTACCTAGTGACACACTGACTAATCAAATCAAAATATACCGACGGGGACAGAGACAGTCATGTCAACACGTCTTCATGTCCGGTGCCATTTTGTCCTGTATCTTGAGACCCGACACCAACGGCTTTCTATACATGGGCTTTAAAACAGACTGTGTTTGTGTGGGAGTATCCGCCCGTGACCCTTTGCCTACAAACCCAGTTAAGGAATTGCCATGACCCCAAAACTTTTTTCTTACACCCCTAAATCCTCACTAGGTGCTGTAGGAGGAGTATTCAGACCAACAATAGCACTACAGCAAAAAAACACAGGAGGCTGTATTGGTACAGGCGCGTCACTAAAGGGCACACAAACAGGGCATACCAGGAAGTTCAGTTTGAGGGTTATCAATCGCCAAGATACTGCAGTTTCCTTTTTCACTTTTTTTTTTTACTCTTTCAAGCCACACAACTGTGAAAAGTTATCACAGCAGCAGTATATCTATAGTGTGCCAATATTGATGTTTAATATTTGTGCGTTTGTACAAGCGTGTGTTATTTCAATATGTTTAAAACACACCAAACTTCAATTATGACATGATCAACCTTAAAAATCCCACGTGTGTGTGTGTGTGTGTGTGTGTGTGTGTGTGTGTGTGTTTGAGGCTGCCACAGACTTGTATAATCAACTGTATTGTTTCTGACCTCTGTTCCAGGTAAGGGTGTAGCCATGTAAGAACATATATGCGTTTGTTTGCCTACACCCACCTACCTACCTACCTACCTACCTACCTACCGGTCTAGCTGTCAATCTGCTTTCCTGTAATGGAAGCAGTGATCCATAGTGTGAGATAAGCCAACACACACACACACACACACACACACACACACACACACACACACACACACACACACACACACACACACACACACACACACACACACACACACACACACACACACACACACACACACACACACACACACACACACCACACACGCAGTGAGATCATGGTGTCAACAGACAACTTCCGTCAGCATTTTATTTGTACAAGAAGTGAAGACGGACAAAATCTTTGAACCTTTGAGTCTCAAATGCCAAGATGTTTCCTTATTGGCTGGTAAGAGCAGATCTACAGTCTGGTTGGCTGTGCAGCTGCAGTTTACACACCTGGGTTGGGCCTTTAATGCTTCAGGTAGAAAACTGTTTGACAGAGGGTGTAGCTCTTGGGGCAGATTGAAAAAAAGTACAATTTAATAGTAACGCTCCCCTTATTCATTATGTTATATCTTTAATAGCCACTGTCAGATTTATTAACAAATGTCTAACAAAAGGTTTTAACCTAATGTTTTGATCTGTGTACACTTGCTCTATTTATGCTGCTACAATCATCAAAGCTACTGACCAACTGCTAAAACAATCCATCATGCCAAATCCTCACCGCAGTTACATTCATATACCTATAGATACTCGAGCAACACAAATATAGAAATGGGTTTAGCTTCTCACACACACACACATGATGACATCATCCACTGGCTACTCTTTCAACATGTATACACACAAATGTTTCCATCCCACGCTCATAGGAGGTTTTATATCACATGATGCTTGTCAACAGCTGTCCAAGTAATGCATGTCACGGTCTGTATCTGAAACTATAATGGTTTTCATGTGAGTGTGTGCAGCTTTTTCTGAATTACAATGCATCTGCAGATAAAACTGTCAACATGATTAAGACAGATGCTGTCTCGGAAGCAATGGGCTTTATTCCGGCCTTCTAATAATGATTCACAGAGCACAGCCGAGAGGTTTCTTTGTCTTTGAAACTTTTAAGCTACTTTTAAGCGACTACCAGAGTGTTTCTCAACTCAACTGAATGGAAACATGCACAATTACTTTCTGAATCTCCAGCTCTCAAAATCCTTTGCAATTTTGATACGTGTATTAAAGGAATAGTATTGTGTGTTTAGAAGCCCTCTGGCAAAGGGTCAGTGGATTTAGGTCAAAAGAGGATATATTGTTGTTTGCGAGTGCCTTCAATGACCCACTGTACCTCTACAGCACCCAGACAATTCCAACTTAACATCTGGGAGCCAGATTTAACAATACCTCTCAATTTAAATCTACATCTGTACCAGGAGTGTTCAATGAACGATCCATCTTGTTTCTTACAAGATTGAATTGCCACCAAAAACTTTGATGCCTGTTCTTTTTGTCACACAGCCACCAATACTTCTTCTTTGCAACAACAAGGTTTGTGATATATTCAAGGTTCCCCTGTCAACATTTTCCCGCACAAACACAATACAACTTCATACAACAGACTATCACTGGAGGGGGTTTTAAAGGCCAAACTCGCACTACGGAAGTTGCAAATCAATATTGTGTATTAAAAACAAACACACATAATGTACCAAGCCTGCAACAAAAATCAAACTTCACCTCTCTTAGAGAAAAACAGAATTTCTCAAACACCACTTGATTGTTTTGACACAATGGATCATCAATAATGCATACAGAGCTGACTTGTGGATGCTGGGCTTCTGTACTGTCAACTATACAGCATTCATGCAGAGCAGTCTGACAGGGTTGCCTGTATTGCAACATGTCAAAGTCCTGAAAAGTCAAGTAGGAGGACATGCCCCGACACACAGACTAAACAGAAACCTAAATTTATTCTTCTCTTCTGCAAAGAGTGGGAAATCCAGTGTGAGTGCGTAGGCAAGCTGGTGAATCACTGCTGTGAGGCAAAGACAACAGAGACAGAGGAAAAAAAGCTTGGAGACAACCAGAGACTGTGGAGGGCCACACAGGGGCCCTCTCTACAGCAGATAAGACATCCACACTAAAGCAGATTTAGGGGGAAATATCAACTATAACATTAATGTGGAAAATGATCTGAAGAGTCTTACCTGGCCGGTTGAGTTTTCAATGACTTGCACCAGTGGTGTCCTTGTTGACATGTTTAAAAAAGACTGGAAGTTGCCCAAAAAAGGGTTTTAGGAGCAGTGAAACCACGATTCTTCAGTGTCTATTGTGCATTTAAAATCTGTCTAGCTGATGGTAGAGGGGGAAATGTCCAACAGATGCTAGCCAGCTAGCAGCACGACAGACAGACAGATAGATCAGCCCTTGAATCAACAAGTTGAATCCCACATCAGCGGCTAGCACAGTTAGCCAGCTAGCTGGAGACTAGCTAGCAACAACCGCACGTCCCATGGTTGTCAACCAAGTAGAAAAAAACAAAGTTAAATGTCTTCTTTTAGCTTCGGTGTGAAAACATTCAGTTCCCAATGAGCATGTGTCAGTATCGGTGTGGTGGAGCAGCGAGCTACCGAGCAGCTAGCTACTCGGGCTAGCTGGAGGAAAAGTTGGAGCAATGGTTGTGTAGAAGGTTCAGCTAGGTGGCTACTAGCATGCTAACCTGGGAGCTAACTGGAACTAACGGCTGAGCAACTGTCGCCCTGACTACATGGAGCTGCTCTCCAGTGTGGTCTTCATAACGTCGTGTCGACGCCTGCTTTGCTCTCGTTTCTTGCAGCTTTCTCTCAGGTCTGAAACCACCTCCTCAAACTTTCAGGCCAAAGTTATTCCCGGCGAGGTGTCGACCTTCCCAGCTCACACTAAACCAGTCGAAATGTCCCCAGCGAGGTATCCAGAGGAGGTTATCCACACAATAATGGTCACATGGCCGGAGAGAAACGCGGATCAATCTGTTGCGCGAGCTCACATTAGCCCATGTAGCTAATTCACTGGTTCTTTCTATGGGAGCAGAGCTAGCTAGTTAGCTTCTCGTCCAGCAGCCCACTAAACTCACAACCCACGGAAACCACGGCGCTCTTCCTTGTGTTGCGTGATGTGAATAAGGTCGTCGTTCAGTGCTGCACTGCAGTGTGGCGGTAGATACACCAGCTCGTCCTGTCGCTACACACACTCCTATTTATTATCCACCAGCAGACTGAAGCAGCGATCATCAGGTTGTAACATCCATTATCGGCAGACTGGGGGGGTTTTGCGTGTCACGGGCGACATGGAGAGAGAGAGAGAGAGAGAGAGAGGAGGAGAGGAGCTGCGCCCGGTTGCAGTCTGTCTATCAGTCTATGCGCACGATCCTGCCCTGATACCGGAACAAGCTCACGGCAACATGGCTGCTGCTTGCACCACGACTGAGAGAGGAGGACTCGGGAGGACTCGGGAGGGAGGTTCGGTCTGTGTTCGGCTCCACTCGGCTTTTTCCGAGCCTGTACTGGTGACTCCTCCAGGTTGGTGAATGGCAGGTGTGTAGGGGATTGTGATAGGACCCCAGAGCAGACCCCCAGAGCAGACCCCCAGAGCAGACCCCCAGAGCAGGGGTCAGCAACCTTTACTATCAAAAGAGCCATTTTAGGCAAAATAAGAATAGAGAAATCTGTCTGGAGCTGCAAAACATTTGAGCATTGTGATGAAGGTAACACAGGTTATCGTCTAAGTATATAGTATATAAGTCTAATGCAGTGAGGGCCAAAGTGCAAAATGTACTACGGAGTATTGGCTCCGTAGTACATTGAGGGAAAAAACATCTGAGATTTACAGAATAAAGTCGTAATATTACGGGATAAAGTCATAACTTTACGAGAAAAAAGTTGTAATATGAGAATTAAGTCATAACTTTACGAGAAAAAAGTTGTAATATTATGAGAATAAAGTCATAACTTTACGAGAAAAAAGTTGTAATATTACAAGATTAAAGTCATAACTTTACAAGAAAAAAAGTTGTAATATTATGAGAATAAAGTCATAACTTTACAAGAAAAAAAGTTGTAATATTATGAGAATAAAGTCATAACTTTACGAGAAAAACGTCGTATTACGAGAATAAAGTCATAACTTTACAAGAACAGGGGTCGTAATATTGCGAGAATAAAGTCATAACTTAACGAGAAAAAAAGTTGTAATATTACGAGAATAAAATCATAATATTACGAGAATAAAGTCATAACTTTACGAGAAAAAAAGTCGTAATATTACAAGAATAAAGTCATAATATTACGAGAATAAAGTCATAACTTTACGAGAAAAAAAGTCGTAATATTACGAGAATAAAGTCATAACTTTATGAAAAAAAAAGAAAATGACACGTAAAACTACTACTTTATAATATTGACTTTATTCTCATAAACTTGTGAGTTTATTCTCGAAATCTCAGATTTATTTGTTTTTCCTCAATATGGCCCTAATACTCCGTCGTACTGCCGTACCATAGACCTACAACAATGATAAATAAAAATGAAAATGTAAACAAAAAACAGTTATTCATTTCCATTTTTAAAAATCCACAGGGAGGCCCCTGGAGAGGAGCTAAAGAGCCGCATGTGGCTCCGGAGCCACAGGTTTAGGACCCCTGTCCCAGAGGAACCCCAAAGCCCCAAATCCACCTGTGTATGCAGTTGCTTTTTGGTAATTTGATTACTTGCAAATTTGTAGCCTACCACTCAATTAGCCTACATTATAATATGATCTGGGTCCTGCATTATTACTCAATATTGTGGCCCTAAGTTGTAGGCTACAGGGGCCCTGTGTCCAGACTTATTCTACATTTTTGATCCAGGGCCCCCCCCCCAGAAAGTTCATACATTCATATTTATGATGGAAAGCTGTCACTGTATTATTATTATTATTATTAGTAGTTGTAGTAGTAGTAGTAGTAGTAGTAGTAGTAGTAGAAGTAGCCGTAATATAGGGCATTCAGAGGATCAATGGCTTTCCTAGCTAGATTGACAATAAGGGGATTTCTGAGCCCTTTACACAACAGAAGTGCTCGCCATCCAATCGCCGAAAAATGCAATTAATGCAGAAATCTCCAAATGTCAAAAGTTTTTGATCCCATCATGGCATTTTTTTTTGGTGCTCCTCAAGGTCTTGGTGTCTTAATGTGGTATTTTGGAGGGATTATTGATCATTTTTATCAATTCTCGAGTAGTAAAAATTGGTTAAATTTAGCATCAAATCTGCTTAACAAATGGTATCAACCCAAAAATTGCTGCAACAACTTTTGAGGCATAATAGAGCATGGGGATGACCATCACAAACTTCTATCATAATGTTCTAAACCCTTATACACTTTCACAACTTATTTCAATTAATTAATTCATGTTTATATCTGATTAATGACTAGAACAACTTGACACTCAGTGCTGAGCTGCATCTCAAATTAATCTTCAGGTTCCAGCTTTCAGATGATGTACACCACTTCTATGTGACATCTTATATGTATCATGTTACATATGAATGACTAAAAATCAACACAGATCTTAAAATGTAATTGTTTTGTTTGCATAGCATTGCTGTTGCTGGTGATGTGAAAGATGCTGATGATTTCAAGGGCTCACAGAAAATACTGTATTTTTTCATGGAGGCTACAATCCCCAACAACACCGCTACAAAGCAGCTCAAGCCTCTTAAGATTTGTTTAATTTGCAAACATTTGTATGCACACATATCCTCTTTTTTTCCTCTTCCCGTATCTCTCTGGAAACTCCAGTTCTGCAGGTGATGTTCCCACGGAACCTCCAGAAGCTGCAAGATATTTTCACAATGAGTCACATCCTTGTATCCTTTCACCTGTCACACACTCAGGGTTTCCCTTGGGTGAATCCAGACCTTTATACGTCATTTTAAGCAACCGGATAGAGCAAAAAAACAAGAGGTGGTTAACTTCATGTTTTTTCATTCATTAAGCTACACCACACTACAACATTTATGGAGAATACATAGAAAACTACGAACATTGAACCCAAAATTGGCAAACCAGGCATGACTTGCTATTTGTTTTTAACATAAAATAGTGATATATTGTAGGCTGTTATCAAGTACTTCACAAATTCACTTTTCAATTTATGTCAGTTACTGAACTTTATAATGTAATAGATGAAACAATGAAAAATTAATTTAATTTTCACCTTTTTACTCAAGAAATAAAATTTAAATAACATATTATGCACATGTTTTTTGTAACTTTCAAGTATCTGAAAGTTACTGTTTATAGTTTTGATTCTGTGCCCACTTTTTTTCCAGTATTGTCCCAAGGCGTATTGTTTATAATATTTTCTTCAGGGGTTGTATATTAGAGCAGCACATCAATGAGCCTAGCTCACAAGCAGGGTGACCTTTGCTGACCCTGGAGATCCTCTGGTTGAAGGGTAGTTTAACCATTACTCCATAAAATGCCTCCTACCTTTGTTAACCAAACAGGATTGTAATGGAAAATCTACTTTTCTTCTCCACTATCCCTATCATTTTATCAGAATCCATCTGAGGCCATAGCCAATTATTAACTGAATTATGGGTCTTCATCACAACCACAGCTGTAGAAATAAAGTGCCATTTGTTAACATGTACCCATAAATGTGACTGTGAGATGCTGACAGCTGGCGTAGACATCTCCAAGTTACTTAGCAACAGCCGTTAGGACTGACGAAGACAAACATGGTCGCCATTGGAAGTGGTGATGTCTGAACTCTGTCAATCAGGAGGTCCGCAGGGACCAGTCACAATACCAAATATACACCGTTAGCACAATGCGAGGATGTTATGGAGAAAATAAAAAAGAAATCAGGAAATGGAGGGGTATGAGAGGCTTGTTAGTAATGACTGGGAGAGCATCCAACTGGCAGGATTTCCCGATGAATCAAGGGGAAAAATCACATCCACATCCACTGTTACAGGAGACAAACAGCTTGGTTTTTAGTGCATAAAATACATACAGCCTAGTTACTGTACCAGAGGGACCTCTCTTGTAACTTATCAATCAGTAAACACTCAAACCAATCCAACTGACTTGGCAGAATATGTCCTGTTTCTCTTTTTCAGTGTGTTGGAGCGAGTCCAGTTTGACAGTGGATCACAGGAGAGCAGGTGTCCCCCGTACTGTACAGTATTTTGTGACCAGTGCTTTGTGAAAAATGTCAAATTTAAAATATATATAAAATTATAAACCACATGAACTCATTGACTCTACTTTTTTTTTCTTTTTTTTACAGATTTTACATGAGCTGTTTGAGTAAGAGTCTAGTTTGTTGCTGGGTAAAATGTGCTGAAGTGTCGCCATCTGCAGGATATCTGAATATATTACAGAGTATAACCTCAACCATCTACTCTATCTATCTATTTATCTATCTATCTATAATACATATAGCATATTTTAAGACTATGTCCTGCTGTGTGTCCCATAAATATTTGGATAAAAATGCATATTTTGGCTGCCATACTTTTGCATTTGAGAAGAGCTGACACTCTGAGTAGGAGGTTGAAGTGTAGACGGTTAATTGCAGCTGACTTGAGGGTATTTTAAAGTCTCACTGGACGCACATTAAAAAACATATCAGCCTTTTTATCTCCAGTTTCCTATTTCAGGGTGCCAACTATATCTGGCCAGATTTAGGCTGTAATGACAGTTATTTTTAATATGTGGCCAATAATTCTCTCTGTAGAGGCTGGCATCCTACAGTATACACATCACCAGTCTGCCAGGTTGTCTCTCCAGCCCTTTTTTTTTTGCGTTTCAGTTAATCTCGACAAGAATTTAGCTCGCTCTGTGGCAATATGCAAATATTCATTGCTGCTGCATCAGGTTAAAACATCATCCAAATTCTCTATCATGTTGTCACGCATATGCATTGGAGTGTGAGCTACCCAGCTGTTGGCAGTGATTTCACTTTTAGTAAGCCAGTTACTGAAGGTTTGGAAGTAATTAAAAAAATGTTGATGTAGAAATGAGCACAGAAATGCATTTTTTTTCTGATTTACATCAAAAAATAATATACGTGGTGACATATAAACTCACCAGTCAGACTTTTTTTGGTGTATAAAGATACTAACTGTGGAGTCCACATAGAGCTTTATGACTTCATTGCACAAAAGGCTCCATCACAATGTCAACTTTCCTACTTTATTTAGTCATCAATAAAAGTAACTTAAAATTGAATTCTGACCATGGTAGTTCATTAATATTTAGAGCTGAACCTACCGTAATTGCATGCATTTGTAGATGTACATTAGGATAAAATCCTCTATCATAGTATATGTAATTTTATATCAAACTAACAAATTATAAAATTATATATACATAATACATTTTCTGGGAAATCAATTGAAAAATTGTTAATGGATATGGCTCATCCAGTACAGGAAGTACCTGACAAATTAAAGTTCTTCATCACATTGATGAAAAAATCCTACAAAGGCCCAGCAGCACACTCAATTATTCAGTCTAATTAGACTTCTGTTCAGGTTGGAGGTGGCTGGAGCTGCGTTGGATTTACATCATGTCACTAAACTTTATAAGAATGATAAAATCTCTCCCCCCTAACAGGTGGAACAAATCTACTCAGAGGTCAGACAGGTCAGTCAAGCGCAGTGTACATGCAGTCTTCAGACAGGTCTTTAAATAAAGAGGAAACACCTGTGTAGGTAGACCATAAATCATAAATTGTACATACAGTATATACTAACAATCTTTAGTGGATTTATTGTCAAAATAACCAATGAACTATTTCACTGCACAGAACACGTCTCCCATCACCCTGAGTCAGCTATAAGGCTGGTTCCCAGACTTTTTCACGTCAAGGACCCTTAAACTGGCACAAATTAGACCACGGACCCCCATTTCATAAGATTTCGCCCCGAGGTCCCCTATCTGATTTTGCTTTAAGATGTTTTATTACAGAGTGTATGACACTCATGACCAAAGTAGTCATCCATTCTGTCATTGTGTTACTTATGGATGGCATTATAGTGAAAATAAATGATTCTCCTTTTTGTCGGGGACCCCTGTACCCCCTCAAGGACCCCACTTTGAAAACCACTGAGCTATAACACCTGAACACCACCTTCTGCTGTTTGGAGTAGTTTGAGTTAGCAGAGAGGTCATAATAGAGAATCTAAAGTGATAATACATGGTTGAAATGTCTAGCTTCTGTAAAAGTACAAATACAAACTTGCCCAGACAAGACACCAACTCTGAACAGCAGCCCTTCCATGATCACTAAGTCTGGTATGTCCTCTTTTATATGATTAATAGTGTTAAATGACCTCCGGTTTAAAATCCATTCAAATGAGTACATTTGGAACAAGACGGGTGGGGTTGATGAAGGGCTATTGAGCTCATCTGACAGGGCTGTGGGGGTTAATCAGACAAAAAAAGGTGGGATATGCACTAATTGCACTGTAACCTAGTGAGACAAGATGTACCAGACATGATTATAGAGGAGGAGACAATCAGGAGAAGTAGAAGAGAGTAGAGGACATAAACACACATAACATTAGTGAGTGTACAAAGTATAAAGAGAATCTTTCTTTGACCTAATTCATGGCCAAACCGACTGAAAGGATGAATGAAGATCCTTCCTTAACCCGGCAGTTTAGTAGGAGCTGAGTCACAGCGTGGGCAGAATGAGTGAAGTAAGAAGGAGGGCCAGAAATAGGCTGAATCTGTACAGACTGTTCTACAATCACATGATGTAAGTAATATTCAAATATATCTAATATATCTAATATATAAAAAACAATTCAACCACATTACTTTAACTAATTATAGCCAGTAATGAAGACTTGTTTTGTAGCCCATTAAGTGCATATTTTATGATTTGCAATGAAAGAATCGAGCGGAAAAAAGACATGTATCCACAAGTCTTAAAGGAAACTGATTTGTTTTCGATTGAAGCATTTTAGGAAGCCGGGCTTTCCTTTGTATCACCAGAGGAAATACCACGAAGTAGGTGAAACCAGCTTCATGGCCTCCAACGGATTTTGCCAGACTCTTTTCTAGTAAGATATCAAAAAAGGTTGTTAAATCATTCACACAACAATGCAGCCAGTATATATATCTATATATATATAGATATATATATATCTATATATCTATATATCTGTGAGCTCTTTATGTGGGGTCTCTAGCGTATGCTCTGAGGTGAAAGACTCCCTCTGCATGATGATGATGATGATGATGATGATGATGATGATGATTGTCATCCGCATCCTCATACAACAGACTGCAGTGAAGCCTGATAAAAGATGATTTCCTCTGGAAATCAACAATTGTATATAAAGTCAACAAACTGGACATCTAACTAATCTATTTTTAACTATTAATAGCACCAGATTACATTACTTCTTTCCAGGAAACTTTCTAGGAACTCACAGACCTGTAAGAGTCAAATTCATGAGATGAAACACATTTATTTTATTTTCTGACAGGTCAAATGTAATCATATTGAGTGCCCCACTCAAAGTGCAATTTTTCTATTATTTTTTAAAATATAAAATGTAAAATTTCTTTACCCCCTCACTTTATTTGTGATTATTAATGTCTCAATACACTATATAGTTTTAGTACCTTATTTTGTTGTTTTTTCATGCTACATTTGGTGTATAGTAGACACTATTCATGTATTGTACTTTTTAAAAGATCTTATTTGTATCTATTCTTGTGCTTTTGCTGCTGTGACACTCAATACAGTTGATCAGATCTTAAGTTTGTAACTGTAGAATGTAATTACCCTTCATGTTTGTATTATGATTTCTGCTCTGGGGGATGAACAACCATTGAAACACTTAATGTGCCACCAGTTCGTATATTGAATAAGTCACCAAAGTTGGCTGCGTAACCCGATGAATATATTAAAGTTAAAAAACAGCCACATTCATGACACCGTTATCAGCTACTCAGCAGAAAGGAAGATAATCCCTCTGGAGCTCCACTAATCTTTTATTAAAACGTCTCCATTTAGCTCCGACTCTGAAGATAGCATCAGTGTTACTCTGCTAGTCTGACATTAGCTCATGTTAGTGTTGAGTTAACAGGCCGTTCAAACATCATCAGTTTGACACTACTTGGTATAAAGTAAACCTCACCGTCTTATGTCAGACTAAAAAGGTGGATTGATTATTCTGCAGATGGAAAAGCTTGTTGAAGTTGGGTTTAGCCGTCTCTACATCTCTGCACATGTGGCTTACTTTCTTTATAAAGATGGAATTGAGCAGAAAAACTAAATGTCAACTTAAAGGAAGATTATGCTTCAAATAAAGTGTAGAAAACCAAATGTTTATTAAGTAAAGACAGAAGTGCAAATGAACAGCACAGGAACATGAATTGAGATTTTGGAAATGATGACAGTAAAGTGATTTGAAGCATCACATATAGTTAATGCACTTACAGCTATACAGAGGCAACATATTCCAAATATCAGGGCTTCTGAAAACACAAATTATTCATTACTAAAAGAAACAATATATACATTTTACCTGAGGAAGAAGTTGAAAAGCTTCAAACTATGTACATACAAATTTGAGTAATGTCCTTGATCACTAAAATAATCTGAAATGTTTGATGATTTAAACCAAGATCTTTTTTTTTATTAATATGGAACCACGAGAGGAGAAGTTTGTTAAAAAGTAGCTCTCATATTCCTGTTATGCACTACATGGAAATGAAGTTCAACTTTTCAGATCTGTATTTAATAAATGCCCAAACTGAGCACTTTCCAATATCAACATCTTTAAAAAAAAAAGCATAATAGAAAGAAGAGAGGGCTCACACGACAAAAAGGAAACAAAGACAAACTATAGGAATATAAATAATAAAGGATCTGTGGGGGTGTTAAAATAGCTTCACATCCGGTCGGGGAGTGAGGATTCACCTCTGACTCACTCTCTTTAAATAGCGCCGAGCAGATCCTCCACGGCGACAGTCGTCAGGTCGGAGTAGAAGTTGCCCTCGTTGTCTCCGCCTCCGAACACCAGCAGGGTTCTGCTGACGGAGCCCACGTCCGTAATATCCGCGTCTTCTTCCTCCCCTGAGAAACGGCGGTGATCGGCCGTCTCCATGGTGATGATGGAGTGCCCTGCCCTGGGCACGGACAGCTGAGGGAGCGTCACCTCTGTCCAGCTGTTGGTGTCTGAACCAGTGAAACACAGAAAAAAAAAAAAGTGATTATTTTAAATCATGTAAAATCCAAAATGTCATCATATGAAACAATAATCAAAATAATTGCTAGCTGCAGCCCTAGTTGTAATGCTAGTCTACATCACTTTATGTACTAGGGCTGTCAAAATTGGCCAAAATTACGTTTATTAATTTAAATTATCTGAATATCTATCTTTTCACATTATGTCCATTACTGATGATTATTTATTATTATTATTTATTTATGTCATTGTGTAAATATTTTGTAAAAGCACTAGTGGTCAAACATACAATATCATCAATATGGATATCAAGTTATTTGATCAAAAATATGATGATATTTGATTTTCTCTATATCACCCAGCTCTATATGTAAGTGTGTCTGAAATTGTGAGTTGCCTCTCACCTATATCAAAGATGAAGGTGTCACTGAGAGCGTTGTTTCCGTTGTAACCTCCGTGGATCAGGAACTTTGTGTCTGAGAGCACAGCGCTGCCATGCCAGCTGGAACACATACAGAGACACACACACATTAAATAACACTGAAAAGTGCTGCACATGAGACTTGATGTTTAAAAGAACACTGAGGTACAATATCCAGTTGTAGCTGGGTGTACCTTCGAGGGGAGGGGGCTTTCCCAGTTGTTTTCACAACAGAAAACTCCATCAGACCTACAAAACACAAAAACATTTTCGTTTTAATTATGCATGCAGTGCATTTACACCCCTATCCACAGATATGTACCTTGTGTGTGAACATTTAGATATGTGTTTGTGCATGAAACCAAGAATTTCCCATATAAGCCAGCTTGTGTGCTGCTTACCGAGGTCCAACATGTACATGTCATTGTAGCAGACGGGAGTGTCCCACCCACCAAATACATAGATCTTCCTCTGCTGCATCACACATGCAGAGTGGCTGAAAGAGAAACAAAGAGGGAGGATGAGACAGGGATGAAAATGAAGCGATTTGAGAGCCAGCCAGACATGCTGAGATGACATGTGGAACAAACCATCTTACCCTGAGCGGGGGGAGGGCTTGTCGCCGGTTACAATGGGCTGGTACCAGATGGAGAGGTGGGGGTCGAAGATGTACAGTGAGTCACTGCAGCCGTCGGGCTCCGGGTTTGGACACGGAAACACTCCTCCCAGCACGAACAGCTCGCCTCGAAACATGCTGCAGCTGTGGTAGGCCAGAGGAGGAACCTTACCTTGAGCCTGAAGGACACGAGAGAGGACATGAAGAGAGAGGACAAGCTGCCAAAATAGACTTGTGGAGTTAAAACAAGCACACACCTCCACCATGGTCCACTTCCAGCTCTGCGTGTCCAGGATGTGAACGTCGTTGAACCACTTCTTGTTCTTTGAGCCTCCGAACACAAAGATGCGCCTGGAGTCCGGGTCGTAGACGGCTGTGTGGCCGATCCTGGCCTCGGGTGTTGGACCCTCTGCCAGAGTCTCCGCCGCAAACCAGGACATGTCCTCTGTTGGACAGAGACAAGGACACTTGCTATGACACGGACCCACCAGAAATCTCCTTGAAACAAAATTCTCCGTGGAGCCTCATATGACACAGATTCAACATGTTAGTTGTTGTTTATTGACAGACCTGTGCAGAGCTTCCACATGGGGTCTTTGCAGAACTGCATCCTGGCTCCCTGCCCTCCAATCAGAATAGCTGTCTGAGCATCGATGGCACACAGAGTCTGACCCCAGCGACCTGACGGGCTGACCAGCGGGGCTGCAGGAAAACCAGATATTTGTTATTTCAAGAGTTCATGTCTCTCAAACATCTCACACACATCTCACACACTTCCCCCTGTTTACAGTCTTTATGCTAAGCTAGGCATCTCCTGGCTCCATTTTCATACATGACGAACATACAGTATATGACAGTGGCATTGAGCTTCCTGTCTAACTGTTGGCAAGACGGCGAATAAGCATATTCTCCAGCAGTGCTACCCAGGTAACTGTAACCTACAAATACCTGCATGTACCATGGCCTCTTCAAG
Organism: Sebastes umbrosus; assembly: GCF_015220745.1. Lineage (NCBI taxonomy): Eukaryota > Metazoa > Chordata > Actinopteri > Perciformes > Sebastidae > Sebastes > Sebastes umbrosus. Next base: position 21,269,013 of record NC_051290.1, read on the forward strand.
TTTATGTGTACACAAAACTCAGGTGGGCGATGTGCATCAACGTAGCAGCTACGGGACTGAGAGGTGAAGATATACGACAAGAAGTAAAGATAAAACAGAACTAAAACGGTACGTGGTGTGATTGCACAAACTCACCGGTCTGAGTGGGAGTCTTGGCCGACCTACTCTTCGTCCTGGCTGCACTCTGAGGAGGCGTTCTTCCCACAATCCCCTGCACCTCTCCTGCTCCATTAGCTGCAGAATGGAGAAAGTGAAGGAGGTTTGATAGAAGAAAGAGTACACATAGAAATGCTTTACTGTCTCCACACCAAGGACAATAAACAACATTATCATATTATAATTCTCCTCACACAACATGTTCTCTCTCTCACCTGTTCCCTTCATCTTAGTTGCATCTGCTCCACTACTGAACAGCTTCTGGATGCCTTTAGTTTGACCTCTGGCCTTTCGCACAGGTGTGGTCTTCTCCACGGTGCCATTCGGACACACGTTCTCCTCTTCCCCTCTCGTTGTCTTCTTATTCTCGTCACCGTCTTCCTCAGATATTCGCTCTCTCTTCCTCTTGCCGTTGAGCTCCCGGGCTGCGAGGGGAGCCACAGTGTCCTGGGACGGACAACAGTATGTGTCATTCATCATTTAGCAAATGAAATATTGAAATATGCAAGAGTAAACTGGGAAAGAGAGGTGAGCGGTTACAAAAACAGCTATCTGTAATGTATCATTCATCTGTTTGTAGGCAAACAACACTGTAATTAGCCTCAATAGACCAGAATGCAATGCTGTAACACAAACACATTGGGCTTTGAGGGGAAATATGACACTCTTTATTTCAAGTGAAGAAGTCTCACTCTGCTCTGGTTTTTGCTTCCAACAGAAACACCTTACAGCTGTACATAAGTTATTGTCCATTCTGGGTTGCTGAGAGGCATTGTGGTAAATGTAGGAAACTACAAAAGCAAGTAAACATTAACAAAAGTTATATTGATAAGTGTTAAGTATAAATATCTATATTATTTAAAGTATGAATGTTGCATGTAGCTCTAGTTATGTTTTTTTTGCGGTTTATATTCTGGCTAATTTCTGGCCTATTGCAATGTTCAAATCGCAGGATGAGGAGGAAATCGCACTATTTGTTAAAGGTTAAAAGTGTGTCAAATTACCATTTTGAACTATATATTGTGGTGCTGCAGAGATGTCCTGGTCTACACATCATATTGTACAGACTAAAGAAAACATCTTTGTTTGGTACAGATCCCTGAGAATAATTATGAAGAAATGATATTCCCTGTAATATCACAAATCATATATTGTAATATCAGTCAAAATAATCGCAATGAGGTATTTTTTCAAAATCGTGCAACCCTACTGATTTCCGATACTAGTATTATTAGTATATATAAAGTATACTGTATAATTCCCACAGATTACCTTTGGTGTGTATTCCTTCACAGACCCATCTGCTTTTACCTGAGGAAAGAAAAACACAATTATCCATAACTGAATCCTTGTGTAGGAATAGACTTATAGATTTGATTTTATTAATAGTCAAGACACAAATTTGTCTGAAACTATACATAAATAATGAAATATTAAAACCAAATTGCTTTGATTAAAGATTATAAAGAATAATCTGGGCGGCTGGTTAGCTCAGTCGGTAGAGCGAGCGCCCATGTAAATGCCAAGGCTCAGTCCTAGCAGCGATGGACCCGGGTTCGAATCCGGCCTGTGGTCCTTTCCGCATGTCATCTCTCTCTCTCCCCCTTTCCAACACTCTATCCACTGTCCTATCAATAAAATGCTTAAAAAAAAATCACCCCTAAAAAAAAAAAAAGAATAATCTGATTTATTGCTGAAAAAATACTGTGTATATTTTCATAATTATTGTCTCAGGGCTTGGCTATTAGCTGGAACAAGGAAAAAAACCACTTCTCATAGCTGTTTGTGTTGCTACTCCCAGTATATTTGAGGGTTTGTTTGATATTTACCAGGTTTCCTCCCTCCAGAGTGACATTCAGTGTGACGCTGTCTGTCCACGTCTCCTCCTCCCACTGCTCCCATGACAGACACCTGCAGAACGGAAAATGTCCTGATGACTCAGTTTTGTTAACAGTGGAACTTTTACTACAGAAGTAAGCAGGCCCAAGTGCTCCACAGACAAACTCAGGAAATCCTTTGTCCCAGGAGCCATCAAACTGTACAACACCTCTCTAGGGAGGGGGGGGGGGGGACAAAGGAGGACGGTCTGCAGGACTTTAGACTAAGCTACTGGAGTTACCCTGCACTATACTCACTTTTAACAGTCTCTTCTGCACTATATTCACTTTTTTTTTTAATAGTCGTGTATCACAGCTGTTACCCTGCACTATATTCACTTTTAACAGTTTTCTTCATCTCCTTGTATTTTTATATCTGGTATATTTTTTTGTACTTTGCACTACAAACTTTTTTACTGCCTTTTTACTAACATGTTTTTGCACTATGGAACTGTGATGCTGGAAACTTGAATTTCCCTCAGGATCAATAAAGTTACTAACTAACTATCTATCTATCTATCCATCTATCCATCTATCCATCTATGTCAGAGGTCAACCTACTTGTTATAGGGGGTGAGTTTCCCGATAGTGATGGGGAACCGGTCCGCATCGTTGAGCTCCGCGTTGACGCAGATCCGCTCCCCCCACGGCCCGCTGCTGAACAGCACCACCTGGTGGACACCCGCGGGGACTGCTACACACACCCTGCACGAACCTGCAGCACTGACACAGAGAAAAAACACAAAGAAATAAGTGAATACTAGTCTCTGTTTCTGTTTCTTCCACTGAGCATTAGATCAGCAGAATCTGTCACAACTTTTAAATCCAGTCTTAAAACCCACTTTTACAGAAAGGCTTTTCCAATCAGCTGAATTATAGTCTTTTGTGTGCTGATGTGTATATATGTGCATATGTAACTGTAAGAATATGTATATGCTTGTTTCTTTATTTTCCCATTCTATTGTTTTTTATTTAATTATTTATGTTTCAGTGTATTCTGTTGTACATGATGTGAATTTCCTTGGAAAGCACTTAAAATAAAATTATTATTATTATTATTATTATTATTATTATTATTTATTAGCATGTGTTTCACAATGACAGAGAAGCTAACCGACGTTTCCTTCTCTATAAACACGGCTAATGTGAAGAGGAGCAACAGATGAAGGTTTAAGACATGAACTGATGACAAATGCTTAATAAACACCAACCTCAGCAGCCTCTGAGGAGGACCGTTCACTCCCAAAACAGCATAGATCCCGAAATCTTCCATCGTTGTGTCGTCCTCCACAACTAGACACAGCTCGTTCTTCTATCCTACTTTATTTGTACACTATTTAAAGTATCAAAACAACGATATCGCCTCTATGTCCCTCTGTTCGACATCTCCCGCCACAGACACATGTGTGTACAACATACAAACTCCGCGGGAGTTCTTGCTGAAGGAGAGTGAGCGCGTGTTTTGTCGCAGGGAGTATCTGTGCGGGTGGAGCCTGCACTATTAAGCATACAGCAGAACAAGAGCTCCGCCCACGCAGTACAAGCTGACAACATCGAGCACACTTCAGGCTCTGCAGCACACAAGCCAATCAGAGGCCTGCATTCAGCACCGCTGTGAGACGTAACAAAAGCTGCGTTCAAGAGCACTTGTTAAATCTCGGACTGTACTGTAAATGCATTGCTACTTCTTGTGCTTTTATTATGTTTCATTCAATTTTTAGCTTATTATAATTTTATTTTTATTTATATGTGTATTTCCTAAAAAACTGACAATAACCTGATATTTTCAGGTGAAATTTCATTCATTCATTCATTCATTCATTTCATTCTCACTGTGCAATATCATTTCCACTTGTGCAATTTTGTTAATAGTCTGTTTATTGTCAATACTGTATATACTGCTCCTATTTTTATACTTCCTTCTATTTAAATGGTTCACATTTTGTTACACTTTGTTTAGCTCTTTTTTACTGCGTTAGCTGATGCATCTTGTTTTTTGCACTATCCCCTTTTTGCTGCTGTACACTGCACATTTCCCCACTGATGGACTAATAAAGGAATATCTTATCTTATGTTACTTATCTTAATACCTCTTTATGTCTTATGTAAAGCATATTTCCTTGTTGTAAAAACAAGGCAAAAAGACAATATAGCCAATATATCACATCATCAAATAGTAGTATCATTGATTTGTTCCAATGGGACGGTTTGCTGATAATCAAGAAAGGGCTTCCGATCTTGTAATTTATTATTAATAATTGTTATTTGGTTATATAGTACACAACAAATGCTTTTATATAGCTACATTTCAAATGGCAGATCAGTGTGTTCTTCCGGTATATGACAAAAACAGATTTCAGATACAGATTTCATGCAATCCCATTGTCGTCCCCACAGTTTGAGGTGGAAAAAAAACTAAATTGTACTTATGGTAGAACTTGAAGCTCAAGCACACATACTGAAGTGTATGCAGTATTTTCACAGTAGGATACACTATAGGTGTATGGTTCATGTCATTTTCATGCAAATCTGTCATGCTAAGTGTTTCTGAAGGCAGCAGCTTTTGAACCCTCGACACTGATCCAACGATTGGAACAAACCCAGCTGCCTTCAGAGCACCACACACACTGAAAGGTTTGTCACAGCTAGGCTACTTTCCTGCATGTTTGTCATTTATAGATAAATTGTCCCTGTCATGGACAAATGATCTACCTCCAGGTTTGCTTGTTAGTTTATAATCCTCCAATATAAAGATTCAAGGCTGAACTTCATCACTGGACCATTTCCTTCTTCCTCTGCAGCATGAACGGAACCACTGGAACCTCTTCAGCGTATTTCTGGTCTGAGTGTGATCCTTATGATGATGGTGATGGTGCTGGTAAATTAGGAGGACCTTCGGCAGGCCTCCTCGTCATCTTCTTCACCTACTGCTTTGAATTCCTCGTCGGCGCCCCGTCAAACCTCTGGCTCATCTGTCGCATCCTCAGGCAAAGGTAAATATTTTCAAACATTTTGGTGTAATAATCCGTATCCTCATTGTTAATACCAATTCTTGCAAAACTTTATTGTCCATTTTTTTGTCTTCATCCAGTTCTGTTACGGCTTTATTTGTCATTTGCTAAATTCAAAGGTCAAAGGTCACCGGCGTCCCTCCTGCAGACTTTTTCCTCCTCCACCTGGCCCTCACCCAGCTGTCCTTCTACCTGGCCTTGCCTATATTCTTTGCCAATCACTTTCTGTGGCAGAGCAACAACGTGGCGATCGTGGTGACTTTCCTGACCTCGATGGTTATCGTTATGAAGCCGCTGCTCCTCTGTCTGGCGTGTGTGGAGAGGTACATGGCTGTGCTGCGACCCCTCGACTATCCACGGTAAAGCTACACACAGGTTGATGTCCTTAGATATGTTGAACATAAGACCTTTTACTAAACACATGAGACAGTATTCATGATAACTGGCAGCTTATATAGTAAGACAGTATGTCTCAGCCTGTGAAAACAGTTGCATAATGTGACTCTGGAGGAACTTTAACTTGCATTTTCCCCTGTAATATGCTTCTGAAAACCTCTGACTTGATTAGAGATGTGAACTGACTATCTGCGGGGAAGATGTGGAACATCATGTGCGACTCTCTCCTCTCTATTCTGTCCTTCCTTCCAGGTTCAAGGCGCGTCGGTACAGATGGGGATGTTTGGGTGTCTCATGGTGCATTTACTTCATCATGGCTTCCGTTTTTCTTATTGAGCGCACTGCTACCGCAGTTTGTGTGGTATTCCTCCCCGTTCTGGTCATAGACACCTTCTGCAGCCTGTCTGTTCTCAAAACGTTAAAAAAACCTCCACCGGGGGGCAGAGAGGTGACGGAGAAGAAGAGGAAAGGGCTGGCAGTGAGGATGGAGGAGGGAGAGCAGAGGAAAGAAGGAAAGAGGGAGCAAAAGGTGAAGAAAGTTGGGGGGAAAGGAGAGATGAACTCCATGAAGAAGAAAGCCTTCATCACCATTGCCATCATCCAGGCTGTCCTCACACTCAACTACCTCCCCGTCATCATCACCTTGCCTATGGATGGATTCGTTCCAGCTCGTACCCTGAAGTGTCAGTACTGGCCCATGGGTGTAGCTGCTGCAGCCAGCTGTAGCTACGTGCAGCCTCTGCTCTACCTGCACAGACTGGGCCGGCTGCCATGTACGATGACATCACAAAACACCTAGCTCAACTGCCCTTTCATTACAGGGTTGCATTGATGTTTTTTAATGATTTCATTCCCATCTCTGCTGTATAATAAGCTTATAAACTTTTAGAGCACAACCATATGGTTGAATGAAAGTTACTATCTCAACTTCTACAAATACAGAGTGCAGCTGGATCATTGTAATTGTATGAAATGCAAATTCCCAGCACGTACTGCTGTGTTCTGTTTTGTTTCCATCACAGTATGCAAAGTCCCAGACAGCATGCTCAATATGACCTGTCAATGGATGGTGACATGAAAACGATGTCACATGAACTCTTTGCATGTCTGAGTATGTTTCCATACAGCAATGTCCTTTAGAAAGTTTGCCTGATATGATATAACTTTGGTTACAACGACTACGTGGGTATGATGACCTAGCAGGTGGAGTTGTTCATGTCATTTACACTTTAGACAAAAGATGATGTTTAAACTATACCATCATATTATAATACCTATCCCACAAGATGTCTAGTCACAGATATCAATATTTCATGATAGGCCATTATCATCCAAACCTTCCCTGGGACAACAGTTCATATTCATTATCAAATTAATAGATAAGACATGCAAAATAACAATCCATATAAATAAACGGTATAAAATATATAAATGAACCAATAAATAAATAAAAAGAGAAATTATTAAGTTAAATGTGACATTGTTGGGGAAAAAAGCCACGATAAATAAAGACAAACTTTTGAAAAAGGGCATTTTTTAATAAAAATGTCTATAATGAATTAAAAAAAAAACTGCAATTAAACCAGTTACTATGAAAATAACAACAATGCAATAACATATTTCCTAATTTATTTGTTCATTTAAATGTTTTACTCAATTTATTAATATGCTTGTTGGTTTCATAATGTCCTCTTTATGTATTTGATATTAGACACTTTATGGCTCCAATTCATTTCATAATTCTTCTTTTTATTGCCCATTAAAATGTCAAATAATGAACTACTTTGTAATTTTGTCCATTTACTCATAGATTAAAAAATGCATTTGTAAAGACATTTATTAATGCCTATTTTATTATTGTACAGTTAGTTATTAATCAATTAAATGCTCTATTACTATTTACATGACTCTTGTGGTACTCCATACTATACTAGTGATTTACACTAACAGCATTTGCACAAGAGAAGCTTGTTTATCAATAATTCGGTGTTTTAATCCAGAAATTGTGTAAAATAGAAAATTCATATCGTTGACAAAACGCTGCGTCATGTTCTCGAACGCACCCCCAGCAGCTCTTTATGTCGCAAAGCATTGTGGGACGGGACGCCGGTGTGAAGCTTCTCGAAGGAAACTGCAAAGATGATGGTGAGTGAGTTAGCATTCATGACCAAACTATGATCTATAATCCGACTCCATCCTTCACTTTATCAGCGAGCATTTTTATCTGGACTGCTCTCAACTCAGATAACTGTCTTTCGGATGTCTTTGGAAGCGAATATTTTTGTAAAAATGAGTTTAAAACGGTGTTATTTGTAGCCAGACTGTTAGCCTCGCAGGGCGTCAATGGGCGGATACGATGCTAACGGGGATGCTAGCTAATGTGTTATTGATAAAAGATGAACTACGTCTGGCTGGTTTGAGCTTAGAGTTTAGAGTTGGTTTGATTAAGTATTTCTCTGTTAGTAGTTTTGATGTCTGTCATTGTAGCTGTGCCAGTCAGGTTATTATCTAGTTAGCTGCTGTAGCGTTATTAGCCTCTTTGTATGAGCTGCTGCAGAGGAACAAGTGGAGCTGCTAGGTAACAGCTCTAGCTGCTAGGTAACAGCTCTAGCTGACTGCTCTGTGCTGCTGAGGAGCCAACACAGACAACCATTTAACTTAACATGTATCAATCAGATAGTTGTATTTGTCCAGAGATTTGGTTGCCATAACTGACTGACTGACTGACTGACTGACTGAACAAAGACCAGACATTTATTTATTAACCATTTAACAAGGTATTATAATCAGCAGTTGCACCTTTTTATAATAGCATCCAAATTAAGTTTATAGATGGTTTACAAACCAGTTTGTAAAATTAGATGTTTTAGAAAATGATTTCTTTAATGTTTACAAATGATTTCATAATCATTAACATATATATATATATATATATATATATATATATATATATAACTATACATATATAGTTATATATATATATATGTATATATATATATAGTTATATATAACTATATATATATATAGTTATATATATATATATATAAATATATAAATAAATATAGTATATAAAATGATAGTGAGTGCAACAATAAACTGTTAAAATAACATAAATTATAGCATTACTAATAATTAGTAAACATTATTAATTATCATTTTGTTGTATAACAGTAACAATGACGGTCAATTGCTAAAACCTGCTAACTAATGATCATTAAACAGTATATCTAGTATGTATAATAGGGTGTTATGACATGTAGCATGCTACAATGAACAGTATTATTAGCAGACTGTAAACACACATCCGGCTTTCGACAGTGACACACAACATGTCATGAGTAACAAAAGCATCACACCCTGCAGCTACAGTACCAGCCACAGCCTCTGTGAGTTTTACTATTTTAGGTTATAGCCTTAAATGGTGAAGTAATATAACTAAAACTGACAGATTGTGTGTTTGTGCTGAAGCTGAGTGATATGGATGAGTTCAATACCATATTAATATATAAATATAGTTTTAGATATTGTGGTATTACAGTATGGAAAATATAAACAAGATCACAATGTTTAATACAATGAAGCATGCTGCACAAAATTAATTTTGATAGACTTTAATTACAGTTTGTTTAATTTGGGAAACAGAATTTTGCAAGATGACACATCATGATCAGACATATTATCATTACGATATGATTTCACTGAAACATGATGAACTGTAACATTTAACTATTGCTCAGCCACAGTTTTATAAATGAAAACCACATTACTTATCGTACACAATACAATGGCATTTTTTTTGCCATTTGTACTACAACTGAACTTCATAGTCATACTTTCTACTGTTGCCACCGATTATTCTAATGTTCTTGAAGCAGCAAACTATAGCTGCAAATGTGTGCTAGCTAGCAGTATTTACATTTTTTTTTTTAGATAACCAGGACACACTACTTCACCTTACTTATTTGAAATGATTGGTATGGGTACAGCCTACTTCACATTTTGCTCTTCCTCTTTTCTTTTCTCTGTCCAGCCCACACCAGTTATCCTGCTGAAGGAGGGGACAGATACGTCTCAGGGTATTCCCCAGCTCATCAGTAACATCAATGCCTGCCAGGTCAGAAAAACAACTTTTCTCCCCTTGGTTGTGTGTGTGTGTTTTTCTGTCTGTTTACCAAATATGCTTTAAATCTGTCTAAATGCACCTGTTGGGTTGTCTTTTCCAGGTGATTGCTGAGGCGGTCAGGACCACCCTTGGGCCCAGGGGGATGGACAAACTGATGGTGGATAGCAGAGGTGAGGAGAGACGGGTAGTCAAGGATTGGAGGAAAGGATTGCGGGATGAATTCACCTGAGGCTTGCTGCGGCAGTCGGTGTTACCGGTGTTACACGGTGGTCAGGCATACACCGATTACATTACTTGCCCACCGCCCCCACAGTCATTCTGCTTTTCCTTTCTTTTTTTAATAGAAATAAAACCCATTTAGTTCATTTTGGCATATCAGCGGCATGTTATCAATACATAGTCGGATAACGGACGCTACAATCTGAAAGTGAAAGTGTCTGCTCCGTATGGAGTCTCAGCTCAGAGAAACAGGAGTCAGATTTCACACACAGGACAAGAGAGTTGACAGACAAGACGATGGCAGAGGATTTGGTGTCAAAGTGAAAAGCAAAAGCGCCTATTTAGCAATACATCGGATTTAAACCCAATATTATAAGGGAACCATAACGTAATGAGGTAATCGAGGTGGAAACCTGCACCCCCGCAGCGAAAGCTGGACCGGAGAGGCCAGACACACAGCCATCAGTGGGTAAAAATCAAAGTTAGTGCTCTAAATGTATTGAGTGCCGTCTTTTCTTGTAAAATGTCCGGTGTCCGATCACAAGTTTATTAACCGGTGGGTACATTTTCTCACCGTCACATCCCTAATTCACCAAAAATGTGTGATTGATTGTGTTTTCCAGGTAAGGCCACAATCTCCAACGATGGAGCCACCATCCTGAAACTGCTGGATGTGGTTCACCCTGCGGCCAAGACCCTGGTGGACATCGCTCGCTCCCAGGATGCTGAGGTGAGAAGTGTATTTTTTTACAAAATGTATTATTTAACAAAAACTTCAACCCGACACCAACACAGAGGAGGATCTCCTCCGTCAGAACATCCTATAATAGGTTTTCATAATCTTCATTCCTTCGCACCATCCTCAGGTCGGAGACGGCACCACCTCCGTCACTCTCCTGGCTGCTGAGTTCCTGAAGCAGCTCAAGTCGTACGTGGAGGAGGGTCTCCACCCCCAGACCATCATCAGAGCATTCCGCACCGCCACCCACCTCGCTGTCAGCAAGATCAATGAGATCGCCGTCCCTGTGAAGAAAGACGACAAGAAGTAAGCGCTCACTTTCACCGCAACAAGTTATTTACATGCCAGCTGGCATTTGAGGTTTGATTTATCCTATGAGCAATAAAGTTATATTATATCCTTCGGTTGTAGTCTTGTTGTAAATGTTCTCTCCCCCCTCTCTATCCTCTCAGAGAGCAGAGGCAGCTGCTGGAGAAATGTGCAGCCACAGCCCTGAACTCCAAGCTGATTGCTGGTCAGAAGGATTTCTTTTCCAAAATGGTGGTGGACGCCGTCATGTCTCTGGACGAGCTGCTGTCTCTGAAGATGATTGGCATCAAGAAGGTCCAGGGAGGAGCCCTTGAGGTTTGTATCTTTTACTTTTACTCCCACTTAAACAAAAAACCTGCCTCTATTAATACAATATATGACAGCAACAGTTAGAGGTTAGAGAAACAGGTTTATGGCTCGGTCATGGGAAAATTTCCAATCTACCCATGTCATACTTTCTATATTTACATTTCTCAGGATTCCCATTTGATCTCTGGGGTTGCGTTCAAGAAGACCTTCTCCTACGCCGGGTTTGAGATGCAGCCTAAACGCTACGACAATCCAAAGATTGCTTTGCTCAACGTGGAGCTGGAACTGAAGGCTGAGAAGGATAACGCTGAAGTCCGCGTGAAAAATGTGGAGGTATGAAGCCCACAACGCAGCATCAGGATGTGTAATAAGTGCCCGGAAATGTTGTGGAATAAGTCTCTCTTCTTTGCTCCCTGTATTTACCTTCTTTCCCCTTTTCTGCAGGATTACCAGGCCATTGTGGACGCAGAGTGGAACATCCTGTACGACAAACTGGAGAAGATCCATCTGTCAGGAGCCAAGGTGGTTCTGTCCAAGTTGCCCATCGGCGATGTGGCCACCCAGTACTTCGCTGACAGAGACCTGTTCTGTGCTGGCAGGGTGCAGGAGGAGGATCTGAGGAGGACCATGATGGTAGGAGACAGACACTGAATACCCCACGTCTTTAAACCATACATCTGTATTCTTAAAGGATGAAGGAATTACAGTAAAAATAAATGATCTATTCAGGAATGTACAATTCAGTAGTGTATTTGTTTTGCAAATCCATATTTCTTATGTCCAAATGAGCTTGAACATGACTGACTGTGTGTAATGTGACCTCCAGGCCTGCGGTGGCTCCATCCAGACCTCAGTAGGAGCCCTGACAGAAAACGTCCTGGGACAGTGTGAACTCTTCGAGGAGGTCCAGGTTGGAGGAGAGAGGTAAGAGTTAAAATATTTTGTCCAACTTCTCCAGAGAATGAACATCTTTAGAGTAAACAATGCCGTCATGACAGCTCACACGCACCACTTCTGTGTCTGTAGGTATAACTTCTTCAAGGGCTGTCCCAAGGCGAAGACGTGCACCATCATCCTGAGGGGCGGAGCAGAACAGTTCACGGAGGAGACGGAGCGATCACTGCACGACGCCATCATGATCGTACGCAGAGCCATCAAGGTCAGTCGACGCATTTAGTGTGTGTGTGCACAGTGTCGTCATTTATTAACAGCACCTCGACGCTGAATTCAAGGAAGCTTGTAGCATATTTAATGCAAACCAGCGAGATTACAACTCAGATTTGTCACAATTTGATTTTGATCTCAAACTTTAATTCAGTTTGATTTGTCGGCCCGTATGTGCACACCGACGGCAATAAGCTGACTGTGCTTATCTCATTTCCAGAATGACTCCGTTGTAGCGGGCGGAGGAGCCATAGAGATGGAGCTGTCCAAGTACCTGCGGGATTATTCCAGGACCATCCCTGGAAAACAGCAGCTGCTGATCGGAGCGTACGCCAAGGCCCTGGAGATCATTCCCAGACAGCTGTGCGACAACGCCGGCTTCGACGCCACCAACATCCTGAACAAACTGCGCGCCAAACACGCACAGGTAGGAAACGAAACACACACCTAATCCTACACAAGACTTTGAGTAAAGCACTTGGCATAATTTTACGTCCTTCAGTTCTAGAAGAACAGGAAATACATTTGTGTGCCTCATCTGTCGTCTCCCTGCAGGGCGGTATGTGGTACGGTGTAGATATCAACAACGAGGACATTGCAGACAACTTCGTCGCCTGCGTCTGGGAGCCATCTATTGTGCGGATCAATGCGCTGACGGCGGCGTCAGAGGCGGCCTGCCTCATCCTGTCGGTGGACGAGACCATCAAGAACCCACGCAGCAGTATGGATGGACCTCCTGGCGGCGGCAGGGGCAGAGGGCGCGGTAGACCCCACGCTCACTAAGAGAAGCAACAAAACCCACTTATAAACTGGCATTAAAATCCAAATGCAGGAAGAGGATTGTCTTCATTTACACAGAGATGCAAAGATTGTGTTGAATGTAGCACGGCATGTTTGAACTGCATTTGGATTTGAATTCTAGATCAAATTAGGCTTTGTTAACAGTCAGACACATTGCAAATGGCAGTGGTGAAACAAATAAAAGGGGGGAAATGAGAAGTTCATGTGTCAAATATGGCTGACAGTTCTTGTGTTTTCTTTGTTTTTTCTTCCTGAAGCTTTCACTTGGTAACGTCTGTTTAGCATTTCAAGCACTGCATCTTTCCATGTGTTAGCCATTTTACTGAGAAATGATATTGAAATACAAGAAGAATGATGTTAGTTCCCCCCCTTGCTTTTGTATCAAACACACTCCTGTTCGCTCCAAGTTAGCTCTTCCACTCTGACCTGAAGCAGCTGTTCCATCATTTCTAATCTGGATTTGTGTTATGTGACAAACTGATGTGTAACATGTGAAGTAGAGCACTGATGTTAGGCAGTTCTGAACCATTCATTGGTTGGGCTGTGTGAAACTATTTATTGGACCATTCTTATCAATAAATTCACAGCTGAAATCGTACTGTTGACTGTTCTTATGTGTTATTTGAAACATCTGGTCAAGGGTGGAGACAGTAGATTGTTTCCCGATAGTGTGTTAGTTGCAGGTGTACTGTACTTAAGACAGCACTTTGCACACCTGCCTTATTATTTGATGGTACTAGTAATAGTCATGAGAGAGGGGAAGTCTTTAAATAGTAAAAGTAAAGCATGTTATTGCTATAGAAAAATGGTACAAGTGTTTTTATTTTAATGTAAAATGTAAGGGTATGAATCAAAAAAATTGGGATGATGCTCTGTTATATCATTTTACAACCTGCACAGTTCAAAAGAAACGAGGTTGGGTCAGCATGTTGAACATGGTACAGTGGTTCTTAATCTTTTTACTTAACATGACCATAAACATGAATACAGTTAATTACAGCTAACACAACATAAAGACTGTCTTTTAATGATGAAGCCCCAGCAAGAGGACTTTAATATTTAAAAAAAAAGAAATACATACTATAGTTAGACCAAAACAAATCTTAACTCAAGGTCTACTCATCAACTTTCTCCATAGAATTGAACTGCATTTAGCTCGTCTTCCTCAGTTGGTGGAGTTTAATCAGCTCAGTTGTATGGTACTTCACTCAAATTTGAACGTGGTAACCTCTAGTGACAACAGAGCCGTAAAACAACCGAGCCAACTCCATCTGCTGAGAAAGACCAAGATGTGGCTCAAAGCACAGAGAAAGGCCAGTAAGTGGACTTTTGAGTTGAAAGCTTAGTTTCTGTCCAAATCAACGTGCTCCCAGAGGATCAGGTTGGTTTGAATTTCCCATTTTTTTTAAGTGAAGAATAATCTGGAAAAATAACTAGTTATACAGATAAAGCTCTTATCCTGCTAATAATACCACTACACCTGAATGTGAATGGTGACGTACTTAAGAAGAAACATGCAAATTCTGCAATAGTGCCACAGTCCATCCCTGTGAAGGACAAGGAGGGTGAAGAGGAGCTGTCACGTGTCATATCTTTTGGGTATAACCCACTACAACACTGCTTATGTGTCATACCCCAGAGCTCAAACCTGCATCCCAGCCTCTTCCAGTAGGCCTTAAGGATCCTTAGATGTGTGATTGTGATGAATCCTGAGAGCTCTTACAGCCTCTGTGCATCCACACAGGGGTTTTCACTTATTCTGGCTGATGTGACCTCTGCTCAGGTTGAAGGTGGGTGGAGCTATGATGGTGTAGGTCACAAATCTTCATCTACCAATAAGAATGATAAAGGTGTAATTTGTCCCGCCCTAACAGGTGCACCAGGAGACTCAGGAAGATGTCACTCAGTTAGTCTGTACACATCCACACAGTCCTGAGCAGAGGTCTAATCAGCCAGATGAACTGAAAACACCAGTGTGTGTGTTCAGAGGCTTTAACTTCCCTTGCGATTTTCAGCTTGTAGTTCGGTCTTTTCACCACTAGGTTGCGCACAATCACAGACACATTAGAGAAACACAGCTGCAGTCCAGGTAGTTGTATCAATATCTGGTATATGGAGAGAGAAATGGGTCTTTAATGAGGTATAAGACCAGAACCTGTGAGACATCCCTGTGTAATTCATTATCTGGGGGAACAGGTAACAGTCTTCATAATTAGCAATTAAGATGAGTGAGTCTCACTCTAGGTAGTATAAGTTGAAATACGCCTCGGACGGGTTGAATTATTATCTGTTTGTCGCAGCAGGGATGTGACCTCAGCCACCTGCTTGCATTAATCGTTTACAGAGTTCATACAAGTGTTCCTCTGAATATTTTCTGGGTAGGAAAAGCCTGTAACATCATTATATGGTGTGACGTGACAAACTCCACTGTAACCAGACAAATTCTTCTTTTCTTGTACGTAGAGGGCGTCCTCCCCTTCAGTTGACGAGATGCTGACACTTGTTTTGAGGAGTATGAACTTATGAAGGCTGGAGAGTTTATAAACAATGTTCCTCTCCTGATCTTTTTCCTACTCTAATGAGTAAATGTAAAGCTTAAATGTCTGGATGTCCACAAAACATGTCACCCACTCCCAAAGTACCGTTTTTCTTTCAACACTTATCAGCCCTAGAATCAGTTTATTTCTGTTTTCCAATCCTCGTCTCCTCTTCCTGCTCCTCCTCAGTTAGACAGGAAGTCTATGGAAGCCCGGACGGTGCGGTTGGACATGACGTCAACGGCTGTGACTTTGATCTCCGTGTCTCCAAACTGCATGGTCGCTCTGATCTCTCTCCTCTCCGGGCCTTCTCCTCCTCCTCCTCCTCCTCCTCCTGCTCCTCCCACTGCTCCCGGTAGCGGCAACGGTTCCGGTAGGTCCAAAGTTATCGTCCCGCACTTCCTGACCCCGGGGTCGGAGATGTATGTGACGTCCTCCGACGCGCTGCAGTAGATGTTGATGATGATCTTCCTCTGGCCCAGACGAGCCGGCGTGTAGCTCCGCCTCACGACCTCGCCCAGAGCCACCGACTGGTCGACGCAGACGAAGCGGTCGAGGATGTCGGTGCACCACTCGCGGCCGTCCTTGATGAGGAGTTTGTCGCGGGGGTGGCGTCCCTCCACGAACCGGTTCAAGACGCCGACGCCGTAGATCAGGGGGCATCGACGCACTCTGACCTGCGAGAGAGAGAGAGAGTTTGTTAGAGCGCGTCGAAGAGTTACTCTATTACTAACAGGTAACGAGCACTGACCACGGTGGGATCCAGCCCGAAGAGCACGGCGCCCTTCAGTATGGTCAGTCCAACATCATGGGGGATGATGATGCGACACGTCCGCCCCAGTGCTCTCTGGACTGCTTTCTGCAGCATGGCCGACTCTGCAAAACCACCAACCAGGAAGAGGAAGCGTACACCGCGCACCTCCGGCTTTGCTATCAGCTCCTCTGTCAGGGGGGAAAAAAGGGGAAGATCTTTAAAATAGAGTTCACTTCATTGGAGCAAAGTGGGTGTTTCTGTGCACTACGGCTGGATGTTTCATGGGGTGGTGGTTCAGTGTGGAAGCGTCAACATAAAACCAGTCTCTGTAAGTTAAGCTGCACTAGTCTCGTCTTTCTGTGTTTCTCACCAATGTGTTTGACGATATTGACGATGGTGGGCTGGAAGAGCTCGTTCATGGCTTCCTGTGTCAGCCGCAGCATCCCCTGGGACGACCACTTCACTATGTTCATACTGACACACACACACAGAGGAGAGAGTTCACATCTTTAATGTTACACACACTATAACTCAATCAACACACTCACCTACCGTCCCTCACTTATACCCCTTTCACACCGAGGGCTCAACCAGGGTTGAACCTGCGTTGATTGTGTGTTAACAACCGGGGCGGGACAAATCTATTTGGTTGCAAATGTGGGGCGCACAGTCGTGACGCAACGGTCACAGGCCGCCGTAGCTCAAACAAACAGTGCGACGGCAGCAGGATTGTTTTCAGATACATTTGAGGCGAATGACGGACGATTTGAACAACATGGATGTTGTGGGGAAACTTTGAGGTGCAGAAGAAGGAAGAAATGGAGGTAGATGACGGGACTGTGAGGGACAACTTAGTGTATACAAACATAACAAGGCTGCTGAATGAGAGAGGCATCCATCGCACACAGAAACAGAAACACACAGTGCCAAACACCTCTTGGTACAGCCAGCTGTGATTAAAGCATGTCTGCACACTTTCTTTTTGCAACATTACCTCTTTTAACTTTTTTAATTTTTCCAAACAAACCTGCAAAAAGATCCATCTGTCGCCTGTCCCATCTGTTATAAATACCAAACCCAGTCCTAGTTCATTACATTATCGAGCAATTAGCAAACTTCATGACATATAAACTATTTTTATTACATTTGGACAAGCTCTTAGATTATCCAACAGTTGCCACATGTCCTGCTGAAAAACTTTAGTAGGCCTACCATACAGTATGTAGCAAATCTTAGCTGGGATGGTGGAGTGAGTGAAATATACATTTCAGTCTTCCTAAGTTTATGTAATACTTTTGTAAATGTAGCCTATATTATCATACTAGAAAACACAATGTAGTCTAAAGAAGAAAAAAAGGTTCACGAGTGTTGAATGATAGATACTGTAAATCTGTATGTTTTTGTGTACATTACAACTTCACGTAAGAGATAACATAATTTGATATTTTACAAAGATAAAAATGCTGTATGTGCTATATTTACACCATATTATCCCAAAACGTGCATCATTCTGTGACATTTTACGTGTTTGCACACATTGATGATGCCACTATCATCCCTATTTCTAGCACCTGAGCTAATTGGTATGCATTGCGGGTTGACTGGCTTGGTTTGAATTGACAAAAGTGGGGTTGAACATCCCTGATCTGACCCTGGTCATTGGTGTGAAAGAGGTATTTTATACACACACACACACCTCTCTCAGCCAACACTCACTTGCTCCTCCTCAGGGCGGCCTCCACACTCTGCCCCCTGTGTCTCTTGTAGTAGTCGATGAAAGAGAAGGGCAGGGAGATGTTGAGGGCGTTGGCCCTGCCCGGCGCCGCCGTCCGCTTCCTCGCCTCGAACGCGATGGTGAGGTCCACCCAGGCCGCCGGCCGCTTGGCTTTAAAGCTCTGGATGAAGTCCTCACCGAAAATCTGGCACAGCATGGCTTCGAAGGCCAGGTCTACTCCGACGGCGCCGTACGGACCGCCTGGAAGGAAAACTACAGCTCTGGAAAGCGTAGGATATATTTTTGTGTGTTTCAGTAGATTGTGAGAGTGTGTACCTGAAGCCTTGTAGAGCTCTTTAAGGGTTCCCTGTGGCTGCTCGATCTGATGGACTGTCAGGTCAACTGTTCCTCCTCCGCAGTCGGCAACAATATACCTGTCACCTACACAAAGAGTGCACAAACACACACTATTTTAATACCTGCAGGGTCCTGGGAACGTTACACATTTTCATAATATCTTTGATAAACGAGAAAAAGTTGCTTTGATTTAAGGGCCAGGAAATATTTTAGTTTCTCCTCAATTAGTAGGAGGAAATGTGGATGATGATGTGTCTTCATTTTTGTGGAATGTCTAATGTTCCCAGTATGTGTGTTTTCTCCTGAAACTCTTCAACCAGCAGACTCTCAAACATAAACAGTCTCCAGGCATGTGTGATTGCCTGGCTCCCTCTGCTAGTGTGTTTGTTTATGTTCTGTTCAGTGATAAGAGCTGGTTTTGGCTTAGTTACCCTGAGATTAGCCGACCACACCCTGAACGCGTATGAGTGAGTGAGAAAGAGAAAAAGTGCGAGCAACAAAAATGAAAAATGTAGGGAAGGATGAGAGAAGAAAATGCAAGAGGAGGAGTAGGAGGAGGAGGAGGATAAAACAAGGTTTCTACTCCTTTGGTTCACTGACGGTGCAGACGGAGAGAGTCCCATGGGCTGGGTCCTTCCTGTGTGTGTGTGTGTGTGTGTGTGTGTTTGTGGACAGGAAAGGGAGCAGAAAGGGTCAGCGGGTTAGCGTGGCTCCTCAGATTGTTGTCATGGCTCAACAGAGAGAAAAGGCTGTGTGTAAAACCGGAGAACTGGGTGAGTTTGATTGATTGTTCCTGGGTGGGATTTTATCATCTCAGGCAAAACTAGACACTGTGGGTTGTAAAAAAAAATCAGATGTCTATAGATAAATGCACCAATGTAAAGCTGAAGATCTTGCCGTTCTAACGGTGTATTGGTTGTCATTCTATCATGAAGGGAAGGAGGTGAAGTTTGACCCTTTGACCCCAGTGACCATGCTCCTTTTATTTGTTTTTTCTCAGGTTAAAAGCTTTTAAAAAGCATCCTTTAAAAATAAAGAGGAAAAAAAACATGTCTGTGATCTTCTGACGTCTGATCTAATCCGCTTGAACACACATTGGAAATTATCAGGAGTCATAAAATCAGTTTTCTGCAACATTTTGGAATATTTAGCGCTTTTTTGGCGGCCCCAGGGGCCAAATTGGCAGTGCCCCAATATCTATATCTTTTCAGAACAAATTTGTTGCTTTTATCGCAAAATGCACAATTGTTAGGCTTAACTTCCCCGCTACAACGCTGACTGGTGGAAGTGCTGCAGCTCTGACGGGACTCTTCTTCACCTACCCTGGGAACGTCCCATGCTTCAAAACTACAGGTTAAAAGTTCATGAACGTATAAAATAAACATGACTTGGACCCACTTTGAGTTCTGCCCGAGGCTATATGGTCTCAGTGATCCACAAATGACATCTCGCTGTGGATCCACGGACTTTATTCATACCAGTATAATGGTGGGAAAGCAGATTATTATGAGAAACTGGAGGAATCCAGGTGAGCCCTCTCTTCAGGAGCGGATCACAGAGTTGGCAAAAGTGGCTTCATACCAACAGATTTCTTTCAGCTTGAAGGACAGGACTTAGAAATATGTGGCGAAGCGGGGTGACTACTTGGAATACATTGTTAACGTGGACAGATCTTGAAGTAAAGCACACACCATCACACAACACTCGCACACACAGCACACACACATACACTCTTTATGTGTCTGAAAATTAATTGTCTGCTTGTAAATTAGAATAGACCATGATGAAGATTAATGTAGGAATATGCATTAGATTTTTGTCTTTTTTTGTATTTTATTTGTATGTTATGATTTTGTAGAATTTTATTTATTCATTTTTATATAAATATATTTTTGCATATAGGAGTTATTTGATTTGTTGACCAAAATGTGACAGTATTCATGTAAAGAAAATCAATAAATACAAAAAAAAATACAAAAAAAAAACAATTATGATTTTATTCTTGTAACTTCTAGACTTTTTTTTCTCAAAGTATAAGGACTTTATTCTCAAAAACCCCAGGCTACACACAAGACAGATATTGTAGATAATGGGTGAAAACAGCAACTGGCTGAGCTGGAAAAGAACCCAGTAAATAAAACTGAGGGTTAGTAGAAATGAGAAAGTAGGTGTGTGTGCTGCTCATAGTCAGTCAGCTGGGGTTAAAAGTCAAAACCATCAATATCTCCGACATGTGGGGTCTGTCTGCCTCTCTCAAACACACACACACACACACACGCACGTACGCACGCACGCACGCACGCACACACACACGGTCTCACCAGTCTGCAGCTCTGACCACAGCTCTCCGGTTCCACTCTCCACCAGGAAGGTCCTGCTGTGTCTGGATCGCCTCAACTGCTCCCTCGCTGCAACAGACACACACACACACAACGCTAAATACACACAGGTACACAAAACACTTATACCTTTGATATTAGGATATGACCCCTGTTGCACACACACTTACTTTGGTCATTAAAACAGTTCAAAAAGTCACAGTGAGGCAAAAGATAATGATTTTCCTGAGAAAAACTACACTATGCTATGCAGTTCTCCAGTTCTTCAGGGGCATAGCTAGGATTTCTGGGTCCCAGGGGCACAAGTAGGGGTTAAAGCCCCCCTGAAATATCGCTGTGGGCCCCGCTTTTCTAAATAAAACAATTCAACAAGAACTTTTCCGGACTTTTTCCTGCGATGGGCCCCAAGAGGCATCACCATCTTTCACCACGTTGCACTGCTTTGCCTGTATTCAAACATTTTTGGGTAATATTTTGGGAAGTACCGTTAGTAACCAAGTCACCATTACTGCGGTGGCGTCTTCCTATAATATGCACACGTTTGAATGCAAGCTGTCCTGAGAAGTGTACAATTTTCTACTTTTACCTTTAACAATGTTAACTTTTGACAATGATGTCTAGGAGTTCAGGAAGAACCTGAGCAGTTCTCAGCTTCTTAACGTTAGCATGAAATGGTGAAAAAAGTTATAACATCAGCTGAGTTAACACTGCTTAGTTAGCGTAGCTAACATTAGTGGGCTAAAGGCACTGTCTCGGGGCGGCGGTGGTCCCACAGATTAAGTTACCTTAATCAAATAACTGTGGTGTTATTGTGAAATATAACATTATCTGTGTTAACTGGTGATTCTCAGCCGTATGCGTCGTGGTTGCTTGTAGTGACGGCAGCTGTGTCCTCGCAAAAACTTCAATTTGACTTTATCAGTATTAAACACATACTCATCTGTGTTTATTATCTACGCCGATCATTTACGTAAGCTACTACGAGCAACAACGGACGGTTTCGGCTGAAAGTCACCAGTTAACACGGTTAGCAGACGGTAGAATCACTACGACTTGCCACAGCAGTAATGGTGGCGCGGCTAGATCGTGGAACACACAAAGCGATCACCAGATTCATCTATAAACATACTTTAGCTTGTGTTTAACTCATGCTCAAACATAAACTTTCGACCTAATGAAGATGTTTTTAATTTATGCTGCATATAATAAAGGTTTAGACAAGACTCATAACCCATGAGGTCACAACATTTACTCAACGAATAGTATAACGTCTCTCAATCTAAGTAAAACAAGAAAAACACACCAAAACGAGAGTCATAATGTTTTCGCATGACAGAAGCAATTTGCTGGAAATGCTCTCACATTTCAACTTTCTCTCCGCTCTTCAACATGCAAACCGCCTGACTGGCAGGTTAAGAGCATGGACGGAGGCCAACGAAAACAGAACACCCTCGAACACAGCTGAGAGAAATACCAAACACCTGACAGCCTGTTTGACGGAGCAGATACACTTAATATGGCTCCATACATGCGAGTGAGCCCACGAAATGAGACCTAATGGCTTTAAGAGGAGAAATGACTACAGATCAGAGAAGCCAAAGGAGAATGTTAGAAGAAAAGGTCATATTTCTCTGTCTCTTGGTTTTAATAACACAAACTCAGTGACAGGGCGAAGCTGTGGTCCTGATGTAAAAGTGTGTGTGGGTCGCAATAGGTTTGACTGTCTGAAGTGTTTGTATAATTTAGCTAAAAGTGTTTTTTACTAGGTTCCCTCAAACCCCATGAGTACTACTCACCACGATAATTAGAATAAGAGTTAAGAGATTTGTGGCAGGATAAGAAAAAAGAAAGAAAGAAAGAGCAATTACTGAGCAACAATGACCACATTGTGTTGAAAGCAAATACTCTTACAGTTGTTTTAAGGCTCTGGATGACGCAGGAGGTAATGTATGTGCCTCTGTGTGTGTGTGTCTTTGTATGAGGCTGATGAATGTAAGTCTGGAAACCATTTACATGAAACAGCAGAAAAGAAAATGCGTGTGTGTGTGTATTAATGACTCCCCTGTGCTATCTTTGGAAACGAAATGAGGTGGAATAAAAGCTAAAGATAGTAAAAACCATGACGATTGTGATGCCAAGTGTGTGTGTTTGTGTGTTTGTGTGTGTGTGTGTGGAAATACTGCATGTCTGTTTGTGTGGTGTCTGCAGAGTCCATGCAAAAATGTACGACCTGGCAAAAAAAGAAAGTTAGAAGGGGGAGGAAATGCTAGAAAGACCGAGGGGAAAAGAAAGAAAAATGAATGCGAGTGAAGGAGAGGGAGAATGACAGGCCGGGAGGGGGTGAGATCATAGTCTCGCTGCACCTTGTTCCAATTACAATATCCTGTGTTTAGTGTGTGTGAATGTTCTTTATGTGTGTGTGTCACTGACTGCATATGTGTAAGTGGGCCTGTACTGGGGATTTTGGACGGCATGTTCGTTCGCTGAATTATGCATCAGTTTCCTTTTTCAGTCTTTGCTGCAGTTTAGTAGCGTTTTCCTGTAGCTGCTGCAAACACAAATGTTTTCAATGTGGCTAAAATGTAGAGTCGGGACAATGTGACAGGCATGTTTCCACTCAGTAGTAAAAACAAATTAAAGTTGTCGCTTTTATCCTTTTATTTTGAAAAGTTATCCACATACTATAGAAAATGAAAGGAGTTTCTGGCTCTGGAAGTATTTTCCCCCATTTTAGCTGCACTATTCAGTAGTTTTGTATCAACAATGGGTCAAATGACTATGTGTAATGTTAAAGAAGTCGCTTGTAACCCAAACAGTTCTCCTCAACTCTATGGAGTGCTTTAGCATCTTTCAGCTCATTGTTTTGGTTTTACGGACCACATCTTTACTGTTTTGGTTCACTCAGCATTGTTTTTAGGCTCAATAGGTTGCTATTTTTTTACGAAAAAGAGCTCTGATAAACCACTGTACACATCTTGCCCAGCACCAAATGACAGATAGGTAACATTCAGATTGGAGCATCCAATGAACCAGATGTTTCCCTTGTGAGAGGGGACCAAAACAGATCTAAAAGGTGAGTGAATAATGGACTTATATTATTTAGATGGCCAGAAATTCTACTTCAACGTGCTATAAAGTGCTATGGAAAAAGCCAGTCAGAGGCTCAAATCACAGCTTTAGCAATTATGATCATAAATCTGTGGCATATTAATTATTGACTCAGAATGTGATTTAAAGTACTGAACGCAGTATGAGTTTTTTTTTACAAAGCTCTTCTTTAACAACAGAATTGAGTCTCCATGAAGCTTTTATGTGTATAGGTTTGAACCTTTGACTTTTTATCAAAGAACCAGATATTTTGTAACACGGCTTCTCATATTTTATACTGATGATTCAGCCAGAAGAGTTTCATGCCCATACTACGCTCTCACTGCCCGTCACCTGATATTGTCTATGCAGAAAATCTAGAAAACTGTTTTGCTCATGTCCGCTCTACATGCCCCCCACACACACACTACTGTAAAGTCATCTGAGTAAAACCACAAGTAGTATCTGAAGTCAGATCTCTTTCTTTTTTTCACACGCACACAAACACAGTTCGTCCTTTGCATAAACCACAATCCCCAAATGGAATCCAACAACAACATTTCCAGGAACACAGTGCGGTTTCATGCTTATGCTAATGACCAAGACTACAAGAACACACACAAAAAAAGTACACACAGAGAGATACACACTCTCTCTCTTTCTTCACTACCTTGTCTGAAGCTGGAGTCGAAGGGCCGGGACCCTTCCACATCAAGGCCATTTGTGATTGGCTGCAAGCTCAGGTCGAGCACCTGGTGGAGGCGGAGCTTACGGCAGTAAATGGACGCAGCTTCTGGTTCCAGAGCGATGAGGAGCTGCTCAGGACAGTCGGGGGTCACCAGACCGGCCTGGAGGAGAAAAGACACACAGAGAGGGAGAGAGACATGTACAAGCAGAATTTTATTATTCTGTAATGCTCTTGATTGAATTCAGATACTTAGGGGGGGGGAGAAAATAGTTAGACATTTTGGAAAAAGCAGTTCTCATAAATCCATCATGCTTTTAGACATGCATGTTGACACTGCTTTGGTCTGTATACATACGCTAAGTGCCATTAGGAGAGCGGAAGAGAGCTGGTATATAAGCATTAGTCGTGATGTATTAGGTGTAAAGTTGAGTGGCTGGAATTATGTGTTTGTGTGTGTGTGTGTGTGTGTGTGTGTGTGTGTGTGTGTGTGTGTGTGTGTGTGTGTGTGTGCGTGTGTGTGTGTGCAGGGCGGGGGTCTGGACACCACTTCCTGTGTTTGTACGCCGGTCTCCCTCATTGTTCACTTGTGATGACATCATCACCAGCAGGAAGCACACACACCCCGACGGACTCAAGCAGGGAGCCAGCGGCAGGGTGTGTGTGCATGTGAAAGTGTGTATGCATTGGATTATTTATGTATGTACCCGGGTGAGTGAAGGGCAGATGAAAGATAATGTAGGAGTGTGTGTGTTGAAATGAAAAAAATTGAACAGACAGAGAACGCATGACATTAAAAGTAAAAGGTTGCACAGTCTTTCCCATGGACTACTGCGTATGTACTGCACAAGTACACACATGGGTCGGTCCATTCTCATTGATGTGTATTGTGATCGGACCCCCTGCATTCCTGTCCGTGTACGCACACTTCCTACAAGTCATTGTGACACGTACAGTACAGCGAGTGTGTGTGTTGGTGGGAAGATATTCAGGGAGGATGGAGGCAAAAGTGCAACGTTATGATCTATGTGTGTGTGTGTATGTGTGTGTGTGTGTGTCTGTGTGTAAGTGATCTTCCATGGGAACATTAATCATGCAGCCTTTATCTGATGCTTTATACACACTGTCTTTCTTTCCATCTCTCTGTTGTTCTTCTTCTCTCTCTGTCTCACACACACACTTACATAGTCTACCATCATCCTCTGCATGTGTGTTTCCAGTAGACAGATATTGATCCAGAAACCCTCACAGGTACTGCATTTAGCATAAAAAATATGCTCAAATCACAACATGGCAAACTGCAGCCGAACAGGCAACAACAGCTGTCAGTGTGTCAGTGTGCTGACTTGACTAGGACTTGCCCCAAACTGCATGTGATTATCATAAAGTGGGCATTTCTGTAAAGGGGAGACTCGTGGGTACCCATAGAACCCATTTACATTCACATATCTGGAGGTCAGAGGTCAAGGGACCCCTTTGAAAATGACCATGGTTTTTCCTCGCCAAAATTTAGCGCTATTTCAAGCTATGACATGGTTGGTACCGATGGATTCCTTAGGTTTTCTAGTTTCAGATGATGCCAGTATCTGCCCGCTACAACCTCCGGAAGATCGAATTGCGTTAATGTGTTAAAGAAATTAGTGGCATTTAAACAAATTTGCGTTATCGCGTTATTATCGCGTTATTATCGCGGTAACTTTGACAGCCCTAGTATCGGTCAGTATATGTGTTTTCCTACCAGGTATGCAGCCTCTCTCATGAACTGTTTGGCAGGTTGTCTCCACACAGCGGGTACGGTGATTACCCATCTGATCTCCTCTCCCTCCAGCACTGATGACGACTGGTCCTTCACCTCCTAAAACACAACCAGTGAAACACTTTCTTTGGTAAAATACTTAAAATTGAAGTCAAGTTATGAGCTTCCGTCAAAGTAATGCTCTTTATGAGCTAAAGTACAGCAAACATTTTAAGTCATCTCTACACAAAAGTAAAGGTTCACACGTATAAGCTCTATCTAAATAAATCACACACATATAACCAGCGTATAAACATGTCCACCATGAAGCACCATACTGCAATCATAAAGCTTTTAAGTGCACCTTTAGAGCATGTTCCCTGAAGAAGCGCAGGGCGTGAGCAAACACCTCGATGGCCCTGACCCTCCGACCATTGACCGCGTCCAGCTCCGTCTCCATGGTGAGGTCCTGCAGCAAACACAGCCACAACTGTTGAAACACTGCTGCAAGAACAAATCATCTGCTTGATGCTTAAAGCCGCAATTGTGTATTGCACTTTCATAAAGTCGCGAGACTTGCGAGACAAGAGTTATAAAAGAATGGTAAAATTTGAAGCAGCAGAGGCCAAAATATCCTGATTTTTAATCCATAGTTCAAGCTCCAAAAACACTGGATCCTACACTTCCCACAATGCAACTCGATCTAGATGTGTAAAATTGGCCATTTTAGTCTGAATGTATTTTCCTTTCTCATCTGATTCTCCTGATCTCTCTTACACTTGTGCTGTGGAGCTTCATCTTGAACTTATCGAAGTAGAGCCAGTGTCGGGCCTCCTCCGGGTCCAGGTCGTGGTAGAAGTCCCGGGCCGCAAACCCAAAACTGTGGAACCGCAAATCAGGAGTCAGCAGCAGACACGTCGGGCTCTTCTGATTGGCCACACCGGGGTCGCCGCCCTCCCAACGCCTGCATGGGGTTGAAGGAAAAAGACGTCAAGGGTAGAAAATAACAGAACAGAATTGAATCGAAGACAATAAACTCAGATTCTTACTTCATCATGTGTATGGCTTCTGAGTCCTGCGTGAAGCTGAACGCGTAGCCGCTGGAGGTCGTCCCAAAGTCTATCGCCACGACAACCGAGAACGGACAGGACATCTTGGGTCTGACCTCCACCCTCTGAGAGAGAGAGGGAGATTGGTGTGAGCTGTAGCTGGTACTTATAGGACAAGAACTCCCCATAATCACTCCAATTGGATAGATTGCCATGTCAATTGGTGCAGACATTCATGTGTCCCTCAGGATGAATCGTAAAAGCAAATATTAGAATGCTAACTCGCTAAACTAAGTACATGAAAAACATAACGGTTGCATCCGAAATTCCACACTAACATGCTATTCAGTACGCTAAAACAGGGTGTGAGATTTTTTAGTATGTCCAAAACCTTAGTATGAAACCAATAGTATGTGAATTACATACTATTTCCAGTGAAATACTACAGTATGCAACGCTGGACACTACATCAGCATAAATATCCCACAATGCAATGCGGTAGTGACAACAACGTTCATTACAGGTGTTGACGGACAGCTCTGTGACATCGATAACGCTTCAGTTTAACTATAAGTATAAGATTTCACTTTGCTAGACGTAAGATATATTTTTTAAATCTCACAAACCCTCGTTTTGGTCACATGAGGTTGGCACAGGTTACCATGGTTACACATCTCCAACTGGCAAGGAGGCTCTCCGGAAGCGACGACGTAAATTACTGCTCAGTGCGTCCAAAGACATACATACTACTGTTTATTCACACAAAAGTATGTTGAACGACAGTACACCTGTTGAGTATGTAGTGTAGCTATAGTATGCGATTTCGGATGCAGCCTGGACCTGCTGTTGTGCCTGAGTATGGCATCTCAGAGCCGCTAACATCGCTGTAGACTCTTAGTCTTGTTTATAGTTCAACACCAGAAAGGAAGAAATTCTCATCATCTACAAATATCCCAGAGTGAACCAGCTAATGTGGGCTATTATTTCTGTCTGTAGGAAGCCTGGGTGGGATTCAGACCAATACACTTCAGTAACAACGAGTTTCTATGATTGAAAACAGTGTGGAATTAGCAGGTTGGCTTGGAAATCAGAGCTGTTTTTCATGGACTTCCTTATACTCTCCTCTCCTCTCCTCCTTTAGTGCCAAAGTGTTGCTATTTCTTCACCACAGATTGTGGTCTTTTATTTTTATTTTCTTCTATTGGCTACTTGCTTTAAGTCTACACTTCACTTTAAACTGTGAGTGTAAGTGTTATTATAAACCACTAATGACGGTGAGAGGTGGATGTGGGTTTACAGGTCGTGTT